>NC_138198.1:0-505000 GCF_964194105.1 Spermophilus citellus | reverse complement strand
AGTGTTCCCTTTCTTCTTTGCATCTCACTCAACCTGATTCTGTGCTTCCCACTTTATAATCCTGGGGATGGGATGGAGAGCACTGACGGTTTAGCTTGGGAAACTTCAAAATAGCTTATGGTCCGGCCAGAACTTCTTTTCAAATTTTACCTAGAACCTCTGAAACATTGTTAACAGTTCTGCTTCATTGTTTTAAAATTCTGATCATCAGATAACAAAATCATGAATAATAAAAGTAAATATAAGTAATTCTAAAAATTAATCCTATGTAAATAATTAAATCACAGAGGGACGCACAGGAAATCCCTTCCGTTCAGAAACCCGGCCACTTTCACAAGTTTAGCAAAAGGGTTTGCTTAGTTTTTCTTCAGATTAAAAAAATGAAGATGATAATTTGGATAATTTAATAACTTCAATTTGATCCTGAAAGAGTTGGACCAGTCTAGCTGAATCCTTCTCCCTCCTGAGAGGCTGTGGGGTATCTTGAAATGGTGTGCACCTTTCCTGTCCTCCTCCTTATTCTGACATGTGCATGTTTGCCTAAGGTGCATAGGATCGCTTGGTCTGCTTCAAACATCTACACAAATATCATCCCCAATTATTTCGCAGCTTCTGTTTTTTCGTGTTTTATGATTAATAAGTATTTTGTGGAAACTGTGGAATTACTGCATTCCTTACTAAACTTTAAGTTCATTTTTGTCAGTGTAGTTGCAAGGTTTCTTGTTTTACCCAATGGTCTATGATCATCATCGTCATTATTCTGATATTCTGTTGGTTGGACATGTGGCCAGCACAAGCCCCGTAGACTCACTCTGTGTCTTCTTGACATTTCTCCATTGTTCTGAGCACTTTCTTTCCATCTGGCAGAATGCGTTAACTCATCTTGAAGGCTCCAGCCCTGAATTCAGCCATCACTCTGATAAATACTCATTGTCTTCGTAAAGAACAGGATTTAGAAGTCAAGATCGAGATGCTGGATGTATTCATTGCTGTTCAGGTGTCACTATTTCACATCCTTTCATTGGACAGAGTTAGAGGAAAGAAAGTTTTCTATGTCAGTGTGTCTTAGCCTATTTCATGCTGCTCAAACTGCAGGCCCTGAACTACCACAGACTGGACCATTTATATGAATAGATATTTGGCTCATGGTTGTGGCAGCTGGAAAGTCCAAGGTCAAGGAACCAGCTTCTGGAAAGGGCCTTCTTGCTGTGTCATCACATGGTGAAGGGCAAAGAGATGGGGGAGAGACAGAGAAGAAGCAGGCGAAGCCCATTCCTAGGTAATAGCATTAGTCCATTCGTGGGGGTGAACCCGTGTTGGTGGGATTCCTTCTTATTAGGCCCCAACACTGTTACACTGGAAATTAGCTTTCCAGCACATGCTTTTTGGAGGACACATTCAGCCATAGCACAGCCTATAAATAGAAATCTACCTACCATGTATGTATTGCCCCCCCATGACTTATCTATGAATATCATGAGTTCACACAAACAGATACCTCCATTTCCAATCCAATAGCATGTTTTATTCGAGGTTAATCCTTTTTTATATTTATCACTATGATAGTGAGAAACCTATACCTATTTGACCCATTCCCCTCTCTTCTAGTCTACCCCCCTTTTCTGAATCTGGCCCTTTCTCCTCCGGCTACAAGGGCTGTGTCTGCCCACTCTTGACAGCCCTCCAGAGCCCACCTTTCTTACCCTGCGTGGGCAACAGGCCTTTTAGAACACAATCTGCAGTCTCACTCAACAACGTTTAAGAGCTCTTACTTCCTTATCACAATATCAACCACCTGCTGCTTCTAGACATCTGAATTTTTGAAATTCTAAATGATATCAAAAATTTCATCTTCATCTTCATTCATTTATTTATTTATCTTAATTCTTTTTTTTTTTGGGGGGGGTGTTGGGAATCAAACCCAGGCAAGCACAATACCAACTGATCTATATCCTCAGCCCTTATGTGTTTATTTTAAAGGTATAGATTATTTCTCTGAACTTTTTTTTCAACTTTATTTTATTTATTTATTTTTATGTGGCACTGAGGATCAAACCCAGTGCTTCACACATGCTAGGCAAGAGCTCTGCCACTGAGCCAAGACCCTAGCCTTTATATTTATATGGTGGGTTTTTAATTCTAATATAGTCAAATTCATCAGCCTTCCAAATGGATTTAATGTTTGTTTTTTTGCTTTTAGATCCTTAATTCAATAAGAAATTCTATTTCTTTTCAGATTTTTTATTTCTTCTTTTTAGATATATATGACAGTGGAATGCATTTTGACATGTACACATTAGACATACATGAAGTACAACTTATTCTAATTAGGATCCAATTCTTATGGTGGTACATGATGTGGAGTTACACTGGTCCTGTATTCATGTGTAGACATAGGAAAGTTATGTCCAATTCATTCTACTGTCTTTCCTCTTCCTGTCCCCACAACCTTCATTTCCCTCTGTTTATTCCACTGAACTACCCACCCTTCCTTGTTGTGTGTTAGCTTCTATGTATCAGAGAGAACATTTGGCCTTTGGGTTTTGGGGATTGGTTTATTTCACTTAGCATGATAATCTTCAGATCCACCCCTTTACCAGCAAATGTCAAAGTCATTCTTCTTTATACCACATTTTCTTTTTCCATTCATCTGTTGAAGGGCACCTAGGTTGGTTCCATAGCTTAGCTATTGTGAATGGAGCTGCTAAAAGCATTGATGTGACTGTGTCATTGCAGTATGCTGATTTTAAGTCCTTTGGGCATAGACTGAGGAGTGGGATACCTGGGTCGAATGGTGGTTCCATTCTAGATTTTCTGAGGAATCTCCACACTGCTTTCCAGAGTGGTTGCACCAATTTGCAGTCCCACCAACAATGTGTGAGTGTACCTTTAAGAAATTCCATTTTTGTTTGCCATGAAATACTGCTCTGACTTTTCCCAATAGGCTAATTAGGTGTCTCTGCCCCACTCATTGACAAGTGTATCATTCCCCCTAGTAGTTTGTAATGCCACCTCTGTCAAATATCAGTTTTGTTTAGTTATTTACTTACATAGTCATAGAGTGGTAGAATATGTATAACATAAAATTTGGTATTTTGCTCTTTTTAAGTGTACAACTCCTTGGCATGAATTATATTTACAATGTTATGCATCCATCCCTACTCTTTATTTCCAAATCTTTTCTATCATCCCAAACAGAAACTGTACTCACTAAACAATAATTCCAGACTTCCCCTCCCTTAGCATCCAACCTAGCTTCCAACTTTAGGAATCTGCCATTAGAGACATTCCATATCATTGGAACCATACAACCGTTCAACATTCACTTAGTAGAATGTCTCAGAGTTTCATCCATACAACACATACGAGAATTCCATTTTTTAAATTGTAATAAAGTATGCACAATATGTTTTTGCCTGTAAGTGTGCAGTTCAGAGTCATTAAGTGCAGTCACATGCAACAACCACCATCTGTGTGCAGATCCTTTTCATTATCTCAAACAGAAATTTTGTACCCATTAAATAAAAACTTCCCCTTCCTCCCTTTGAGCAGCTGCCAACAACTATCACCTTCTCTATGAATTTGATCTATTCCAGCACTCTACTATAAATTGAACCTTGCAACATTTACCCTTTCATGTCTGGCTAGGTTTACTTAGCCTATTCTCTTCCAAAGGTTATCCACACGTTGCATGTGTCAGAATTTCATTCTTTTTCAAGGCTAACACTTCACTATATTTATATGTCACATTTAATTTGTCCATTAATCTGTTGATGGACGTGTTTTCCTCCTTTTGGTTATTATGAATAATGCTACTAGGAAGCTTCATGTTACAAATATCTGTTCAAGTATCTGTTGTTGACTCTTTTGAAAGTATAATCAGAAGTGGAATTGGATCATGGGACAATCCCATGTTATTCTTTTTCGTACCATTACAAATAGAACTAACTTACTTTTAAATTAAATTTAAATTGGAGGTCCTCATCATCTTCCTGATCTTAGAAGAAAAGCTTTCAGTCTTTCACCCTCAGGTGTGAACTTAGCTGTGGGTTTTTCATATATGGCCTTTTTAGTGTTGAGCTAGTTTGCCTCTATTCCCGATTATTGAGTGTTTTATAATGAAATAGTGTCAAAAATTTCTACTTAAGTTGAGATAAACATGAGTGTTTCCCTTGGTTTTCTCGATAAGATGTATTATATGGATCAATTTTCATATGTTGAACTGTCCTAATGTTCCAGGAATAAATGTCTCTTGTTTGTGGTGTGTAGTTGCTTAAAAATGCTACTTAATTCACTTTGATTATGTGGTTGAGAATATTTACATCAGTATTCATAAGATATGTTGGTCTATGGTTTTCTTTTCTTTGGTATCTTTGTCTGGCTTTGGTATCAAGAATTAGTTAAGAAGTGCTTCCTCCTATGTAATTTTTTGGAAGAAATCAAGAAAGGTTATTGTGAATTTTTAAAAAATATTTATTTTTTTAAAGTTGTAGTTGAGCACAATACCTTTATTTTATTTATTTATATGTGATGCTGAGGATCAAACCCAGGGCCTTGCATGTGCGAGGCGAGTGCTCTACCGATGAGCCACCACCCCGCCCCCAACCCCGAGTTGTTATTCGTACGTATGGTAGAGTTTTCCATTGAAGTCACTTTGTTCTAGGAGTTTGTTGGGAGTTTTTGATTCAATCTTCTTATTCTATTCAGAATTTCTATTTATTTGTGATTCTAGGTAGGTTTTCTGTTTCTGGGATCTGTCAGTTTTATCTGGAGTATCTGACTTGGTGGATAATTGCTCATTATACTCGCTGATAATCCTTTTTTTTTCTGTTATTGATGTCCCAACTTCCATTTCTGGTTTTAGTTATTTGAGCCTCTCCCCTTTATTTATCAACAATATTTATCTTTATGAAGAACTAAAATTTAGTTTTGTTATTTGTATCTATCTTATCTCTGCACTTGTCTTTATTATTTCCTTCCTTTTGATAGCTTTGGGTTTAGTTTGTCCTTGTTTTCCAAGTTGCTGAGTTAGGCTCTCTTTTGTTAAAATGTAAACCTTCTCTCTCTCTCTCTCTCTCTCTCTCTCTCTCTCTCTCTCTCCCCCCCCCCCCGCCCTGCTGGCACTGCTTTCCTTGTGTGCTGTGAGTGCTGCTCTGCTGAGTTTGGTTCTCCCCAAAGTAGTTTATCCTTTTCCTGTGATTTGTTCTTTCATCCATTATTTATTTGCAATGAACATATTTGCAAGTCAGTTTCAAAGACTGTTTTAAAGCCCAGAATAGGGCCTGGAAACTATATATCATGGAGAATTTTCTTTCTGTTGTGTACCCATTAATCTGGAATTAACATTCATCTTTGAAATCCCATAGAAAATAAAAGTGGAAATACAAATGAAAATTATAATACTGGACTTTTACATGTGCACTTTCACTAGAGATTTTCACCATTTCAAGTGGGTGTGAGTACCTTAGCCAGAAGAACTCTAACTCTTAGCGTTTACTTTAGGACAGGTGTAATGGCATCAAACTCTCTCTACTTTTAATTCTGGGGATGTCTTAGTTTCTTCCTCATTTTTGAAGGACAATTTGGTTGTAAATAGGATTCTAAACTAGTTCTGTGTCTTTCAGCTCTTTACATATAGCATCTCATTGACTTCTAAGAAATTCATCGCTCTTGTTATGGAGGATCTATTGTAGAGAGGGAGTTACTTTTCTCTTGCTGTTCTCAATATTCTGTCTTTGTGTTGTTGTGTGTTTTTAACAGCTTGATTATAACATGTCTCTGTGTGGATGTCTCTGGGATTTTTTCCTACTCTAAGTTTGTTAAGCTTCTTGAATTTGCATATTCAAGTCTTCAAATTTGAAAGATTTCAATTATTATTTCTTCAAATGCATTCTCTTCCCCTATCTCTCCCTCTTCTTCTTCTGTAATTCCAACAATGAATATATTTGTCCTTTGTTCTGTTCAGTTATTGTTTTGTACTGCTCCAAAGTTTCCATTTTTTTCCTTTTTATACTTTCTATGACTTTGTTGGTATTCTCATGTTGCTCATGTATTGTTTTTCTGATTGCCGTTAGGGTTTTTTTTCATGTTTTCCTTTGTTCTTTGAGCTTCAAATAATAGTTAAAACTTTTTGATGTTACCAATAAGATCAGTTCTGCTACCTCTGGTTTGAGAGGAGAGATTTGGAATTGGGCTGCTCTTCTAAAACTGTGCCAGGATGGGGAAAGGGGAATGAAAATAAATAAAAAATGTCATGGGATTTCCTACTATTTTAAATGTGACTTTTTCCTCACTTGGCTGTTCACTTGATTGCTGTAAACTTTCGTTTTAGAGCTCTCATAAGGCCACTTGAGTCAACTTTTGGTTGCTTTTTGATGTCTCTGTCAGGGAGACAGAGTCTTGGAGCTTCCTTATCTGCCACTTTGATGATATCCTTTCCATCATTTCTGTTTATGACTGAATTATATTTCACTGTATGTATATACCATATTTTTTTTTAGCCATTGGTGAAAATGGGAATTATCTCCACCTTTTGGCTGTTGTGAATATGATGTTCTAATAAACATTAGTGTACAAATATCTGTTCAAGTCCCTACTTTCACTTCTTTTGGGTATAGGAAGAATCTATATGGCTAATCAACATTTGGCAGGATGGTCAAGGATTTGGTAATGAGGAGGTTTGAGGAAATAGAATGTAGTTGGAAGTTTCTGAATAGGCATAAAAATGAGAATATATTTGTCTTTCATTGAAAGCTTCCCCAGGACTAATTTTCAGAGGAAAATTGTAATAGTTCAGTAAGGTGATCTGCTTTGTGGATATCAGTCAGCCTCCTTCCCCAGAGAGAAGTCAGTGCCCAGTGGGCCCATGTATAGAGTGACCATGGTGGCAGGGATGAAGATTATAAATGGACACGCCAAAAGAGATATCCACTCACCAAGGTCAATGTGACTGCAGCCACTGCTGGGCACCTTAACTGCCAAGAACTGAGACCAGTACTGGAGCCTCCAATAAGGCAACGTGTCTCGTGGTGTTCAGTCAGGTACCTCATGGGAGTTTAATCATGTGGGACATTTCCTTTATGTAAAGGACAGAATGTTGCTCTTATTGGAATAGATCCCTACTCTGTGGCTTGCCCTGCCCACAATCTTCTGCCAAAACTTCCCTCCCTAGATTTATCCTGTGTAACATCACTTTTGAGTGAGGAATTAATTCCATATCCTAGAAAGCAGGGCATCGTCTCTTTCTAGGTATTCTAACTTGTGTTCATAGGTTTCAAATCATCGTTGCTCACCTTCACTTTATATCCATCTTCTGCTTCTGATTATTGCCTTGTGATTATCCAACTCCTGCAACAGTTCTGAAGAATACACTCTGAAAACACTGTTTAACCAGCTCACACAATTAGATAAATTTAATTGCTTGTAACAAATTCCTTGGGTATGTTTCTATGTATTGTGTGTATCTAGCTGTCTACATATCTACCCAACTATACCACTTAGTGATCTGCTTCATGAATTGAAACTTAGAAATTATAGCTATTTTTGGTCATTTAAATTTGGACATTTGAGTGTGTGGGTATATTTGAATCTTTTTGTGGATTTGATTTTTTTCCTTATAACTGATTTTTTTCATATGTTTATTGGCTCTTTGGGTATTCTTCTATGGGAAGTATTTGTCTAATTCTGCCTATGCATTTTTTGAAGTATTTAATTTTAAAATTTTATTTTATATTTCATAGTAACAGGTAATTTTTCTGGGGTGACGTTATATCACTTTTAACTTAGGTGCATACATGTACTTGTGCATAACACACACACACATACACATCTGCATCTGCACATTCCCTGAGACCTATATCATGGCAACCTTTGATGGTCTCTTCAATTCTTTCCTTACTACACTTTTGCTTTTTGCAGAGTGTCCTGTGAAAAGAGACAGAGATGAAAAGTTCAGACTTTGACTTCTTTCACTCAGAAAAATCCCTTTGAAATGCACCAGGTTGTAATGTGTATCTGGAGTTCATTCCCATTATCACAGAGTGTATTACCCACCTACCTTTTGTAGGAAGTTTGGGTTGTTTCCAGATTTGGGAGATTATAAGGAGAACTTCTATAAATAAATATTCACGTACAAGTTTTTATGCAAGCATAAATTTATATTTTCTAAGGTAAATAACGAGTTGTGGGATTGTGGGGTAACATGCAAGTGAAGGTTTAACTTTTAAGAAGTCAAAAAATATTTCTTTGTCTGGATGCACCACAGTTTATTTATCCATTCACTTATTACGGGCATCTTGTTTGGTCCAAGCTATTATATTAAACATAGTTTGGACCTATGACATTTTCAACTTATGTTGGATTTATTTCTGTGTTGTGTTTTTATTTCCAAATTTCACTTGTTTGTAGCTGCCATATGAGATAGTGATGGACTTCTACATATTATCCTTTTATCATGTAAATTTTGTATAACCACTTATTAATTCTAGGAAGTTTTTTGTTGCTACTTTTGGATTTTCTACAAAATCATTTCATCTGCGAACAAAAACAGTCTTATTTCTTCTTTTTAGTTGTCTTATTGTGTTTGCTGGGGCTTTCAGTACAATGTTGGAAATCTATGATGGAAGGGGACATTCCTGTTCCTGATCTTAATGGAAAAACTTTGAGTTCCTCATCACTAAGTGTGATGCTAGTTGTATGTTGTTTTTTTTCTTGCAGAGTTAAAAAGTCAAGTTGAGGAAGTTGAATTACTGATAGTTTTGGTCTTGAATGGTATTAGATTTTATCAAATTATTTTTTTGTATCTATTGATATGATAACATGATTTTTTTCTTCTTTAACCTGTTAAAATGATGAATTTTAATTGATTTCTGAATGTTCATTCAGCCTTGCATACCTGACATAAATTCCACTTGGTAGTGGTGTATAATTCTTCTCTTTCATTGCGGGATTCAATTTTGTTGAGGGTTTTTGCATCTATGTTAATGAGAGATGTTGGTTTGGACTTTTCTTTCCTTGTAATGTCTTTGTCTAGTTTGGGTATTGGGATAATCCTGGACTCACAGAATAAGGAAGTATTTTTTTTTCTGTTTCCAGCTTCCAAAAGAGAAGATACATAATTGGTTAATTTCTCCTTAAAAGTTTGGTAGATAGGCTAGGGTTGTGGCTCAGTGGTAGAATGCTAGCCTAGCACATGCAAGGCCCTGGGTTCCATCCTCAGCACCACATAAAAATAAAGGTATTGTGTTCAACTACAATTAAAAAATAAATGTGTTTTTTAAAAAGCTTGGTAGAATTCACTGGTGAACTTTTCTGGATCTGTGCTTTTTACTTGGAAGTAATTTAATTATTGATTTAATTTCTTTAATAGATGTAGGCCTCTTCAGAATGTCTAATTCTTCTGTGAGTTTTGGCAGAACACGTCTATCAAGGAATTAGTCTATTTCATATTGTCAGCATAGAGTTGTTCAGAGCATTGGATTATTGTCCACTCAATGCCCATGGGATCTGTAATGATGGTTCCCTATTTCATTTCTGATATTAAATTGTATTCTCTCTCTTTTTCTTTTCTTAAAATTTTTTTAGATGTATATGGGCACAATACATTAATTTTATTTAGTTAGTTTTATGTGGTACCAAGGATCGAACCCAGGGCCTCACACATGCTAGGCAAGCGCTCTACCACTGAGCCACAGACCCAGTCCTCTTTTTAACTTTTTGGCTTGGCTACAGGTTTACTGAGTTTGTGAATCTTTTCAAAGAACAAGCAATCGGTTTTCTTCATGGATTTCTAATCTTCAATGATATTGAATTCTGTTTTAATTATCACTTCTGTTTTTCTGTGTACTTGAATTTAATTTGCTGGTCTTTCCTTAGTTTCCTAAGATGCAGATTTAGATGACTGACTGTGGGTGTTTCTTCCTTTCCAATATCTACATTCAAGGCTTTATATTTCCTCTGAACACTGCTTCCACTGTCATCCAGAAACTTTGGTAAGTTTTTTTTTTTTTGTCGTTGTTGTTGTTATTCAGAGTATACATATTTTTAAAAATTTCCTTAAGATTTCTTCTTTAACCCATATGTTATTTAATCCTATTTAGGATTTCCCCAGCTTTTTTTTTAATTGATTTGTAATGTAATCACATTGTGGGCTGGGGTTGTGGCTCAGTGGTAGAGCACTTGTCTAGCATGCATGAGACACTGGGTTCAATTCTCAGCACCACATATAAATAACTAAAATAAAGGTCCATTGACAACTAAAACATATTTTTAAAAATTTACTAAGATGTGTTTTATGGCCGAGAGTATAGTCTGTCTTGGTGACTGTTCCACGTGACCTGAGAAGAATGTGTCTTCTGCTGTACTCTGTAGATGTCCATTGTGACCATTATATCCGGTTGAATTTAACTGTGTCTTTCCTGATTTGATGCCTGCTGGCCTGTCTGTCTGCTAGATGGATACTGAAATTTATAGCTATAACTATTGGATGCATCTATCTCTTCTTGCATCTCTTATCGGTTTTTGCCTTGTACACTTTAATGTGTTTTTTTGGTTAAGTTCATGCACAATAAGGGTTATTATATCATCTCATAGAATTACCCCCTTTACAATTGCGAAATTCCTATCACTATCCCCAGTAGATTTCCTTCCTCTGAGGTCGCTTCTTCTGAAATTAATAGTTATTCCTGCTTTCTTTTGATTAGTATTATTTTGCCATATCTTTCTCCATTCCTTCACTTTTAATCTACATGTGTCTTCATATTTAAAATAGATTACTTATAGAAAACATATGGTTGAATCCTGATTTTTTGATCCATGCTGATAATTTGTACATTTAGGTCATTGATATTCAAAGTGCTGATTGATATAGTTGGATTACTATCTATTATACTTGCTACTGTTTTCTCTTTGTTGCTATTGTTCTTTTTTTAATGTTAGGTTGATTTATAAGCACTGCTCTGGGCAGTTACAGTTTGTTTACAACAAGAAGTTATCTAATTCTAACATACTGTACACGGCAATTAGAAGTTGTCATGGCAAGAGAAAACCACAGCTGGCCTGCTGTGGCCAGCACAAAAACCAGGGAACAGTAGGGGAAATGCAAATGGAGAGGGGGCTTGTTTATTATAAAAGAAAAAAGGAATAACTCCTTAGGAATCTTAAGAAAGGAATATTCTGCACTGGGAGGAAAGACACTAGGATACAACATTACAAGTATTTTCACTCCAGCCCTGTCCCCAACTCCTCCAAGAGGAGAGTGGAAAGAGATGGTTGAAGCAGACAATTTTGAAAAATTAGACTTAGAAATCCTACAAATTTGATTAAAATCTAAACTTCTGTTTTGCTTTTAAAAAATTTAATGTATCAAAAGGCC
Source organism: Spermophilus citellus (assembly GCF_964194105.1). NCBI lineage: Eukaryota > Metazoa > Chordata > Mammalia > Rodentia > Sciuridae > Spermophilus > Spermophilus citellus. The sequence continues at coordinate 493,629 of NC_138198.1, read as the reverse complement.
TGCTTTAGTGACATGCTAGTTTCACCAAAAAATAACCCAATGCCTTCTGCAGGAAGGCTCTCATGTGGGCCAGCCAACGCGCTCCCAGAAACCCATGGGCTATTGTTCTTTTTTCCCTTTTTGAACTACTTTTCATGTTATTTTAAATTAGCCAGATTGAAAGGAAATGAGGAAGTATTTTGTTTGTATACATTGCAAGCAGACTTAATTTAATTAAAATGTATTTCCATCACTGTTAGAATTTTAATTTTATTGAATCTTTGTCTATTAACCAATATAATTATTTTTTACATTACTTGAAGAGTTATTAATTCTTATAATTTTGAAAAAAGCATGTAATTTGCCTTTTTATTATTTTTGTCCCTTCAATTCAGATCATAGATTCTGCTCATCTTCCAGTTCATACACCAACAATAAAGACAAAGAAATATCACACTAGCATCCTCTTTCCTCCTAAGGTACTTGACCTAGTTATAAGCTTATTAGGGTTCTGTAAATAAGGAGAATACGTTGTTTTTGCTCTGTTATTGCCCTGGCATTTACTCATAGTAATTTTTTTGGGGGGGAGGGGGAACTGGGGGATTGAACTCAGGATCACTGGGCCACTGAGCCATATTCCCAGCCCTATTTTGTATTTTTATTTAGACATGAAGTCTCACTGAGTTGCTTAGCACCTCACTGTTGCTGAGGCTAGCTTTAAACTCTTGATCCTCCCACCTCAGCCTCCTGAGCTGCTGGAATTACAGGCATGTGCCACAGTGCCCTGCTCATAGTAATTTTAAATGACAAAAATACTCAAAGCATTCCTCTTCATTAATAAGAAACCAGAAGCTGCATCATAAAGGAATAAAGGAAAACTCAGAAATATCATAAAGACTGTTTTCCAAAAGTTGACATAAAATAATATCCAAAATTATGAAACACTGTGAATTTTCAATTAAAATAAGGAATGCTAAAGAATTACCCCATATCACCATTAGTGTTCAGCAACTTATTAATATTCTAAAAAGTGCAATAAGAAATGAAAATAAAAAGACTGACATGAACAATAAAAGATAAAAACTACTTTATAATGTAGTTGATATGATTGTTTGTCCAGAAAACACAGACTCTGGTTTAAAAAACGAAAATTAGATAATTTACATATAAGTTAAATTTCAAAATAATGCAGGTTATCTATATTATATAGTGAAAACCCAGAAAAGAAAAACTAGAAATAATTGGCATATCAACATCAACAGAAACTAATAATAAAAAAAACATGATGAGCTCTCCGTTCTCTCAAAGCTAATGTCTGACTTTAAGGCAGCATCAATGAGAATACCAAAAGTCATTTTTCCTTCCAATTTCTGGCTGAGCATGACAGGTTAAATATGCATAGATTTCTGCTCTGTACCGGCATACATTAAAGAGAGGAAAAAGAGTAGAGAAGTTAACATGATTTTGGAAGTGAAGGGTTGGCAGAGATTAGAAATCTGATTGTCAAGTTAGCAAGATGATGATTATCTCAGGATGAACCCAAGAGAGACTAGTGATTAGAGACCCCAGGACCCTCAGTGCTGAGAAGAGGGGAGCTAGTTGAAGAATGATGTGGGAAGTAGGTAGACCTTTGTATAAAAATAGATATTGCCTCTGGCGGGAACTGTAAATATCCACAATCCAGATGAGGACACAGAGACACAAGTGCAAAAAAATTGCCCCTAATCATTGGAGAGGCCAAATTGGTTATAATTTACATATGGCTAATTTATGCTAATAACATTGATGATACACTTTAATATGCTAATATTATTTATGCTAATTACACATTGCTAATTTATGCAGTGATTTGGGGCTCTGAGGCATGGTCCAGAAATGGGAAATCCATTGTGGATTACCAACTTATAGGTAAATCTGTGAAGATGTTTGAAGTTCTAATTATTAGAGTTTTATTTAGAAATTTCAGAATGGCCTCTTTGGGAACGAGGTATATTCTGGCCTGTTTCACACAAGGTGGAATGTATTGATTCATGGAGTATATTAATATTTATTGAAAATGGAAAATTAAATGCAATTTTTTATAGAAAGGAAAGTTTGAACGTATTTTTTTCTCCAAAGAAGTATAATATAAAACTATTATAAAAATATAATTGTCGTCACTTGCTTCTGCACATAGGTCATTCATACTTAATTCATTGTTAATGGCCAATTTGAAGAATTTATCAATCTATCAAGCACCTTTTCAAATGTTTAGGACAGACCAGCACAAATCAAGTCTAGGTTTTGTTTACTTGGTTCCAAAAAACTTTAATAAACATTAGATTGCACATAATAACGATGATGACGATGACGATGATGATAACAATAATAATAATTTGGACAATTTGGGGGTTCTCTTACTCAATATTTTCCAATTAAGAAATAAGTAGGGGACAAGAATCTGTTTGCTGGTGAGATGAGGCAAGGGCTTCTTTTCTTGGTTTGGAGATATTTTGGTCAGGGTGGGTTTGAAGGAGTCACCTTTTCAAAATCATTTAATCATCATTGTGTGTTTGGCCTCTTTTGTAGAGTAAGACCCACCAGTTTTTCCTCACGTCCTTTACTGCTCCTACCAAGTGTCACCAATGCACGTCTCTGATGGTGGGTTTGATAAGACAGGGCTGTGCTTGTGACGGTAAGACTGCCATGGGAAGGGACACCTGGGTTAGAGCCATTCTGGTTAAACCTAAGTTATTCAGCAGAAGATTTTCTTCTCTGTAAGAAGCACTGCAGTGAACGGATCAGTCTCCTAAAACCTGCTGTGTATTGGAAAGATTGATGGGTGGTCCTTGGAAACAGTTCAGCAGGACCTTTGCACTCTTCAGTCCCCTTAGCTCCGATTCCCTCCTTCTACGTGGACGGCACCCCTTGGATTTGTTCAGTGCGGGCCTGCAGGCAGGGTCACATTTACGAGGAAAATGTACTTAAATACATTTTGTTCTTTTTCACATGGTACGATTGTGAAGGCCAGATTCACTAGCTCATGTGACAAGAAAATTTTGCAATGATTATTCTGGGGCTTTCACAGCCTCATTTTACTCAATTTATTTCCATCCACATTATTGAAGGAAAACAATATACGTTCAGAAATATTAAAAAGTCCATCACTGTGCCACGTAAGCCATTTCATTCCCTATCAGGGAACATACGCTGTCCTTGCTGGTTTTCTTAGCCAGGTATGTCAACAGCTCTCTCAGGGCTTCATAGCTGAGTAAGACTTCCTTCCCCCTGCATGGTGTCAGCAGGCTCCACCTTCCCTGAACCTGCGGTGGCACAATGGATTAGGAGTGGGGAAGTCTGTGCTGGGCTGCAGAAGCAGGCTCTGAGCTGTGCCCCCAGGCATCCAGGGCCCCCAGCACCCTCCTGCTTAGCAGCTGCTAGTGTAACAAGAAAACAATAGATCAGGGAGCTGCCATTACCAAAGCAACCTTGGGACCTGCTACTGCTGCCCCCCTCCCCAAATCCACAAGACGCCAGTGTAGCTGTGGCTCCACGCTGGCAGAGGGAGTGTGTAGCCACAGGAGAAAAACAGGTGCTCTGCATCCTGCATCTTCTGTCCCAGCATGATGCAGTCTCCAACATATGTATGTTCTTAGTGGAATTTTTTTTGTGTTTTTTTTTTTTGGCTGTGCTGGGAATTGAACCCAAGACCCTACACCTGCTAGGCAAGGACTCTGCCCCTGAACTACACCTCCAGCCCTGTTAGTAGGACTTAAATGAGGTCCCACACCTTAGTTGAAAGGCAATCTAGGAAAGACAGCTTTTTGCATTTCAAACTCTACCACAGCAGACAACTGTAATGGCGGGTGAGGGTCTGGAACCATCATATCCACCACAATCGTGTCTCTCTATTTCTTTTAAAAAGCATGTGGGTTCTTGTGTCACACAACCTGTGTCGAAAAAGCTCCAAGAGCTTGTCCAGTGCCTGATCACCAGAAGAAAGACCCCTTCTGTCTAGACCTATGGCACGGTCTGGGGACAGCCTACGAAGGCCATGTTTGGGTAAGTGTCAATAGTTTGGTTTATATGAAGTCTTAGAAAGTTTGCTAATCACCTGTCACTTAGGGAGCACAATTGTCTATATACCAATATAAATATAAATACCTGTGTGTGTGTGTATATATATATATATATATATATACCCATATATATATACACTATATATATACATATATACCAATATAAATGTAAAATATATGCACACACCTATAGATGTATATAGGTATATTTACATATGTATGCATATATAATATGTATTATTTATATACACAATGCAATATAAATTATAGTATATACAATTGAAAAATTTTGTTCCATACTAGGAAAATTATTTCAGAACAAAATGTATCTGTCTCTAGAAAGATAGTTTTAAATGTCTTGAAGTTTTCTCTTTCCTTGTGATGAACATATGGTGAAATTCCTACTAATGGTGTAACTTTGACTTCCAGTCAGGTATCATAAAGTATGAAACGAAAAGCCAACTGCCCTTCTTTAGAAATGTTTAAAATTTGAGTTGAATTTGAAGCAGGTGTTGCCAGATTTGAATATGGTGCTACGTAGAGGCAAAGCTGTAACAATTTAATGAATGACAAGGGTTAAGTGAAATGGCATCAGTTTTATTTTCACAAGAGCAATTCAGTCCTCAAAGGAATAGCTTTGTCTTTAAAAATTGTAATGATGCTACATAGTTCTGTTCTATATCTTTAACAAGTGGCCTATTTGTAACATTTTTTATTCTTTTAATTTTGTATGGGTAGTATTTGATGTTTCCATTTGGATTATTCTTGTCTTTAAAAAAAAAACAATAAACAAAAGATCCCAAAGAAAACAGGAATGAAAAAAGGATGGCAGAGAGCACTGGTTATAGTTTGTGACTTCAAACTCTTCTTCTATGACATAAACGAAGACAGAGACTCAAAACCCAATGCCGTAGTGAGTCAAGTGATTGACATGAGGTGAGCTCCGAAAAGGTGGATATTTTTGTGTCAAATGTCTTTGCATAAAATTGGTTCCTGATATTTTAAAAAATGATATTGTCATTTATGTTAAGTCTTCAGTTTTCTCCATTGCCAAGTGAAATTTACAATGCAAGATTTTTGCCTAAAGTTTGTTATCATTACCTTTTAGGCATGGATTTGAAGAAATATTTATAAAACTTGTTTCAAAGTTTATTTTATTATTACTTGCATGTGTGTGTGAGTGTGTGAGTGTGTCTGTTTGTGTGTGTGTGTGTGCTGTGAGCATGCATGCATGTGTGTGTAGTGGGAAAGGATATAAACCTCAAAGATAGACTTTTTAAAATTAAGGTGTAACATAAAATTATTTTAAAGTGTGCAATCCACTGATTTTGAAGAATATTCTAAAGATTACACAATCATCACAACAGTCTAATTTTAGAGCATCTGTACACACTATAGCAAAAAATCCCCATATTCATTAGAGGCCACCCTTCTGTCTCCCCTGGCCCCAGCCCCTGCCAATCACTAACCTATTTCTCATTTTATCCCTATGGATTTCCCTCTTCTGGACATCTCTTTTGGATGGAATCTTGTAGTGTTCTTCTAAGAATAACATATTTAGGTTCCCCATGTGGCATGAATCAGTGCTTCATTACCTTTTATGATTTATAACCTTTATCAGACTAAGGATGTGAGTTGCTTTCTATTCCTAGTCTGTTGAGTGTTTTTATCTGGAGAAGGTGTTGGGTTTGCTGCATGGTTTCTGTGCCCATTGAGGTGAGCATGTAGGATTTTCCTCCTTTATTCTATTATCATGTGTACCACACTGTTTGGCTTTGTATGTTAAATCAACCTTGCATTCCTGGGATAAATTACACTTGGTCTTGGGTTTGTTTTTGTTTTTTAACACAATAACTTTATTTTATTTATTTATTTTTATTTGGTGCTGAGGATGGAACGCAGGGCTTTGCACATGTAAGGCGAGCGCTCTACCACTGAGCCATAACCCCAGCCCCTGGTCTTGGGTTTTAATCCCTTTAATATGTTACGGGATTTGGATTGCCCAAATTTATTGGAGAGTTTTACATTAACATTCATGCAGAATATTGGTTCTTGTTTTTCTTTTCTTCTGATATATTTGTCTGGTTTCAGTATTAGGATACTACTGGCTCAGAATGAGTTAGAAAGTACTCTCCATTTGGGGGAAGACTTTAAAAATGATTTGAATTAGTTTTTGTCAGCATTTGATATAATTCCCTGGTGAACTCATCTATCTGGTCCTGGGTATTTCTTTATGGTAAGTTTTTTGATTAGTAGTTCAATCTCCATTATTATTATTATTATTATTCTAGAGATTGAACCCAGAGGTGATTAGCCACTGAGCCACATCCCCAGCCTTTTTTATTTTTTTATTTTGAGATAGAGTTTTACTGAGTGGCTTAAGGCCTCCCAAAGTTTCTGAGGCTGACTTTGAACTTGTGAACCTTCTGCCTCAACCATCCGTGCCTCTGGGATTACAGTCGTGTACCACCCCATCTGGCTTTGTTTTTCTGATTAATAGTTCAATCTCCTATTAGTTATAAGCTTGTTTAGAATTTCTTTATCTTCTTGAATCAATTTCAGTATTTGTACCTACCTAGGAATTTTTTCATTTCATTTAGATGATCTAATTTGTTGTTCACAGTATTCCCTTGTACTTCTTAGAATTTCTGAAAAGTCAGCAGTAATGTCCTCTTTTTAATTTCTGATAGCAATTTGAGTCTTTTCTCACTGTTTTTCTTGGGCTAAAGGTTATTCAATTCCATTGACCTTTTCAAAGAACCAGTTTTTTAGTTTTCTTGATTTTCTCTATTGTTTTTCAGTACTATAGTTCATTAGTTTGCACTTCAGTCTTTATTATTTTCTTTCTTCTGCTTGCTTTGGGTTTAGTTTGTTCTTCTTTATCCGGTTTCTTAAGGTGGGCGGTGGGGTTATGGTTTGAAACCTTTCTTCTGTTTCCATGTCAGTAACTACATCTTTAAATTTCCCTGTGAGAGAGTGAAATTTTGCTATGTTGCATGCTTTTTTCATTTATCTCAAAATATTCTCTAACTTATGTTTTCAATTTCTTATTTGACCCATTAATTATTTGGTAGTATGTTGCTTAATCTTCATATTTTATAAATTTTCCAAATTTTACTTTGTTATTTTTTTTTCTAATTTCATTCCATTATTATTCAGAAACATGCACTGTATGATTTCAAGTCTTTTAAATTCATTGAGAATTGTTTTATGGAATCATACATGGCCTTTCCTGAATAATGTTCCATTTGAATTCAAGAATGTGTTCTGCTGTTTTAGATGAAATGTCCCACGGAGGTCTTGTTATAATATGGTGTTCTTCAAGTCTGTTTCCTTGCTTACCTTCTTCCTAGTTGTTGTTCTGTCATAGAAAGTCAGGTACAAAAATCTCCAACTACTATTGTTGAATTGTCTGTTTCCTCCTCTCAATTCTGAAGGGTTTTGCTCCATGAGTTTGGAGACTTTGTTGTAGATGCATACATGTTTGTTATTTATTCTTGATGGATTGACTTTTTTATCACTACAAAAATCTTTGTCTCTAGTAACAATTTTTGTCTTATAATAATTTATTTCATCTGTTTTTTTTAGAGAGAGTGGGGGAGAGAGAGAGAGAGAGAGAGAGGGAGGGAGAGAATTTTTTAATATTTATTTTTTTAGTTCTTGGCAGACACAACATCTTTGTATGTGGTGCTGAGGATCGAACCCGGGCCGCACGCATGCCAGGCGAGCGCGCTACCGCGTGAGCCACAGCCCCAGCCCTCATCTGATCTTAATATAGACACTCCTGCCCCATTTTGGCTACTTTTTTGAAGGTATATCTTTTCCTGTCTTTTTGCTTGCAATCTGTTTGTGTCTCTAAGTCCAGAGCAGATCTCTCATACACAGTGCATTGCGATCACTTCCTCATCTATCCAGTTAATCTCTACTTTTTAAATGGAGAATCACATCCATTTTCATTGTTCTCTCTCTGTCTCATGCCATTTGGTTCTTCCAGCTCTCCTTTCCTTTTTGTCTTTTTTGTCAAATAGATATTTCTAGTCTTCCATTTGAATTCCCTTGTTATTTCTTTTGGAATATATTCTAAATTATTTCCTAGTGGTTTCCCTGAGGTTTAAAATTAGCATCTCAATTTACAACAACCTACTTTGGGTTAACACAGTTTCAATGGTGTACCCATCTGTTCTCCTACAGAGCTGTATCTCCTGATTTACACTGTCACTGCAGCCATTTCAGCTGGAAAGAGCTCCTCCTTCGTGTTTCTTGTAAGGCAGCAGGTCTGATAGAGATGAATGCTCTTGGTTTTTGCTGATGTGAGGATGTCTTAATTTGTCCTTGGTTATTTTTCTATACGGTCGTTTGGCTGGATATGTAATTCATGGTTGACAGGATTTGGATAAGTTTTCTAGGGCTGGACAATCCATGGATTGGTGGTTTAAACAATAGAAATGTATTTTCCCGTAGTTCAGGAGCCTAGAAGTCCAGGATCAAGGCGATGGCAGACTTGGTTTCTTCTGAGGCTTCTCCCTTTGCTGCACAGATACCACCTTCCTCCTGTGACCTTGCTTGGCCTTTCCTCTCTGCATGCCTATCCCTCGTAGCTGTCCTTTTTTTTTTTTAAAGAAACATCTGTCCTATTGACTCAGAGCCCACTCATATGACCTCACTTAACTCTCTAAAGGTATCTTTAGAGGTCTTCTCTGCAAATTCAGAGGTAATCTGGGATTAGGACTTTGTTGTGGTTTGGACCTGGAACGTTCCCCCAAAGGCTCAAGAATTGATGGCTTGATGCCTAATGCAGCAATATTCAGAGATTCAGAGGTGGGAAGTGATTGACTCACAGGGGAACTTGTTTCGTTAATGGATTAGTCCATAGCTGGATGGAATCTTGGGAGGTGGCGGGAACTGTCCAAGGTTAGACCTAGTTGAAGGGAGTGGGTTCTTGAGGGCACACCTTGGAGTCTGTATCTTGTCCTCAGCCCCTTTCTCTCTGCTTTCCAGCTGCCACAAAGTGGGCAGCTTTCCTCCATCAAACCCTTCTGCAATGATGCACAGAACCAATGAAGCCCGCTAGTCATGAAAGGAAACCTCTGAAACTCTGAGCCCCAATAAATCTTCCCAGTAAACTGATATTTCTACCTCTTTAAGGCAACTTAAGCTTTTTAAAAGAAACTTGCATCTCAAAATTCTTATAGTTCTTCACCCATTATTTAGCTTCCAAGTCACTTCCATATCTTTAGGTATATGACACAGAAGCACCCCCCTCCTCGGTACCAAAATCTGTATTGATTGTTAAATCTGTCCTAAGAAAGTACCCCCAGTGGGTGGCTCAAGCAAAAGAAGCCTGTTCTCTCACATTTCTGGAGCTTGGAATTTCAGGATCAAGGTGGTGGGAAGGTGGCTTCTCTCCTTGGTGCGCAGACGGCTGACGTCTCACTGGGTCCCCACATGGTCTTTTCCATGTGCAAGCACATCTCCACAGTATTTCCATCTTCTTATTACAGCACTGGCCATATTGAATTGAAGAGTCTTCACATTGCTTCATTTAATTACATCTCATGAAATATGTTGGGGGCTAGGACTCCATCCAAGAGATGAATTGTGGGTGGTCATAATTCAGCCCATAACAGAATTTTTTTCTACTCCTTTAATATATCATCTAAGTGCCCTTTGACCTCCATGAGTTCCTGTACGAATTCCTCTGTTAACCCTATTGGGGATTCCATGTACATGATGAATTGCTTCCTTCTCTTTGATTTCGAACTTTTCTTTCTCTTTCAAGCAAATTGTTTATGAGGCGTCCATGTGTGGGATATTTTACAATGTATCCTACTTGGAGTTTATTGAGATACATGGATATGTAGATTAATAGTTACCAACAAATGGAGGAGTTGTCCAGTCATTATTTCTTCAATTATTCTTTCTTCAGCTGAAGAAAGAATTTCTTCCTTCTTTTCTCTCAGGGACTCCTTTCATGTGTATTTTTAGCATATTCTTCAGGCTGTCTCTCATGTTTCCGAGGCTCTTCCATTTTTATTTATTATTTTTTCTCTTTTCTTTAGACTAGTTACCCTCAATTGATTGGTTACTCTATCTTTGAGTTCAGTAATTCTGTCTTATGTCACAAATTCTGATGTTAAGTTCTTACAGTGAATTTTTCATTTTAATCATTATACTTTTGACTTTAGAAATTCTATCTTGTTCTTTTTATAATTTCTTTTTGTTGGTATTTGCACCTATTTGACTCAGTATTAGGGAATAATTAGCCCTTTCATAAATGCTTTCTGGTCTTCCCTAACACAATTTAAAAGCAAGACCTAAAAGGACCAACTTTTTCCTAGTTTCTGCGTACCCAAAAATACAAAAATATCCAGTATCCAACACGATAACATCTATCTATGTCAGGCATTTAGTTTAAAAAAATGGTCAAGCTTACAAAGAAACACAAAGTTAGACTCATCATGAAGAGAAAAATTAACCAGTTAAAATGGATCCAGAACTGATGTGGATGTTGGATATAACTAAGGGAAAATTAAACATTTCAGAAGATAACAATAATTGTCCAAAATTAAACAAATAAAAATGACTTTAAAAACTTGATTACTCTATCTTCAAGTACAGTAATTCTGTTTTCTGTAACAAACTCATGTTGAGTTCTGACAGTGAATTTTTCATTTCAGTCATTATACTCTTTGAAATTCTATTCAGCAAACCATAGTTCAACTTCAAACAGCTAATAATATGTGTAGTTTGAGTCCCAGAAGCACAGGAGTGGGGAGGAATGGAAAAAAATTTGAAGAAAAAAAATGGCCAAAATATTGCCAAATTTGATACAAAATTCAAACTCAGATCTAAGAAATCCAATACAGCCCAAGTACAAGAAATATTAAGAAATATCACCAAGGTTCATAATAGTCAAATTACTGCACAATAGCACCCCATGCACGTAATGTGGGACACACCTTATGTAGAGGTGAACAGAATGAAGGGTGCTGTTGGAGGTCTCATGACCAACACTGGAAGAATATTAAAAACATTTTAAATACTGAAAGCCAATTCACTTTTAATTCTGCACTCAGTGCAAATAACTTTCAAAAATGCAGATGAAAGAAAACATTTCCAGAGAAAATTATTTTTCATTTCCTTTGGATATACATCCAGGCATGGAATTGCTGGATACTGTGATAGTTCTATTTTTTATTTTTGCGAAAACTTCATCTTGTTTTCCATAAAGGTTGTACTAGTTTACATTTCCACCAACAGTGTACAAAGGTGCTCTTATCTTCACTTCCTCATTAGCTCTTGTTATCTTTAATTTCTTTATAACAGCCATTCTTACTGGGGTACAGTGATACAGTTGACTGCAATTTTGATGGGAACATTTTTTTCTTTTATTTATTTATTTTTTATTTGAACATATTTATATTTCCTTTGGCCTTTGGTATTTCTTCTTTGGAGGCATGTCTATTTAGGTCTATTGCCTATTTTTAATTGACATATTTATTTATTCTTTTGCTATTGAGTTTTGGAGTTCTTATACATTCTGGATATCAACTTCTTGTCAGATGCTTAATTTGCAAATATTGTCTCCCATTCTACTGGTTGTCTCTTTGCCTTGTCTGTAGTTTCCTTTGCTATGCAGAAGCTTTTTAGTTTGATGTAATCTCATTTGTCTATTTTTGATTTTGTTTCCTGTGCATTAGGGGTCTTATCCATAAAATCCTTGCCCATTACAGTGTCATAAAGAATTTCCTCTATGTTTTCTTCTAGTAGGTTTCAAATTTTCAGGTCTAACGTTTAAGTTTTTATTCCACTGTAGTTGCTTTTTGTAACTGGTGAAAGATAGGGGTCTAGATTCATTCTTCTTTATGTGGATGTCCAATTTTCTCAGCATCACTTATTGATGGCTCTTCATTTTCCAATGCGTGTTCTTATCACCTTTGTTGAAGATCAGCTTGCTGTAGATACGTGTGTTTGCTTCTAGGCGCTCCATTCTGTTCCATTGACCTCTGAATCTGTATTCATGCCAATACCATGCTGGTTTTTTAAAACATATTTTATTTTTACAATACCTTTATTTTATGTATTTATTTTAATGTGGTGCTGAGGATCAGACCCAGTGCCTCACACCTGCCAGGCAAGTGCTGTACCAATGAGCCCCAGCCCCAGCCCCTATCATACTGTTATGATCACTACATTTTTCTAGTGTGTTTCAACACAGTCTTAATCAGAATCCTAGCAGGTTTTAAATTTTTTCTTCTGTTGAAATTGACAAGGTGACCCTAAAATTCACAGGGAAATGTAAAAGATCCAGAACAGTCAAAATACCTAAATAATTTTGAAGAGTTCACCATAGGGCTGGGGTTGTAACACAGTGGTAGAGTGCTTGCCTAGCATGTGTGAGGCCCTGGGTTCGATACTCAGCACCACCTAAAAATAAATAAAATAAAGGTCCATCAACAACTAAAATTAAAAATTAAAAAGAAAAGAATTAACCCTATATATGTATGTGTGTATATATATATATATATGTAAAACCCAAGTATACACATATTTGGAGTCTCTGTTCTTTTACTTGAATATACATACTTTCAAGGAGTGACAAAAATCATCAACAGGGCTGGGGATGTGGCTCAAGCGGTAGCACGCTCGCCTGGCATGCGTGTGGCCCGGGTTCGATCCTCAGCACCACATACCAACAAAGATGTTGTGTCCGCCGAGAACTAAAAAATAAATATTAAAAATTCTCTCTCTCTCTCTCTCTCTCTCTCCACCTCTCTCACTCTCTCTCTTTTTTTTGTATGTGTGTGTGTGTGTATATACATACATATATATTGTATAAGATGAATCTAACTTGAAAAATGGTTTCCAAAAGACTAAGAAAACATGGATATCTTTTTGTTTTTTTATTTTGTTTTTTTAAATTTTTTTTATTGGTTGTTCACAACATTACAAAGCTCTTGACATATCATATTTCATACATTAGATTGAAGTGGGTTATGAACCCCCAATTTTACCCCAAATGCAGATTGCAGAATCACGTCGGTTACACATCCACAATTTTACATAATGCCCTATTAGTAATTGTTGTATTCTGCTACCTTTCCTATCCCCCACTATCCCCCTCCCCTCCCCTCCCATCTTCTCTCTCTACCCCATCTACTGTAATTCATTTCTCTCCTTGTTTATTTTCCCATTCCCCTCACAACCTCTTATATGTAATTTTGTATAGCAATGAGGGTCTCCCTTCATTTCCATGCAATTTCCCTGTTCTCTCCCTTTCCCTCCCATCTCATGTCTCTGTTTAATGTTAATCTTTTCTTCCTGCTCTTCCTCCCTGCTCTGTTCATAGTTGCTCTCATTGTATCAAAGAAGACATTTGGTATTTGTTTTTTAGGGATTGGCTAGCTTCACTAAGCATAATCTGCTCTAGTGCCATCCATTTCCCTGCAAATTCTATGATTTTGTCATTTTTTACTGCTGCATAGTACTCCATTGTGTATAGATGCCACTTTTTTTTTATCCATTCATCTATTGAAGGGCATCTGGGTTGGTTCCACAGTCTAGCTATTGTGAATTGTGCTGCTATGAACATCGATGTGGCAGTATCCCTGTAGCATGCTCTTTTAAGGTCTTCAGGGAATAGTCCAAGAAGGGCAATAGCTGGGTCGAATGGTGGTTCCATTCCCAGCTTTCCCAGGAATCTCCAAACTGCTTTCCAAATTGGCCGCACCAATATGCAGTCCCACCAGCAGTGTACAAGAGTACCCTTTTCCCCACATCCTTGCCAGCACTTGTTGTTGTTTGACTTCAGAATGGCTGCCAATCTTACTGGACTGAGATGGTATCTTAGGGTGGTTTTGATTTGCATTTCTCTGACTGCTAGAGATGGTGAGCATTTTTTCATGTACTTGTTGATTGATTGTATATCCTCCTCTGAGAAGTGTCTGTTCAGGTCCTTGGCCCATTTGTTGATTGGGTTATTTGTTATCTTATTGTCTAATTTTTTGAGTTCTTTGTATACTCTGGATATTAGGGCTCTATCTGAAGTGTGAGGAGTAAAAATTTGTTCCCAGGATGTAGGCTCCCTATTTACCTCTCTTATTGTTTCTCTTGCTGAGAAAAAAACTTTTTAGTTTAAGTAAGTCCCATTTGTCGATTCTTGTTATTAACTCTTGTGCTATGGGTGTCCTATTAAGGAATTTGGAGCCCGACCCCACAATATGTAGATCGGAGCCAACTTTTTCTTCTATCAGACGCAGAGTCTCTGATTTGATATCAAGCTCCTTGATCCATTTTGAGTTAACTTTTGTGCATGGGGAGAGAAAGGGATTCAGTTTCATTTTGTTGCATATGGATTTCCAGTTTTCCCAACACCATTTGTTGAAGATGCTATCCTTCCTCCATTGCATGCTTTTAGCCCCTTTATCAAATATAAGATAGTTGTAACTTTGTGGATTAGTCTCTGTGTCCTCTATTCTATACCATTGGTCCACCCGCCTGTTTTGGTACCAGTACCATGCTGTCTTTGTCACTATTGCTCTGTAATATAGTTTGAAATCTGGTATCGCTCTACCGCCTGATTCACACTTCCTGCTTAGAATTGCTTTTGCTATTCTGGGTCTTTTATTTTTCCATATGAATTTCATGATTGCTTTATCTATTTCTACAAGAAATGCCGTTGGGATTTTGATTGGCATTGCATTAAACCTATAGAGAACTTTTGGTAATATCGCCATTTTGATGATGTTAGTTCTGCCTATCCATGAACAGGGTATATTTTTCCATCTTCTAAGATCTTCTTCTACTTCTCTCTTTAGGGTTCTGTAGTTTTCATTGTATAAATCTTTCACCTCTTTTGTTAGGTTGATTCCCAAGTATTTTATTTTTTTTGAGGATATTGTGAATGGAGTGTTTTTCCTCATTTCCGTTTCAGAAGTTTTGTCGCTGATATACAGAAATGCCTTTGATTTATGTGTGTTGATTTTATATCCTGCCACTATGCTGAATTCATTTATTAGTTCTAGTAGTTTCTTTGTAGACCCTTTTGGGTCTTCTAGGTATAGAATCATGTCATCTGCAAATAGTGATAATTTAAGTTCTTCTTTTCCACTTTTTATGCCTTTAATTTCTTTCGTCTGTCTAATTGCTCTGGCCAGTGTTTCGAGAACTATATTGAATAGAAGTGGTGATAGAGGGCATCCCTGTCTTGTTCCGGATTTTAGAGGGAATGCCTTCAACTTTTGTCCATTCAGAATGATGCTAGCCTGAGGCTTAGCATAGATAGCTTTTACAATGTCAAGGTAAGTTCCTGTTATCCCTAGTTTTTCTAATGTTTTGAACATAAAGGGATGCTGTACTTTGTCGAATGCTTTCTCTGTGTCTATCGAGATGATCATATGGTTCTTATCTTTAAGTCTATTGATGTGGTGAATAACATTTATTGATTTCCGTATGTTGAACCATCCTTGCATCCCAGGGATGAATCCTACTTGATCATGGTGCACAATTTTTTTGATGTGTTTTTGTATTCGATTCGCCAGAATTTTATTGAGGATTTTTGCATCTAGGTTCATTAGAGATATTGGTCTGTAGTTTTCTTTCTTTGAGGTGTCTTTGTCTGGTTTCGGAATCAGGGTTTTGTTGGCCGCATAGAATGAATTTGGATGAGCTCCCTCTTTTTCTATTTCCTGAAATAACTTGAAAAGTATTGGTATTAATTCTTCTTTAAAGGTTTTGTAAAACTCCGCTGTATACCCATCCGGTCCTGGGCTTTTCTTGGTTGGTAGTCTTTTGATGGCTTCTTCAATTTCATCCATTGATATTGGTCTGTTCAGATTGTGTGTATCCTCCTGACTCAGTCTGGGCAAATCATATGACTTAAGAAATTTATCGATGTCTTCACTATCTTCTATTTTATTGGAATATAGGTTTTCAAAATAATTTCTAATTGTCTTCTGTATTTCTGTAGCATCTGTTGTGATATTGCCTTTTTCATCCCGTATGTTAGTAATTTGAGTTTCTCTCTCTTCTTCTCTTCGTTAGCATGGCTAAAGGTCTGTCGATCTTATTTATTTTTTCGAAGAACCAACTTTTAGTTTTGTTAATTTTTTCAATAGTTTCTTTTGTTTCAATTTCATTGATTTCCGCTCTGATTTTAATTATTTCTTGCCTTCTGCTACATTTGCTGTTGTTTTGCTCTTCCTTTTCTAGGGCTTTGAGATGAAGTGTGAGCTCATTTATTTGTTGGTTTTTTCTTTTTTTGAGGAATGACCACCAGGTGATGAATTTTCCTCTTAAAACTGCTTTCATTGTGTCCCATAGATTCCGATATGTTGTGTCAGTATTTTCATTTATCTCTAAGAATTTTTTGATTTCCTCCTTTATGTCTTCTGTAACCCATTGATCATTCAGTAACATATTGTTCATTTTCCATGTGATGTAGGATTTTTCCTTCCTTCTTTTATCATTGATTTCCAGTTTCATTCCATTATGATCAGATAAAATGCAGGGTATTATCTCCACCCCTTTATATTTACTGAGGGTTGCCCTATGGCTTAATATATGGTCTATTTTTGAGAAGGATCCATGTGCTGCTGAGAAAACAGTATATCCACTTGATGATATTGATATATTCTATATATGTCAGTTAAGTCTAGGTTATTGTTTGTGATATTGAGTTCTATAGTTTCTTTATTCAACTTTTGTTTGGAGGATCTGTCCAATGGTGAGAGAGGTGTGTTGAAGTCTCCCATAATTATTGTGTTGTGGTCTATTTGATTCTTGAACTTGAGGAGAATTTGTTTTATGAATGTAGCAGCACCATTGGTGCATAAATATTGATAATTGTTATGTCTTGTTGGTGAATGGTTCCTTTTAACAGTATATAATGACCTTCTTTATCCCTTTTGATTAACTTAGTCTTGAAGTCGATTTTATTCGATATGAGGATGGCCACCCCTGCTTGCTTACGAGGACCGTGTGCGTGGTATATTTTTTCCCATCCTTTCACCTTCAGCCTGTGTATGTCTTTTCCAATCAGATGTGTCTCCTGGAGGCAGCATATTGTTGGACTTGTTTTTTTAATCCATGATACCAGCCTACGTCGCTTTATTGGAGAGTTTAAGCCATTAACATTCAGAGTTACTATTGATATATGGTTTGAACTTCCATCCATGTTTGATTATTTATCCTTTTTTTAAAAAATTTAGTTTGTTTCTCCATGATTATCTTTCCCCTCGCCCTCTGTCTTTACCGAGGCACTTCCCACTGATGGTTTTGGTTATTGTTTTTCATTTCTTCCTCGTGTAGTGTTTTGCTCAAAATGCTTTGCAATGCTGGTTTTCTGGCTGCAAATTCTTTTAACTTTTGTTTATCATGATAGATTTTTACTTCGTTGTCATACCTGAAGCTTAATTTTGCTGGATACACAATTCTTGGTTGGCATCCATTGTCTTTCAGTGTTTGAAATACATTGTTCCATGACCTTCTTGCTTTCAGTGTCTGTGATGAAAAATCTGTTGTTAACCTTATTGGTTTACCCCTGAATGTAATCTGTGTCCTTTCTCTTGTAGCTTTTAATATTTTCTTTGTTCTGTATATTGGATATCTTCATAACAATGTGTCTTGGCGTTGGTCTACTGTGATTTTGTGTGCTCGGGGTCCTGTATGCATCTTCAATTTGTATATCTGTTTCCTTTTTTATTTCTGGAAAGTTTTCTGTAATTATTTCATTCAGCAGGTTACTCATTCCCTTGGTTTGAATCTCTTTACCTTCTTCTATCCCGATGACTCGTAAGTTTGGTTTTTTTATGTTATCCCATAACTCTTGGATGTTTTTCTTGTGATTTTTTACCAGCCCTTCTGAGTTGGCTAGACTGTTTTCAAGATGATATATTTTGTCTTCATTATCTGACGTTCTGGCTTCTACTTGCTCCACTCTGTTAGTGATACTCTCAATTGAGTTTTTAATTTGGTTTATCATTTCCTTCATTTCTAGAATTATTGTTTGATTATTTTTTATAATCTCTATCTCCTGATAAAGATGCTTAATTTCTTCTTTTATCTGTTTATGTAATTCATTCTCAATGTGTTCTTTCGCTGCTTGAATTTGCTGTCTTGTATCCTCTTTAAGGTTCCATTCCATCTGTCTAAGGTGTTCCTTGAGTTCTTTATATGACCATTTTTCTGATGACTCTAGGTCCTCCTGAATATTTAGGCTGTCCTGCATTGTTTGTAGTCCTTTTCTTCCTTGCTTTTTGAAGCTGCTCATGTTACTTCTTGTTATCTTTGACTGCTGAGTTACTGTGTACTCCTATAAATTTATTAGATGCTTGGGAGGAAAGGTATTAGAAGGGGAGGGAAGAAGTCACTAAAGAGAATGAGAGTAAGCAGGTAGAATTCAAGGAAGGGGGGATAAGATAATTGAAAAGAAATGAAAAGACAAAAGAAGAAAAAAATAGGAAATAAAAAAAGAAAAAAAATTTTAAAAAAATAATTAAAAAAATTAAAATTAAAATTAGAAGAAAAAAAATTAAAAACAATGTAAAAAAATTAAAAAAAACAACAAAAAGAAAAATGAAAATGAAAGAAAAACCCAAATCAAAAAAAAGAGAGAAAAGAAAAAAAGGAAAAAAAAAAAACTAATAAATGCCGTCTTAGAGTTTGATTAACTTGTCTTCCAGTAGGTGGCGCTGTGCCCACCAGGCCAAGTTTCTCCTGTCAATACGTGGGAACCAATCACTGTGCAGCAGCTCCTCCCAGACTGGGCGAGTCTCCAATCCTGAGTGTCTAGGGCCTCCTCTTGTGTCTAGTCACTTCCCACTTTTCCTCTAGCCAGGCCCCTCTCACGGGTGCCGCTCACCACAATACTGGCTACACGCCAGGTCTGCTGCTCCCGGGAGCCCTGTTTTCATGAACGACTGGGCACACTCTCCCTGTTTGCCATTCCCTCAGACCCTAAGTTTGTAGAGCTTGGGGCTGAGAATCCTCAGCGAATTTTACTTGCCCTCAGGTAGCCACGCCCCCGGTAGCTGGTGCAAGAGGCCTCAGCAGTCAGCCCTGGTGGGAGCGGTAGTTCCGCGCCCTGGCAGGTCCCGCACCACCTCTGATTCCCTCGGTCTGGCTATCGCGCTCACGGGAGAGCTGGGAGGGGCCCTTACGGGAGAGCTGGGAGGGGCCCTTAAGGTTTCCCCGATGTGTGGAGAGGGAAGGCTAGGGGATTACACACCTGTAGCCGCAGGTTTCAATGAAGTTATCTCCTCCGCAGCAGTCTGATGACGTCAGTTCTCTGCCATGGTGGTGTCTCTTGCAAATGGCGACAGTTCGTTTCCCTTTGCCGGGCCACCAATGCAACGGGTGGGTCCTTACTGTCTCTCCCAAGCCCCGTTTCAAACCTGTGGCCACTACCTATGAAGGCTCGGTAGGCATTTACCTCCGTAGGATGAGAAGGGCCGACCAGTTGTTTCAGCCGGATGGATTAGTGCTGAGTCACAGCTGTTTGTCTGCGGGAAGCAGGCGAACGGGAGCTTGAATTCAGCCGATCCGGGCTCAGTGTGTGTTCTGAGAGGCCCAGACTGTTCGCCCCAGATCCACGTCAGCTCAGCATTGCCTAGTGATCCTGAGCAAACAGATTTAGGTTGTTTACGACTCCCTATGCCTGCACAGCTGAAGAGGTCAGAGACTTGATCTCTCTGCGCCCGCCGCCATATTGGAATCCCCTCTCTCACTCTCTCTTTAAAAAAAAAAAATCATCAACAAATGACACTGGAACTTAAAATATGAAAAATAAACTCTTTTAATCTACTCTTTGTAACATATATAAAAGTTAATTTAAAAAGATTGTAGAACTAAATGTAAACCTATCAAGTGTGTAGAAGTAAACATAGGCAAATATCTTTGAAATAACTCAGTGAAATTCAAGTCAAATAATTCTTCCATACAACGCAAAAGTAAACCCATAAAAGGAAAAATGTTTGAATCTAAAATGTCTTGCTTTTTGAAATGCACCGTTAAGAGGAGTAAAAAAACAAAGCACAACTCTGGGGAAATATTTGCAAATCAAATACCTGTTGAAGGACTTTTATCCAGATACCTAAAGAAAAAACACAAAATTTAAAAGAAAGGCAAGGTATTTGAAAAGATAGTCCAATAAAGAAGATAGAAATATAGCAGATAAGCACCTGCATGTATACTTAATAATATTAATATTAGGGAAATTCAAAGAAAATAACCATGAGATACTAAAAGTATTAAAAACTGACCATTTCAATTGTTGGAAGGATCTGAATGACTTAGAACTCATACACTCTGCTTGGAAAACTCATCCAACTCCTTTGGCAAACAGTTTAGCAGTTTCTTCAAAAGTTAAATGCAAGGCTGAGGATATACCTCAGTTGTTAGAGTGCTTGTCTTGCATACACAGGTCCTCAGTTCAATCCCCAGCACCACCAAAAAAAAAAAAAAAAGTTAAATGCACACTGATCTTATGCTCTAGCTACCACACTTCGAGAGAAATCAAGGTGTATGTCCATATATGCTATGAACGACAAAGAACACATTGTATGTTTCCGTTTATATAAGCTGCTGGAGAGTGCTAAGAGTGCCAGGTATTCTGGAGGGACAGGAAGCAGATTGGTGCTTGCCTAGGGAAGAAAGGGAGGAGAGTTTGGGGGTTGGTGGAGATGGTCATAGTGATGGTTTCGCAGGTGCACACATAGATCCAAACTTACTGAATTGCACACTTTAAATTATGGTTTATATGACCAGTACACCTCAGAAACATTTTAAAAAAATATATCCATTTATATATTTCAGGGCATACGGCTTTACTTAGGGGCAGTGCCTTGGGTTCGACTAGTGTTCCTATCCCAGCTCCATGCAGACTTTCTGAATGTGGGGCACGCCAGAAGTAACTTGGGGTTTTCAATTTCTTAGGGATGCTGGCTGGTCGTAGGTGAAACACTCCATTGCTTATTAGCCATTAATACAGGAAATAACATTAAAATGCGGTGAAATTAAAAGGGAGGGTTGTGCTTCTGTGTGTTGCTTCACACTCTCTTGGGTGATTCTACTCACCTTCAGCGTCCTGCTTTTCCTTTAGGGATGGAGCATTTTCAGTCGGTTCTGTGTGGCCCTCTGATTTTACTCCTGCCAGGAGAAAGGAAATGCCCCGCATATTTACAGTAAGTGCTCATGCTGCCTGGGTCCCTGGTTGGTTTCTGTCTGGTTTCTGCTGTCTGGCATGTGCACAGGGATCCAGGCTCCGGGGGCTGCTGCAGGTCACTGGAGGCTGAGGTTTCAGAAGTGCTGAGATGTCATTTTCCCCACCCCCATTTGCAACAGTAGCTCTCTTCTCAGTCACATGGATTATCAGTAGTTTTTGGTACAGGTGATGCTCTTTCATTCTACAAGTTAATCTCGGATTTAAAAAAGCTAATATACCTGAGACTGTCCACTCTTTCCATAACCAGGCGGCTGTTAAGAACAGCTGTCAGAATCCTAGCTGAAAGTTGGGTGAGCTGACAGGGTGGGATGGGGGCAGGAGTAGGGGTAGTGAAAGAAGAGGGGAAAAACAGAGAGAAAGAGAGAGGAAAATTACAAAATAGGGCTGGGGATGTGGCTCAGGGGTTGGGTGCCCCTGAGTTCAATCCCTGGAACCACCTCCCTTCCCTGGCCCCCCCCCCCAAAAGAAAGAAGATTCCAAAGCATCAGACTTGGACATTGTAGACTCCCGGGCATGCCTTCTAGACCTGAGGGCACTTGACAAAGCAAGTTTCCTCTGGGCCATTTTCTCGCAAGTCGTAGTTCATATTTCAAATCCAAATCAAGACTACCACATGGAAAAAAATGGAGGCAATATGTGATTTTGCAATCTGAAAAAAAAGAGAGAGAAACAAAGTCCCACTGTTTAAAAATTCATGTGAAAAATGAAAATGATTCTCGAATGGGTACATATGTGACTTAAGGAAGGAACTAGGTCCCCTCGTTTGAAATGTGGCTAGAATCAATCTAGGAAACTAGTATCTGACAGCTCCAGACAGAAGTGTTCCACATCCCTCAGGTCCAAGATAGATTTGCTTAGACTGCACCCACCCTCCAAGAGACCCACAGAGACCTGGCCATTTGGAACTCATTTACAGAGTGGGAGATTCTGTCATTTATTATGTCATTGCTACTTAATGGGTATATAGTAAGAAAGTCTTATACATGATCCTAGAGTTCTGTTAGCCTGAGTACATATTTTAAATTTGAGTTTGATCTGCCTTTGATGAGTAATGATGAGAGCTGTAGGTGTGGAGCAGGCAGACAGCATAGGCATCTTTAAACATGTTTAATTTAACAATTAGAAAACCGTGAGCATTGAATTCTATTGCAATTGTATTTTGATAGCCAATTGCAAGGTGCATTGCCAATTCAGAGATGCCCAAAGGGGCAATGCTGTGTCTCAGAATTGATAAGATATTAAGGCTCCATCATTACACAGCCTGGGTTCTCCTACTTTGTACCCTTTTTGCTCCCAGTAAAATGGAGAGAATAGTTGAACCTTCCTGGTGAGGTTTCTGGGAGGATTAAATGAACTAATACCTGTCAATTCCCTCCCGGAGCAGGGTCTGCCCTCAGTTAAAATGCTCACTATTTTCATTTGATGGAGTCCAGTGTGTTAGTCAGTCATAGTCTCGGGTGTTTTTATGAAGCTTAGATCAGAAGTGACTCTCACATTTTACAGTGTCTGTCCCTTGCTACCCACCTGGGTGCTGGTACTCACACCACTTGGTCTCCTAGCCGGGCTGAGGGTGATCCTACTAGAGGTGTCATTTGCCAATGGTGAGCTTAACATAAAGGAGTGCCTGCTTTCTTATAACGTAGATATTCCTTACATCGTTCTAGGTCACAGCTTCCCAGCTCTCAGCACCTAGTAATAAATATTCAATCCCAATATTAGCAGATAGCGAGAATGAGAAGAGTGAGTGGGTGGAAGTGCTGAGTGAATTGCACAGCATATTGAAAAAGAATCATTTCAGAGACCGCTCAGGCTATGTTCTCAAAGAGGCTTATGACAGCAGTCTACCCCTGATCAAAACCACCCAGACAGCTGCAATCATAGGTATGGATTTACATTTACCCCACTAGGGTCACATCTCCTCACTGCAATCCCGAAAGCAAACTCTGAATTACCTATCGATTCCCACCTCAGTGGGCAACAAAACCTGGTCTGCATTGGCAGAAGGCTGTTTATGGTCTCCTCCTCCCCTAACTATGCTTATTCATAGGGGTCTCTGCAAAAAGATCAGTATGTTTGATTATAAGATGGTGCCTGGGATAATATGGTGTTTGAAAATATACAGTAACACCTTTCTCAAGTCTGAAAAATTCTGAGTTCCAACCACATCTGGCCCCAAGGGTATCACCCAACATGTGGCGATACACAATAATTGTGAACCATATACCTTGAGGGAAGGAACCATCTTCTAATTCTGTTCTCCCCATGCCCAGTAAATAAATGAAAAACATCCAGGCACAGGGACTCAGGCCTGGAATCCTAGCTACTGAGGCAGTTGAGGCAAGAGGATATAGCAAGTTTGAGGCCAGCCTCAGCAAATTTAGTGAGACCCTGTCTCAAAATAAAAAATTAAAAGGACTATAAATGTAGCTTAGTATTAGAGCACCCCTGAGGTCAATCCCCAGTATGCCTACCCCCCACCCCAAAAAAGAAAGAAATAGATGAATCAATGAATGAGTAACTCTACTAAGATCTATATTCAAGCTTTTCCTATTAGGCAAGAATACTTGCATTTCCTAAGTGCCATTTCTCCTGATGCCGATGGCGTGGCAGTGAGGGACTCTCAGCTACTTGTCACATGTGCGACATGGAGCAAGGGGCTCAACTTCTTTGAGCACTACTGTGCATGCGTGTTGGGTGCAGACAGTGCTAGTTTTTCATGGTCATGTGGAGGAACAGATGAGGGCATGTGTGTAAAGCCCTGTTCTCTGCATTCAAGGCCTTCACTCGGTCAATAGTATTTCAGTGCTTTGAGTTTAAATTCTCCCGATATTTCACGTGATTCTCAATGCTATGAGTGTTCAGGCCAAGATCACTGACAAATTATATTATAAAACTTTTTCATTTCTGAAATAAATATTTACGTTCAAATTGAAAGCATATCTCTACTTGACTCTTATGCTTTCTTCAAGTATTCATGAGGATTACTTTGCAATAATCATTGTATTTAAAAAAGTCATGTTTTAACATGCTTACTTTTGTAATGTGGAAGAAAAAATAATACTGTCAATCACTTTTCCTATTATTTCTTTTCATTTTATATATGCTAAGTCTGCCTCTGGTTTTCAATGAAATTATTTGATTTGCTTTGAACGTTAAAAATATTAACCTATTTGTCCAATTTATTAGCTTTATTTAGTGTTTTCTGAAAAGAAAGCGTGGTGTTTTTATTTATGTGTCATGTGTAGATCCCAAAAGAATCGCTCTGGGCAATGAAGAAGGGCTATTTGTCGTGCACATTACTATAGATGGTAAGGAGATTTACTCATCTGGGATAATTTTAAACTCTTATGATTATAGTATCAGATTTGTCCCCCCCTTTTTTGTTCTATAAATAAAAACCTTCCCCATCTAGTGTGAAGTGTTTTCAAGTCAAATGACTTTTCTAATTTCCAAGGGCCCATAATCCCCTAAAGTCTAACTATTTTCTCAGGTGATTTTATCTGTAAATCTGCCCTAACAACTCAGAGTGTTAATCTCCTCCTTCCTCCCCTGCTCTTATAACGTATGCAAGAGGAGCCAGTTTAGTGCAGTGGGTCCTCCTGAGGTCTCCCCTCCTAGCATGGGGTTAGATAAAGGAGAACCCCGTGCTGGAGGGACACCAG
Source organism: Spermophilus citellus (assembly GCF_964194105.1). Lineage (NCBI taxonomy): Eukaryota > Metazoa > Chordata > Mammalia > Rodentia > Sciuridae > Spermophilus > Spermophilus citellus. The sequence goes on along the minus strand of NC_138198.1, from coordinate 468,709 downwards.
CTGTGCCTTCACTGAAAGCCTCCTGTGGCCTCTGGGTGACTTGGCTCTAGTGAGGAGGTCCACCCAGGTGTCCAGCTGGGACTCCAGTCTCCTTTGTTCTCTGCTGTACCCCAAACACTCGGAATAGTGCCTGGCATACAGCAGGCACTCAACACATATTTGTGAAATACAGGAATCCATTTAGTGTCAGAACTGCTCCTCCTGAAAGAAGTGGAATGTTTCTGTTTGGTAGGCACTGAGAGGTCTCTACCTCCAGGGCTGAGTTTTGTGCTTTATTTTGATAATTGTATCTGGGATGGCTAAGATAGTTATAGATTTTAATCTCCTTTTTTTTCTTTTTTACCTGTACAATTTGTAGGTGATACTCCTTTCTTCTTGTCTATTTTAATCCTCCCCAAACCAACCCTGTGAATGTGTCTGTTATTGTTTTAGAACCTGACTTTAATCCACTGGGAAAGAATTAAAAAATCAGAAAATTTCATGTATTTGCATCAGTATCAATTCTCTTGATATTATTCCCCAAATACTTGAGGCTTACCTTTCCCCGTCCCCTCCCTCTTTCTTCTCCTCTCTCCCACCCCCTTTCTATTCTTTGTCTGTCCCAGTTTAGATATCTAGTTGATCTTTTGGGAGTCAACAGTGATTCCTTTGGGATCAGACCTGACTCAAATAACTGAGAATGTACAGATAAGCTGACACAGCTAATCTGAAAGTGACATGCCATTTTTATTTGTGGATATTACTCATGTTGATGACATTAAGATGATTTATCAGATATTTTTGATTGCCGCTTTGTTAAATGCTTTTTGGGTAAAATTGGGAGAAGGGTCAAAATAAAGAAATTGAAATCACTCTGAACTTGACAGTGGACTTAACAGTGACTTCCCATCATGTTTGTCCGTGTAGAAATTCTTCGGGTTGGTGACTTGAAGAGGGTCCATCAGATTGAGCTCATCCCACAGAGCCAGATGGTGGCGGTGATTTCTGGACGAAGTCACCACGTGCAGCTGTTTCCCATGTCAGCTTTGGACGGACGGAAGATGAACGTCCACAAGCTGGTGGAAACCAAAGGGTGCCAGGCCATGACCTCTGGAACAGTGTGCCAAGGGGCCCGCACGTGCCTCTGCGTAGCTAGGAAAAGCCAGGTCCTCTGTTTTGAGCTGTTTCAGGGCAAGAAGATTTCTCATAGAAAATTTAAAGAAGTCCAAGTCCCCACCAATGTCCAGTGGATGGCCATCTTCGGTGAACAGCTCTGTGTAGGATTCCAGTCGGGCTTCCTGAGATACCCCTTGAGGAGAGAGGGAATCCCACACAGGATGCTGCATGTGCACGACCCCACCCTGGCATTTATCGCCCGTCACCCGGAGGATGCTCTGTGTGCAGTGGAGATCTCCAGCATCGAGTACCTGCTGTGTTTTAAGAGCATTGGAGTGTACATCGACAGCAGGGGCCTCCGATCCAGGCCGGTTGAGCTGATGTGGCCCGCAACTCCCAGCTATTGTCGTAAGGCTACTTTGCAGCTCTCTCTCATATTTTAAGATTGATTTATTTACTTTACTTTACTTTTTTTTTTTAAATTTGTATCAGGGATTGAACCCAGGGCCTTTAACCATTGAGCCACATCTCCAGCCCTTTTTAAATATTTTATTTAGAGACAGGGTCTCACTGAGTTGCTTGGGGCCTCACTAAGTTGCTGAGGCTGGCTTTGAGCTCGTGATCCTCCTGCCTCGGCCTCCCTGAGCCATTGAGATTATAGACATGCGCCACTGTGCCTGGCCCTCATATTGTTAATGACAGATTTTATTTTTAAAAACAACAACACTGAAGGTTTTTTCCTAATTGGTTGATGTCTTTTTCAATAGAATCACTTTAACAATGTTACATCTAAGTCACACATTTGAAATAAACTTAGCATTTCATTTTTATTACAAAGCACAGTTTATCTTGAGTATTGCCTTAATCCAAGCGGTTGCTTTTACTAATGCTCCCAAATTAGTATTTTTGTGGAATGTAAGCATTACTTAATTGTAGAATACAGTAATTAAATATTTTTTTTCTTTTTAGGTTTAGCTTATGTATAGTATACACATACTTGTTACTAAATAATTTTAATCTATTTCACATTTCTTATTGATACAGCCAATATCTAAAAAAAATAAATGTGGCCCTTCATTCACTTAGCAAATAGCAATTGAGCAAACTTACCATGCTGAGGGCGGAGGGTACAATCAATGTTAAGCAGGTCACAAGATACACAGAGTATCTTACAGTCAAAGAGGAGGAGAGCAACAATTAAGCAACTATTGCATATGAGAAGTAGAGCACCCCATGGAAACACTGGGAAGAATACATAATCCAAACTGGTAGAACATGGAGACCTACAAAATGGACTTTATTTTTCCTTTTAGCACTATAAAAATGTCTTTTCTACTTGGCTGCTTTTAAGATTTTCTCATTATCTTTGGTTTTCAGCAATTTGACAATGAAGTGCTCAGATGTGGTTTTTCTTTTCCTTCATCGTGCTTGGGGCTTGGTGGTGGCCTCTTTAGATCCCAGGGTTGGATCCGTGTTTGATTTTACTGGGGCCGATTGGATTGCAGATCTTCATGTTACTGGGATGTGAAAGCCAAGGGCCAGGAGACTCAGGGATGATCCTAAGACCTCTGACTTGAGCAGAGGAGTCCCCGATGCTGACTGAGAGAGTGGGCCCAAGGAGGAGCAGATTGTGGGGGAGGGGAGGAAGGGACCTGGCTATTTTTTTCCTTTCTTGCTGTTGTTGAAATGTCTTAAATCAAGTCCCTGACACCACGTTGCACACCCATCTCTACGTACTTTCCATGCATCTCTAAAAATAGACACTTTCTCACATACCCGCACTGCTGTGATCACTCCTGAAGAAGTTAATGACTCTGGTTACCTTATTATGAGGTATCCCTATTGAACCCCACTACGTCTCCTTTCAAAATGTGTTTGTTGGAATCAAAATCCAAGCAGGATCCACACTGCACACAGGTTTTTCCTCTGGAATGTCTTCTGATCCCGAGTAGTCTTCCCCGCCACTGACTTCTTGTCCTAAAGAATGTTCCACAAAGGGATCCGGCTTTCCATTTCTTCATGGTGCTTTTTAACTGTCTACACCCTGAATTTCTTATAAGTGAAAACAAGCTCTAAAGGCTTTTAGTAAGAAGGCATCATGAATGATCCTGTGTATACCGAATCCCCTCGAGGGGACACTTAGCCTCTGTCCATTCCACTTGTCATGGTACAATTGAGGAGGGGTTTTAGGTGTTGTCAGCCCCCACTTGCCCAGTGGAGAGAAGACAGAGCGAGGAGAAAGAGGACTCAGGTCAGCAAGAGATGCCCGGGAAGGAAGCTGGGGAGGAGAGTTTGGGGAAGCAGAAGGGAAACGTGGAGAAGAGCACCATCCAGCCCAGGAGGGAGCAGTCAAGTGAACTGAGCAGGAAGGCCAGGGTGGGGACCATCCAAGGATCTTTTGGCTGACACGTGGAAGTGAGCAGTTTTAATGGAAAGGTTAAGGTGCAGGTCACTTTGCCAAGGACTGAAGTATGAACAGGGGTAAAAGGGGGACATGGAAAGCTAGTGGCCCTTTCAGGGATTGGACTGGAAGAAAAGAGAAAGAGACCAGGAAGAGGGATGTGAACGGGAGGTATCATTTTGGTTGTTTTCATGGGTAGACATCTTCCTGTTCAGAGGCTGAATCTCTAGGAACCATAAGAGATTATTATTAAACTAGAAAGTCTCAAGAATGTTACTGGCTGGAAGGCTTCACTTCTTTGCTCAGGAATTTCACCTGCGCTTCACTAACCATACCCGGTGCTCTTTTGCTGTGAGTTGAACAGGTATAGGAGATGTAGAGTTTGAAAGGTTGAAATGAATTCACAAAGCTGCACTGAGAGAGGCGTTGGACAGCTTTCTGTGGGGGTTTTTATTATAAATATTGAAAGTTACTCTATAATTTGTCTCATGTGCATTGCTTATTTAATATGCCTTAATTAAACCATGTATATTTCTAAAATATACATGAGGAAGTTACTATATAATAATAGGGTATTTAAATGAGAATCTCCTGGTTTTCTAACCTAAACTTAAAAAAAATAATAATTTCAGCTTAGTGGATGAAAATCGATCTCAAATACTATAGGATGCCATTTAAATAACATTTTTGAAGTGACAAAATGTTAGAAATGAAGGGGGAAGGAGGGGCCATGGGTGTGGTCCTAAAAGGGCACCATGGAGGTCCTGTGCTATGGAGTCCCATGGTAATGGAAGTTCTGGGTGAGTGGTCCTGAGGTGTGGGAGCTGTGTATTGTCCTGACCCTGGCGGTGGATACATCCTCCTACACAGGTGATAACATTGTATGCAAGTAACACCTATACCCACACGTGCCCTGCTCCAAATGCAAGCGAATCTGGGAAAAATCTGCTAAAGATTGGTACCTTTAATATCAATATTTTTGCTTTGCAAATTATCATTATGTGGGGGTAGCTGGGCAGAGGTACAAGGAATTATCTCTGTATTAGTTTTACAACTACATAGGAGTCTATTTCCATAAAAATTAAACACAAAGCCCACGTCTGCTGTCCCCCCCCAGGTTACAGTGCCCCATATCTGTCAGTCTACAGTGAAAACGCAGTGGACATCTTTGATGTGAACTCCATGGAGTGGATCCAGACTGTCCCCCTCAAGAAGGTATGTGACATGAAGATCGTGTAACCATGAGTGCAGGATGAAAAAGAAAAGTCCACACAGGAGTATCCCATTGTGTGTGAATTATTTGGAGGATTAAAACCCAAATACAACCAAACACCATTTCATTAGTTTTACTACTACTACTGGAGCTACCTGACATTTCTAGATGTATTATAACCATCCTGGTTTTTATACTACCTCTGTTGAAATCCGACAATATTGTAATGATTTTCCATTTGGTTTAAAATTATTTTCAATCATTACTAACTTTTGTTCGGTGTAATCTGAACTCCTGTGAAGGCAGATTATACAGAAAGGAAAAAAGAAAGACAAAATTGAAGTATGTAGCTAAAGTGTTTCAGATTTTCAACAAGGATTTTACAGATTCATAATAAAGTCAATATTTTGTATCTCTACTACAAATAATTTAAATCCCAGATAAAAATGTAAAGAAAAATATTCGCTATTTTAGTAAGAGAAGAACATTGGAGATTTAAGAATAACTCCAGGCTATGTAGAAAATACATAGCATGAACCATCAAAAAGGAGTTTATATGGGAGAAGTCACAGTTATCTGTGAGATTTTTGTCCTGCTTTAAGCAATAATCCTTCACATAACACCTTCAGGTGCCCTTTTCTGAAAGTCTATTCTGACTGTAAACTACTCACAATACTGTTTGGCAAAATGAATTCACAAGGAAGATGATGAGTCTTTTCAGAAACTTTTTAGTTACTAGTCACTTTTTAAAAGTGAATTGAGGGCTGGGGTGTGGCTCAGTGGTAGAACACTTGCCTGTCATGCACCATGCGTTTAGCTACATACTTCAGTGTTTGATCCCTAACACTGCCCAAAACAAAACAAATCAAAATGAAAAAGTTCATTTAAAAATTAATGGATTTCTATTTAAGTTGATAATTTTAATTTTTCTTAAACTAGGACATTCACATTTTGAAATTTCATCCATACAAGTTTGTAATACCTAACACCATCCACTCTGCTGGATCGAATTTTTTTTTTTTTTTTTTTTGAGATTACAGTATTTAGAGGGATGAGTCTAAATAAAAACATTTTAATAATTAATGCTTTCTCCACAAGCAAATGTTCTTATTATAATCTTTAAACTATTCATTGAAATGGTAATCTTGTTTTTTATTATTTTAGGTTCGACCTTTAAATAATGAAGGATCCCTGAATATCTTACATTTGGAGACGATTAGATTGATATATTTCAAAAATAAGATGGCAAGTAAGAAATGACTTTTCTTCTTAGTGGACTACATCTAAGAAACTCTTTCTCAGTCACTCAAGGTCACGCAGCAAGTATGCTGAGAGGCCAGAGGTCCCCCTGGGGCATCTGACCTGAGAGTCGGGTGCCCATGGAGCTTGCACAGGTGGAGACCCAGGCACACGGCTCTGGTGGCCTGCAGGTGTCAGAGGCCCTGTTTCTTGGCCTCTGTGACCACTGATGACCGTTTCTCCTGCTGCCTGTGGGAACTCATTCGCTTCCCCAGAGGACGTGGGTCTAGAGCTGCACAAAGCCACAGCACAGACACGAGCCCATCCACGAGGTCCCGCCTACACTGCAGACACCAGCAGACCTGAAGTGTGGGAAAAATATGCAGCCACGAGAGATTCATTTCTGTCTCTTATTGAAGGCGTGGGAGGAAAGGCCCAGTGTAGCTGTGCATTAGGTGACAAAATAGCACCATCTAGATGGCTGAAACGACAGGTCAAGGTGTGGGCAGGGTTGATTCCCTCTGAGGCTGGGAGGGAGAATCTGCCCCAGGCCTCTCTCTAGTTTCTGGAAGTTTCCATCAGTCTGGCATTCCTTGGCTTGTAGAAGTATCCCGCCTCTGCCTCCATCTCACAGGGCGCTCTCCCCGTTTGCCTCTGTCCAAATGTCCCCTTTTCATAAGGACACCATGATGTTGGGTCAGGGCCCAGGCTAATGGTCTCATCTTAAATTGATCATCTGCAAAGACCTAGTTTCCAGTTGAGGCCACCACGGGTACTGCAGTTGAGACTTTGCCAACTTTATGAGGGACATCATTCAACCTCGAATGAGATGCTTTCATTTCTTTTTGGGGATCCAAGATAGTTTTGAGGGTTTATGTTTCACAGTTTTGTCCCCTTCTGGATATTGAAATCTAATCTCTCAATATTAGAAGAAGCCCCGATCTCTATGGAACCAGATAAGGGTCACTGGATCTTCCCCTGAGATGAGAAGAGGAAATAAGCAGAGAGCCGTGATTTCTCTCCCTCTACCCTCCTACCTCACCTTCTTTTTCTGCCATGGGGCTCAGAAATGTTTTGCTATGTTACAAGGATAGTAATCACTCTTATTTGTTGGGACACTTGCCCGTTATGCTCACAGTGTTATTTTTGTCACTGTGATCAAAATATTTGACAAGAACAATTTAGGAGGGTGAAAAGTTTCCGAGGCGCCGTCCAATGGTGAGCTGATTCCATGGCTCTGAAATGTGAAACTGAAGCGTAAACCCTCGGGTGAGGTCGAATATCATGGCAGAACAGCAAGGGAGGGGGAAAGCTGCTCACCTCCTGGCAGCCAGGAGACAGGGAGAGAGCCATCAGGAGGAGCCAGGAACAAAACATAGGATCCCCAAGGCACTCCTCTCACGACTCAGTTCCTCCAGCCTAGGGTAACACCCAGTCATCCATTCAAATGATAAATTCCTCAAATGGATTAATCCACCGATTCTCTCACAACTTTCATAACCTAATCGTTTCACTTCCAGCATTAACACAGGAGCTTTTGGGGAGTGCTTCATATCCAAACCACAACACTTTGCAGCATAACTGAATATCTTCACATCCTTAAGCTCCAAAAATGTGATAGGAGAGCCCGGCACGGTGGCACACACCTGCAATCCCAGTGGCTCGGGAGGCTGAGGCAGGAGGATCATGAGTTCAAAAACAGCCTCAGCAACAGTGAGGCACTAAGCAACTCAGGGAGACCCTGTCTCTAAATAAAATATAAAATAGGGCTGGGGAGGTGGCTCAGTGGTCGGGTGCCCCTGAGTTCAGTCCCTGGTGCCCTGCCCGTCCCCACAATGTGATTGGAGGAAAAAGTCAGCACATGGGGGTGGAAGGGTGCCAAAGCCCTGGCTTTCTCCTGGTGAAATGAGGTCACTTTATAGGAGATTGAGAATTAAACCCTGGCATGTTAATGCTGTTTATAATAATCTTAGTAAATTGGCTGTCACTTCTGGAAACTGGAGCAATCTGACATTGGTGCAGGTCCTTGACAACAGGGCGGTGGGAGACCTTTTCAGTTTCAAGAACTTCTTCCTTTTGTTTCCCAAATACCCACACAGATGACGACGAGCTGGTGTTCCCTGAAACTTCAGCACATCCTCTGAGGCAGATGGTCCCACACGTCAACAGCAAGCGGCGTTACTCCTTCCGAGTCCCCAAGGGGAAAAAGACCCTCTCCAAGGGGCTGTGACCACCCTTAAGGGGGGGCGGGGGGAGAGCGAGGGACCACTCACCCCTCTCGGAAAATGGAACTGGGTCCGGGTCATCTGCTCCCTGTGGCGTGAGTATGAAAGCCAGGGGGATGCGTGGGGGTCATTTCTCTTTGAGCGTGGAATGATGGATATTTCGGGTGTGAGCCTCTGCACAAGGCCACCGCAGAGAGTGTGTGCACCCCATGACGTGTCCCGTGAGCAACAAACAGGACATGCGTGCAGCTGGAGAGACTCCTTTCTGACTCAGTCTGCCTTCCTCAAAGTTAATCTCCTTAAAGTTGGCTGTGATTTCTGTCACCAGAGGGGCAGAAAATGAGGCCAATCTGTATTTGACATACAAATAAAAACACAATTAAAAAACGAATTTAAAGAGTCACTATTCTATGAAAAATACGTAACAGGGCCGAATTTGTTTGCTGTCCATCAAAGATGTGGCTGTTTGAGACCACGTGATTTCTATCCCAAAGCTTTCCAAACCATGTGCCGGGGACAGACTGTTTCTCTCCACTCACTGAGTGGGTTCACTGGATGGTTCTATGAGCTGTGCACAAAAAAGTGGCTGCTACAGTTTTGTCTTTGCCTCACAAAGTTGATTGCAGTAGCATGTGGTTTGCTGATGAATACCTCAAGTAATAATTTTCAGTAAAGCAGTGATCTCCAAAGTGCAGCCAGAGGTCTTCTAGTTTCAAACATGATACCTATAAACTATTCATCTGAGCTGGGTGTCTTCTACTCTCTCCCTTTGATATCCTTAAAGAGCCCAGGCCAGAGCCAGCAGCACTGCATAAGACCTGCCCTTCCTGAAATGCCACCCACCCCCCATCTCCTTTATGTTAAGGTATTTCCATGCACTTAAAAACTAGTTTTGTTGGTTTTTTTTTTTAAAGTTTTTCTCTAAAAAATTTCTGGTTTAAGAAATAAGCCAGACTCAGAAAGTCAAGGGTCGAATGTTTTCTGTCCTATTCCATGGAAATAGAAGGGAGAGATCTGTGAAGCTCTGGAAGGAGCTGGTGGGGGCTGGTGGGGAAAGGGAGGAACTGCAGGAATGAATTCAGCGAGTTATGCTATGAACATATATGAATGTACCACAGTGAATTTCACCTTTATGTTGATCTATAGAGCACCAATAAATAGATGACCGATATAGAGGAAGGGGAACTGGAGAGGGAGGAGGGGAGGAAAAGAGGAAGTACTTAAGACTGAAATGGAGCAAATTATATTTCATGCCTATTTGATTATGTCAAAATGAACCCCACTATTACGTATAACTGTACTGAACTAATAAAAATATCTAAAATTATGAACATTCAGCCTTAAGAATGAAATTATGGCATTTGCCAGTAAATGGATGGAGCTGGAGAATATCATGCTAAAGGAAATAAGGCAATCCCAAAGAACCAAAGGCTGAATGTTTTCTTTGATATGCAGATGCTAATCCACAATAAGGAGGGGACTCAGGAAGAATGGAGGCACTTTGGATTAGACAGAGGGGAGTGATGGGAGGGGAGCGGGTTCGGGAGTAGGAAGGATAGTAGAGTGAATCAAGTCTGTTAAGCATCCTATCATCAGGAACCTCCTATTTTCAGAGATTTCTTGGAAAGGGTAATAATCAAAGTGACTGTGAGCTTTTCTAAAAATAGCAAACTCGTGACTCTTAAATAAATAGAAACTACAAAAATGAATTAATGATAATGCCCCTGAGTTTTGAGTCTTATTTCTGTGGGGGAGGAGATAGGAAAGTAAGATGAATTTCTATAAAATCTCCCACCAGTTAAGTGATTTTCCTCTCTTTACTATTAACTATTTCTTGCTCATATCCTGAGCTTTTGATAATGCTTGTGTTAGTTAGGGTTTTGTCATTGTGATGACCGAAATACTGGACAAAAGCAACTTAGAGGAGGAAAACCTAGTTTGGGCTCATGGTTGGAGATGTTTGGTCAGTTCAGGGTCAGTTCCATAGCTCTGAGCCCAAGGTGAGGCAGACCATCAGGGCAGAAGACATGGCAGGGAAAGGGTATCAACTCATGGCAGCCAGGAAACAGAGAGAGAAGCAGCACCAGGGACAAAGTACAAATACCCAAAGACACACCAGCAGTGACCCAGTTCCCCTAGCCAGTCCCCACCTGCCTTCAATTATGCCCCCATTAATCCACTCAAATTATTAATCCAGAGAATGGATTCATGCGTTGGTGAGATCATGGCTCACAATCTAGTCCTTTAACCTGGGAACAGTCCTGCATTAACACAGAAGCTTTTTGGGGGACACCTCACATCCAAACCATAGCGACGCTAATATTAGTGATTTCTGACCACATGAAATCCTCACAGTTCTGGGCTGTAGGTTGTGATGGTTTGAATGTGGTTTGTTCCTTAAAGGTGCACGTGTTGGAGCTTGATTCCCAGTGCATTGGTGCTGGAAGGTAGCGGGATCTTTAAGAGGTGGGGCCTCGTGATAGTGATAGATAATCAGGACCTGGGGGTTCACTCTCAGAAGGGATTAATGCTATCTCTCAGGAATGGGTCAGGTCTGATAAATGTGGATTTGCCCCTATGACAGCAGGTTGTTCTACAAGAGGGAGCCTTATCCTCCCCGATCTCTTGCTTCCTGGCCTTGCTATGTGACCTCTTCTCTTTGTGCTCCCACCGTTATGACTCCGTCTGCCAGGAGGCCCTCATGACAGCAAGCAGAGGCCAGCACCATGCCCCTGGCCTGTGAGCGAAATAAGCCTCTTTTCTTTAAAAGTACACAGCCTCCGGTATTTTGTGATAGCAACACAGACTAAAGCAGAGTTTCATCCACAGATTTCTGTAGATAGGCATTTCTTCTCTGCACGCAGGGAAGGTGGGAGGCTTCTTTGACTCTCCCAGCCAATAAGGCACCAAGGAGGGTAGTGTGGGCTAACGGATGGAAGGGGGGCACTCGGGAATCTATCTGCTCTGAAGTCCTTGCTCCCCGTGAACTCTCCCCACCACCCCCATCTTCCCCCATGGGCCCACTCCTCTTTTCTTGCTGCGATAGGGTAGCCTATTAGTGCCACCCAGGTGGGTACCGCATGATAGAAAAGGAATTTGGATAAAGTGACCCTAGAGAAATCGAGGCTTTATCTAGGGTGATTTAGTGATTCTGTAGGGTGTTTTGAGCCAGAAGCATCACTATCACCTGGCAAGGTGTTAAAAATCATATCAGAGATCCAGAGGAGGAGCTCCTGATCTGTTTCCAGCAGCCTCCAGGGAATCTGTATGCAGGTTGCAGTGTGTGAGCCGTTGATCTGGGATCGTGGAGGTGTCTTTAGTGCAATATGGGCCTTTCTAATCATTTACACCTTGCTGGGGCTCTCAACTGGTTTTTCCAGTTAGGGTCATTGGCAGAGTCTGGAGGCTTTGGGAGGGTGGGCGGAGGTCAGAGATCTCAGCCACAAAGATCTGAAGGATCCACAGCCCAAAATGTCCGTAAAGACAAGATCTAGAATTATGTGGCCTGGGATAATTTAGGGTTTATCAGGTCACATGTGGGGTCAACTGGCTCTTATTTGCAGCGATTTAGGCCTACATAAGGCCATGAAATACTTTTTGTTCACAGCAATTGACACCTCATTTTGTGGACTAGAGCATGAGCACAATTCAGTGTTTATATAAGGGCATTTGTTCTTAAGGGAACTTTGCAAGGAGGATATCCACGTCTGTTCGCAGACCTGAGGGGAGTGTGCTGTTTCCCTGCTACCAAGCCCTTGCTGCGGCTGAGGCTTCAACAGAGGTTATCAGCACCACCTTGTGGCCATCATCTGCCACTGCAATGCATAGACTGGCTCTCCTATTAATGATTAATGATTTATTAATGATTGATAAGACATAACCCAACCCTTATAGAATCCATTTATTTCCTGGCAGAAATTTTAGAGAGAGTTATTATTATGAAATAAAATCACAGGTAGGGTAATTCAGAGATTTTCTTTAAATGAATAACTTCCTTCCTCTCTTTTAAATTTGAAATATTAATTATAATGATGATAAAACATTAAATTTTCATGTTAAGGCAAGTATTTGTTGTAAAGAATTTGCTGAAAAGTATCAAATGGTTACAAAGGTCTGAATATCGTTTGTATAAATTCCTAGTGATCGCAAGAGCAATTTAATAATGAGAGCAATAACATCAAATCATTTAAAAATACCTTTTGTCTTGGAAATATTTATTGAAAGAATTCATATAAAACAGATATCATTTTAACTGTCATCCTAATTTACTATGACAAAACTGTGACATTATAATATTTTATAAACTGTTGACGTTTTATCTGAACAGCTTCAATACACCTGTTTAAGATGTTCACTTAGTTTTGACCAATATAACTGTATAACCATAAAACCACTGAACATTTTCACTGCCTCAAAGTTCCTTCCTACTTTTATAAAGCTACTCTTCTCATCCTGGCACCAGGAGACCACAGATCTTATTTCTGTCCCTAGATTGCTTTAGCGTCTTCCAAGATTTAACATGAATGAGGTCATTAGTATGCATTCTGTTGTGGGTGACTCATTTTGCTTGGAATAATAGTTTTAAATTTTCTACTGCATACTTATTTTTTTTATTGGCTGTTCAAAACATTACAATGCTCTTGACATATCTTTTTTACTGTTGAATAAGATTCTGTTGTTTGGAAACACTAAAACTTTCTTTTCTTTTTACTTCTTGATGGACATTTGAGTTGTTTCCAGTTTGAGGATTTTTGCATAAAGATATGAACGTTTTTGTCACAAGTAATTTCCATTCTCTAGAATTTCAGGTCACATGTGAAGTACATGTTTGTTTAATTACATGGGAATTTCCAAATGACTACCAACTTATTATCACCAGAAATGTGTGATAGTTCCAATTAAATAGACATGCTTGGCAATATTTGGCATTTCCTGAAAATTTTCTCATGTGTAATTACAGGTATTTTAAAGGGTGTGTAGTGATACCAGCAAGGCTTTAATTCACATTACCAGAGAGCTGTGTAATGATGTTGAAATCTTTTCATGTGCTCTTTGGCCTTCTCCATATTCTTTTGTGAAATGTCTCTTCCAATCTTCTGCCCAGTTTGCTAAAATTGAAACTGTATTGATAACTATAGATTGACATCCATCTGTGAGAGACACAGAGACATCCCTTGAACATTATGCCCAGCTTCCCTGCATGTCCCCATGGTATCATTTTGCAAAACTGTAATGAAATATCACACCCAGGACATTAACACTGATACAATCAACAACTTGCTATTCAGATTTCCTTTCTCAGTTGTACTGGTGTGTGTGTGTGTGTGAATTCCATACAACTTTCACCACCCATGTGCCTTCCTGTAGCCACTATCACAGTTGAGACACTGAATAGTTCCATCAGCACAAGAATCCCCAGGTTGCTATTTTAATATCACACCCACGTCTCATACTTCCCTGGACCCACACCTCATCCCTAACTGGAAACCAATAATCTATCCTCCATTGCATTAAACCAATAGATCAATTTGTGGTAAACTGACACATTAATATATTTTAAGTTCTCTTTTGCTACCTTTTATGTCATGCACAGGGTTTACAGGTAAGCTAAGTGGAATGGTGCAGAGAAAACCACATCTATGATACCTTGTTCAGACCCAGGTTTAAATTGGATTGCCCATGGAGAATAATTTCTTTTGGATGTTAGTTTATCCCTTTAAATACTAAATAGCAACTGTTGGAGAAAACTTTTAAATTTTAAGGAAGTTCAATTTATCATTTTAAAACCAATTCTTCTTTTTGATGCTTCGTCTAAGAAAGATTACCATAAGAGATTAATTCTAGATATTTTACAATTTTAGCATTTACACTTAGGTCTATGCTAAATTTCGAGTTATGTTTTTGGGGGTGAGAGGTGAGAGATGATATTCATTTTTTCTCAAAGTTCTGGTGGTTGGATTGTTTCCCTTCTGAATTATTTGAAACTATTATTTGGTTCATTTTTCTGTTCCACTTGTTAGTGCCTGCCCTCTAGATTAAGTCTTTAAATAGGCTGTGTAACTCATCCTTTTTCAAAGTTGTTTTGGCTCTTCTAGACCCTTTATGTTTCTCTATAAGCTTTAGTATTCTCTATTCAATTCATACAAAAAAAATAAACAACAACAACAAAAATTCCTGACAGGTATCACATTTAAGTTATCTATGGTAATCTGTAGATTACTTTGTGTAGAATGGTACCAATATTAAATTTCATGTATCTTGCCGTTAGGTTTTTCATTCCTCTCTTCAATCTTTTGTTGTTTCCTCTGTAGATATAAGGTATTATTCCTAAATATTTCATGATTTTTTCACATTATTGTCAGTGGTATTGTGGCTTTTAGATTTTTATTTTTATATTGTTGCCAGTGTATAGCAATAAAACTTTATTTTTGTATAAATGAGCTTGATATCTTGATCTTTGTTAACTTTCACTTACCTGGTCTAGTACTTTTTTCTAAATTCCTTAGATTTTTCTACTTACATAAGTACATTTTTTCCAAATAAATCCATATTTACTTCTTCCTTTATAGTCTGTGTACTGTCCATTGTCTTGGTCTTGCTTTGTTGGACTGGCTGGTGTAGCCAAGAAAATCTTGAATGGGAAAAGCGAAAACTTCTGGATTATAGAAGAAGGAATTAAGGCACAATATTTAGTATTATATTATTGGTATCATATTCCCAATAGTTTTTCATTGTCACATTGGGGAAATTTCTTTCTACTTTATTGGGAAGTTTTTTTTTTTTTTTTTATTACCTATGGGTATTGGAGTTTTAAGGTGTTTATTCAACCTCTGTTGTGGTTTGAATAAATGACACTCCTGGGAGACAGTGAAATGCTCAAGAGCTGGGGACTAGTAGGAGGATGTGAGGTACCCCCCAAAAGCTCATGTGTGAGACCAGTGCAAGAAGGTTTAGGGGAGAAATAATGGGGTTATGAGAGTCTTAACCCAGTCCGTGAATTAATCCCCTGATGGAGTTAACTGAGTGGTAACGGAAGGTGTGGCTGGAGGAGGAGGGTCGCTGGGGGCCTGGCTTGAGGTATATATTCAATATCTGATGAGAGGAGTCTCTCTCTCTACTTCCTGATCATAATGTGAGCCACTTCCCTCTGCCACACTCTTCCTCCAGGATGCTCTGCCTCACCCCGACCCCTGGGGAATGGAGACAGCCTTCTATGGGCAAAGACCTCAAACAAACTCTTCCTCCTTTACAATTGTTCTGGTTGGGTCTTTTAGTGGAAAAGCTGACTAAAACAGGTCTTTAGGTCAGCAGAGGTGTGCCTTTAAAGGACTCAGCCACTCCCCTTTCTCTCTTTTGCTCCCTGGCCTAACGGGGAGTGGTTTTACTTCACCAGGCACCTCCATCCCAATGTGCTGCCCCACACCACCATGCAGGCCCAAGTCAGTGAGGCCAGCGGATCACTGGAATTTTGAAGACTGTGATCCCCAAACAGACCTTTTTATTAATTTATGAATCAATAGTGATGGAAAGTTAACACAGGATTTTTGAGATGATCGATTTTTTTGTCCTTTATTCTGATATGGTGAATTACAGTAATTCATTTTTCAACCTAGCATTTCCAGGACAAGTGTTCTGTATCCTGACCTATTATCCATTTTCTATGCTGCTTGTTTTGAATTGCTACTATTGTTCCTAGTTTTTGTTTCTATTTTCTTGACATTTTGGTCATACTTTTCCTTGTTTTATAATATCTTTGTCTGTGGACTCATGATATATCCAGTCTCCTAAAACAATTGGCCAAGTGTTCTCTCCCCCTTAATTTTCTGGAAGCATTTCTGTAAGATTGGTAATTTAAAAAAAAATGTTTGACTCAATTCACCAGTGAAGTCTTCGGGGTCTGGAGTTTGGTTCCTGGGAAGGTTTTTTTTTTTTTTTTTTTTTAATTACAATGTCAATTTTTAAAATATACATAGGATGGTCCAAGTAGTTTATTTCTTCTTGTGTTATTTGTATATGGTGTCTTCAAGGAGTTTTTCATTTATTTAAGTTATCTAATTTATTAGCAAAGTTTTTCATGATATTTAATTATTACCTTTTCAATATATATTCAATTATCCTCAATATTTGTAGGCTATATAGTGATGTCCCTTTTTTTCATTTTGTTATTCGCCTTTTTCCCTCAATGAGTATAAAGCTTCATAAGTTTGATATTTTTGAAGATTTAGGTTTTGATTTCATTGATCTTTCATAGTTCTCTTTTTTTTCTATCACATTGGTTTGTCTCATAATTATAAGAACCTTCTATTTACTTTGAATTAATTTGCTTTCTTTTTCTAATTATTTTTTCTTTTATAATATATTGAAATCTGTTGATATCTTCTTTTGGCTTGCTTTAGCTGCACCCCACAAATTTGGGTGTGCTGTGTTTTCATAATCATTCAATCTCAAAAAAGCTTAAGATCTCCCTGTTTATTTTTCTGTGGCCAATTTACCATTACAGGAGCATTGTTTAACTTCCCCGTATTCTGGGATTTCCCTAGTGTCTTTCTGTTATAAACGTTTTCCTCTGTATAATTGTGTTATGTTCCTGCATAATTTCAGTCCTTTCAAATTTGTTGAGACTGGTATTGTGACCTAGAATATCGTTGATGTTGGCAAATTTTCAGGAGTTTTTCAAAAGAATGTGCATTTTGATGTTATTGGCTGAAACGTTCTGTGTCAGGTAATTCAATTAAGACAAGTTGGTGGTCAGCATTTCCAAATCTTCCTGAGAGACAGAAGTTAAAATCTTTCACTATAATTGAGGAGTGTCTGATTTTTCCCCTTTATACCAAGCAATTTTTGGAATTATGTTTTTGGATGCTTTTTTATTGTATTCACAGACACTTAGTTTTATTTTCTTGGTCAATTGATGTTGTTGTCATAATGAAAATTTCCCCTTTATCCCTAGTAATACTTGGGTCAAGGAGTCTCTTTGGTCTGCCATTACTGTAGTCCTCCCGGCTTTCCTTCCTTAACATTTGCATCACATACCATCTTCATCCTTTTAATCTATGCATTTATTTATATATTTATATTATATACATAAATATGTATTTATATTATCAACAATCTTTGCATTTATTTAGATTTAGATTTGAAGTGCACTTATATGCATGTTATGGGGTTAGGTCTTGCTGTTTATTAGATCTCAAAATATCTGCCTACTCTTGAATTATTTTGAGCATTTACATTTGATCTGAATATTGACATGTCTAAGTTTAAAGATACCATACATTTTTGTTTGTCACACCCTTTTTTCCTTTTTTACTCCTTTAAAAATATTATTTGTGTAAATCTCATGCATTTTTTCCATTATTAGATTTTATTCATTATTGCTTTGCAAGTTTTTTTTTTTTGGTGTGTGTGGTTACTCTCCAATTTATATTCTTCATCTTTAACTTATGACCACTTAGCTGCAAATGTGATATCAATTAATGTATAGTAAAAATGACATATTAGGGGCTGGGGTTGTAGCTCAGTGGTAGATTGCTTCCCTAGCATGTATGAGGCACTGGGTTAGATTCTCAGCACTGCATGTAAATAAATTAATTAAATAAAGTTCCATCAACAACTAAAAAATAATTTTCTTAAATCACATAAAAATATATTTGTTTCCTCCTCCCATTGCCTGTGTATTTCCAGGCATTCACACATCTTATTTCTGTATATATTAAAATCCCCATGGCTCTCTCTTTTTTTCTTTTTTTAATTTTTGGTACTAGGAATTGAACCCAGGGGTGCTTCACCACTGAGCCATGTCCCCAGCCTTTTTTTAATATATTTTATTTAGAGACAAGGTCTCTCTAGGTTGCTCAGGGCCTTGCTAAATTGCTGAGGCTGGCTTAGAACTCACTATCCTCCTGCCTCAGCCTCCCGAGCCACAGGATTACAGGCATGCACCACTGCACCTGGCTTCCATGGCCACTCTTGTTATTATGTATAATTAAATAGTGAATTATTTGTCAAAAATTTGTAAAACATAAGAGTATTTATATTTATGTACCTATTTACCATCTTTGAGACTCTTCTGTGTTTGTGGCTTTTTTTGTATTTGGTAATGTGTTTTCATTCCTATATTTATTTATTTATTTATTTATTTATTTGTTCAAAACATTACAAAGCTCATGACATATTTATCAGGGAATTTACATTGATTTTTTTTTAAAGAGAGAGAGAGGGAAAGAGAGAGAGAATTTTTTAATATTTATTTTATTTTTTTAGTTCTCGGTGGACACAACATCTTTATTTTATTTTTGTGTGGTGCTGAGGATCGAACCCAGCACCCAGCGCA
The DNA here is from genome assembly GCF_964194105.1 of Spermophilus citellus. Lineage (NCBI taxonomy): Eukaryota > Metazoa > Chordata > Mammalia > Rodentia > Sciuridae > Spermophilus > Spermophilus citellus. The sequence continues at coordinate 450,203 of NC_138198.1, read as the reverse complement.
TGCCAGGTGAGCGCGCTACTGCTTGAGCCACATCCTCAGCCCTTTACATTGATTTTTGAAGGAATGAGATCAGTTGTGTTGTGAGATGTCCTACTTTTGAATTTGTTTAGAAGTTTTTATTTTTCTCATTCCTCCATTGAATATTTTGGAACTGGAATGATCTATCAGATATCCATTATACATGGGGCCATAACCAAGTAGTGGGTTATGTAAAAATAACCAATATTGCTAAGTTATTACTAATCTGTATCAGTCAATTACGGGGCTTACTTTAAAATTTATTTTAATTTTTTAAAATTTAGTTTAATTTTTATTAGTGCATAATAGCTATACAAAATAGCTAAGTTCATTTTGACATAATCACACTTGCATGGATGTCACTTGCTCCATCGGAGTCCTATGACTACTTCCCCTCTTCCCCTTCTCTCTGACCCATTTCTTCCCCCCCTCTACTCCACTTGGCCCTCCCCCATCTATTTTTTTTTTAACAAATTGGTGCTTAATAGGTGTACATAAAGGTGGGATTCACTGTGATAGACTCACACATACACAGAGCATGATTTGGTCAACCTAATTTCTCAGTTCCTCCCCTTTCCCATTCCTCTCTCCTTCCCCTGAAACTCTCTCTTCCCCTGTACTGATCTTCCTTCCATTTTCATGGTTTACCCTTTCCTCTTTCTTTATTTTTCTGTAGCTTCTGCATATGAGAGAAAGCTTTTGACCCTTGACTTTCTGAGTCTGGGTTATTTCGCTTAGCATAATGTTCTTCAGTTCCATGAATTTTACCAGTAAATGCCATAATTTCATTCTTCTTTATGGCTGTGTATATCTAACACATCTTTAATCACTCATCTGCTGATGAGCACCTGGGCTGGCTTCATAACTTGGCTATTGTGGATTGTGCTGCTGTAAACACTGATGTACCTGGATCACTACAGTATGCTTACTGTATTCTTTAGGATAAACACCAAGGAGTGCACAGCTGGGCCATGGTTCCCGTTCTTAGTCATTTGAGGGATCTCCATATGGCTTTCCAAAGTAATCGTATTAATTTGCAATCCCATCCAAAAATGTACAACTGTACCTCTTTCCCCACATCCTCACCAGCATTTCTTATTATTTATAATGTGGATAATTACTAACTGGAGTGAAATTAAATCTCAATGTAGTTTTTCTAAAATTGCTTTTATTTTTTAAATACATGGCAGCAGAATACATCACAATTCTTATTACACATATAAAACACAATTTTTCATATCTCTGTTTGTATATGAAATATGTTCACACCAATTCGTGTTTTCATACATGTACTTTGGATAATGATGTCCATCACATTCCACCATCATTGCTGACCCCCTGCTCCCTCCCTTCCCCTCCCACCCCTCTGCCCTCTCTAGAGTTCGTCAATTCCTCCCATGCTCTCTGTCCCTACCCAACTATGAGTCAGTCACCTTATATCAGAGAAAACATTTGCCATTTTTTGGGGGGGGGATTGGCTAGCTTCACTTAGCATTATCTTCTCCAACTGCATCCATTTATTTACCTGCAAATGCCATGATTTTATTCTCTTTTATTGCTGAGTAATATTCCGTTGTGTATATATGCCACATTTTAAAAATCCATTCATCTACTGAAGGGCATTTAGGTTGACATCAATAAACTCAGAGATTAGAATCATATGATCATCTCAATAGACACAGAAAAAGCATTTGACAAAATACAACACCCCTTCATATTCAAAACATTAAAACACTAGGGATAACAGGAACATATCTCAACATCGTAAAGGCTATCTACTTAGTCCCCGGCCAACATCATTCTAAATGGAGAAAAATTGAAGGCATTCCCTCAATGTAGTTTTGATTTGCATTTCTCTGATTTCAAGGGATATTGAACTTTTTTTCAAATATGTGTTTGACATTTGTATTTTTTTTGAAAAAAAAAACTTCTGTTCTTTTGCCCATTTATTAATTGGGTAATAATCTTTTTGGTGTTAAGTTTTTTGAGTTTTTAAATATATTCTGGATGTTAATACCCTGTTATAGGAGTAGCCAGAAAAGGATTTTCTCCCATTGAGTAGGCTCTCTCTTCACACTTTTAATTGTTTTGTTTGCTGTGCAGAAACTTTTAGATTTAATGCCACTGCACTTATTGATTCTTGATTTTCTTCCTTGAGCTTTAGGGGAACTTGTTAGGTCTTGTTAAGGAGCTGCATGCCTGTACCGATATGTTGGAGTGTCAACACTATGTTTTTTTCTTCTAGCAGTTGAAAAGTTCTGTTCTAATTCTGTTATGGTTTAGATACAAGGGATCCCCAAAATGTTTATGTGTGAGATGATGCAAGAATTTTCAGAGGTGAAATGATGAGATTGTCAGAAGTGAAACCTAATCAGAGGATTGGTCTACTCATGGATTAACTGGGCAGGAACCGTAGGCAGGTGGGGTGTGGCTGGAGGAAGAGTGTCACTGGGGCTATGACTTTGGAGCTTATATTTTGCCCTTGGAGCAGGACTCTTTCTCTGCTTCCTGGTTGCCACGTCTTGAGCTGCTGTCTTCTGCCACACACTTCTGACATGATGTTCTGCTTCAAATAAGGACCAGAACTAGCAAGGTGGCAAGCCATGGACTGCATCTCTAAAACCAGGAGCTAAAATAAACTCTTCCTCCTCTAAATTGTTCTTGTCAGGATTTTTGGTCATAGCAGTGGAAAAAACTGAAACAAATCCCCAGGTCTTTTTTTTTTTTTTTAATTATTTATTTATTTAATTTTCGGCAGAAACAACATCTTTGTTGGTATGTGGTGCTGAGGATCGAACCCGGGCCGCACGCATGCCAGGCAAGTGCGCTACTGCTTGAGCCACATCCTCAGCCCCATCCCCAGGTCTTTGACCCGCCTTGAGTTGACTTTTATGCAGGGTGGCAGATAGGAGTCAAGTTTCATTCTTCTGCAAGTGGATATCCACTTTTCCTAGCATCATTTGTTTAAAAGGCTACCTTTTCTCCAACACATGTTTTTGGCACCTTAGTGAAGTGTCAGATGACTGTATCCATGTGGGCTTGTCTCTGAGTCTTCCATTCTATACCACTGGTCTCTGTGCATGTCTGTTTTGGAGCCAATATCATGCTCCTTGTGGTCCTCTAGCTGGGTAGTATAATAAATATGAGATTGGGAATTGGGATGCATCCAGCATCATTCTTCTTGCTCGGGATTTCTTTGGCTCTTCTGGGTCTTCTATTGTTTCAAATGAATTTTAGGACTATTTTTTTCTAGTTCTGTGAAGAATGTCATTGGTATTTTGATGGGGGATTTCACTGAATTGGTATAATGCTTTGGTGATGATTAATTTTAACAACATTAATTCTGTCTATCCAAGAACATGGGAGATCTCTTCCTCTTCTAAGATCTTCAATTTCTTTCTTTCGTGTTCTACAGTTCTAATAGCAGAGGTCTTTCACCTCCATGGTTAAATTTATTCCCAAGTATTTTATTTTATTTTGTGATGTTATTGGGAATGGGATAATTTTTCTGATTTATTTCTCAGAAGAGTATAGAAAAGCTCTCAATTTTTGTATGTTGATATTGTATCTTGCTACTTTGCTTAAATTTGTTTATCAGCTCTAGAAATATTCTTGTGTAATTTTTGTGGGCTCTTTTTAGACATAGGATAATGTCATCGGCAAACATAAATAATTTGGCTTATTCTTTTCCTATTTATATCCCTTTAATTTCCTTCTCTTGCTTGATTATCTGGTTAAAGTTTGAAGAACTATGTTGAATAAGAGTTGCAAGAGTGGACATCCTTGTCTCGTTTCTGATTTTAGAGGGAATGATTTCAGTTTTACTCCATTTAGTATGATGTTGGTTTGGAGTTTGTCATACATAAAAATCTTGGTTAGAATCTGTTATCTTCCAGAGTTTTGTGTATATTATTCCAAGACCTCCTGTCTTTTAGGGTTTGGGGGTGAGAAATCAATACAAATTCTAATTGACTTACCTCTAAATGTGACTTGCTGTTTTTCACTTGCAGGTTTTATAATCTATCTTTGTTCTGTTTATTAGTCATTTAATTATAATGTGCCTTGGGGAGGATCTTTTTTGATCTTATCAATTTAGAGTTCTAAATACATCTTTTATTTGGATTTCTGTCTCATTCTTTAGGGTTGGAAGTTTTCTGATAGGATTTCATTTAGAAGTGTGCATGGGCTGGGGTTGTGGCTCAGTGACAGAGTACTTGCCTACCACATGTGGGGCCCTGGGTTTGATTCTCAGCACCACAAAAAAATAAAATAAAGATATTGTGTCCACCTACTATACACACACACACACACACACACACACACATATATGCACATATATATAGTATATATATGTACATATATATTGTATATATGCATATACACACACATATAATTTTGTGCATTTCTTTAGTTTGTATTTCAGTGCCTTCATGTATGCCAATGATTCTTGTTTTCATCTCTTAATGTTATCCAAGATTTCTTGAATATTCTGGTTATGATCTTTTAACATATTTTCTTCATTGTTGACTTCGTTTTCTAGTTTATAGACTTCATTTCTGAGGTCTGAGAATACGTCTTCTCTGTGGTCTAATCTATTGGTGATGCTTTCAACTGAATTCTTAGTTTGATTTATTGAAAGTCATTTCCAGGATTTCTATTTTTTTTCAGAATCTCTGTCCCTTTATTGAAATGTTCTTTCACTTTCTGTATATTTGTTCTTCTGTTCATTCCTTAGATCTTTAAGTTCATTGAACATTTTAATTGTCTACTTTCCAAATTCTTTATGGCATTTTCTCTCCTGTGGTGTCCATGGGGTCAATTGTGGGGTGAGCTATTTGGGGTGGGTTGTTCCCTTGATTTTCCATACTTATACCCATTTTCTGAGATAGTTTTATCTACTACTTTTTTTTGTGAGGGACTTTTTAGTGAATTGTTTTCTCTCTACTGTGTGTCCTGGGTGGGGCAAATATTTCTGGATCAATATTTTACTCAATTTGAACTTGCTACTAAGACCAGTCTCTTATACCACATTGAGAGGAGATACCAATCCCCTTAATTACAATCACTTTATACCAATGCCTTATATTAATAAATCTTTAAGGAGAACCTATTGACAGTGTTCTTCAGTAACCCACTCATCTGTTTTTCTTGGCCAGATTTTTGCAGTGGGGTGTTTTCTTTCTAGGACTTGAATTATTGTGTGGTTTGTTTCTTCTCAGCTCTGACCCAAAGTGGCCAAGCTTGGTCAAGTCTTGTTTGGGAGAGTTTCATTCCTTTCTTGGTGGGATGACTTTGATGCTCTTTCTGAGAGTCTCAGACTATGTGCTGAGCGGGGAGAGTGGAATGCATCAGCCTATCCTGCAGCCCTCTCTCAGCTTGGAAGAGATGACTCACTTCATATCCAGAGTTGGTATGAATTTAATTGGTTTCAGCCCCCTTCCCCACCTGTGACAGAAGGACTCCTAATCTCAGAGCTCTGATTGCCTATTTCAATTGAAAGAGCTTTTCTGCTTTTCTCAGCTTGGTAGACTCAAATTTCTGGTTCTGAAGAGCTGTATGAATTCCCTCTTGGAAATCTGCTATGACAGTATGGCTTCCTTATTCCATTCTCCAAAAGGATAGACTTGTTCTGAAGCTGTATTCCTGTGGTTAAAATTACAAAAAGCAGAGCAAGTGGGAAGTGAATCATCCCCTGTAGACCCAGTGACTCAGGAGGCTGAGGCTAGAAGATCCAAGTTTGTGGAGAGCCTGGGAAACTCAGCCAGAACCTGTAATACCAGCTACTTGGGAGGCTGAGGCAGGACGATGATAGGATTATAGGCAAGCCTGGGCAACTTAGTGAGACTCTGTCTCAAAACAAAATTTAAAACAGGGTGGAAATGTAACTGAGTGGCAGTGCACCTGGTTTCCTGGCTCTCAGGATGCCTGGCATCTCCCTACAGATCTTCTAACATCTGTGCAAGTGAGCAACCTGAACCTCTTGAACAGAGGAGAGGAAGCCTGGAGATGGGTCCAAATTTGTAGGTCTTATTGATGTTTTATTAGAAAGATGTGTGAAGTCAGATAGTGACCTCATCACAAGTATAACTCTTATGCAGAGTACATATCAGATGCTAAATTAATGTGTTATGTTTATTAGAAGGAATGATGGGTTGGCTGGTCCCCAGAATATGCAAACTTGATCTCATCCTCAGTCATTGACATCCCTACTTTTAGAATAGGTCCTCACCTTCAGCACTTATTTAATTTTTCCTTTTTAAATTAGAAATTAGAAGCAAAAGTATGCTGTCATTCTGAGAAACTGCCATCGAGGCCCTTGCCTTGATTCCTTACTCCCTCTGCCCCCTGACACACTCTGGTATTTCCCATGTGACCCTGCATGGTGTATGGGTCCCCTTCCTTCTGGGAACAGAGATCATCAGATTCATTTCAAGGTGAGTCATCTCCTAGCCTCTGGGTCTGACCAAACCTAAATAATCAATAAAACAACATTTTATTTTATTTTATTTTAAATCCATCAAGGGCCATGAGTCTTCTCTGGACCTGGCTCTTCTTCCTTGACTTTATGCAGCCATGTGGTCCAGAGAGTGAGCAGGCTCACCGAGTGACTGCCCCTGGTGCATCGATTTTGTAATGGCACCGCCTGTGGACCCTGTTTAGGGTTTGATGCTATTCAAGAATCCATTCAGGAGTCTAAGATGATCAGATTTCCTGGGACACCAGAAATAACATCGTCTCTCACTTCCCCTGAGACCACCTGCTCTATGCTGCCCTTGAAGTCCCATCCTCCTTTACCCTAAGCACAGGGAGCAGCCCAGGCCTGCCGCAGCCTGGCTGGGCACGATTCAGGGGCCACTTGTCAAAAGAAACGAACTTTATTTTTAGAACCACAAACGCCAAACAAAACAGCTCCTCAGGAAAAAACCCTCAGAGCCCAACTGCCACCACCGGCTTCCCACAAGTCTCTCACCCACACAAGCCTCCCCACCTCCCACAATCCTCCTGTTCTTGAGGCCGATTGGCTGGGTCATGTGGGCGGAGCCAAAGAAGTCCCCCAATGAGCAGCTCCGTGGAGGAGCCAATCAGCTAGATGTTGCTGGGGCCGCTGTGAACCAATCATCAGCTGGCAGTCTGAAAGGGCAGGGAAACAGCCCAATGAGCATCACTGCAGAGGAGCCAATCAGCTAGATGTTGCTGGGGCCGCTGTGAGCCAATCATCAGCTTTGCAGTCTGAAGGGCAGGGAAACAGCTCAATGAACATCACCACAGAGGAGCCAATCAGCTAGATGTTGCTGGGGCCACTGTGAGCCAATCATCAGCCGGCAGGTGGAAGTTTGCTGGCAGCTGGAAGTTTGCTGGGGCCCCTTCGACTGTGGCTCTCAACATCCCCCCCCTCTCTGTTTAAACAACAAGCATGTGGCTTGGGGACCGTGACTGCCTTAGGTTGTCCAATACTACATATGGTCCTTACCCGTCTTCGGATGAGCTGACCTCAGGGCGTCAGCCTCCTGTCTTAGGTTGGTACCATTGCAATTGGATCTTACCCGTCACTGACTACCGGTCCAGTATACAGCCACACCTGTGGAGAGGTCTTTGTACCAGCAGGGGGGTGAGGTTCTTTGCCTCACCTCTGTTGGCCCCCAAATTTTAGCTGAATGATCATGACAAACAGAAGGGAGGAAGATACACCAAGCCAGTTGACGGCTCCTTTTGGAAAAATTGTACCACCGATGACATCATCAGCAAAAATACCCCAATACTACCACAAGTCGCTGCACCAACAGATAGTTCACAATGCATACAGGTGATACATAGTCCAGGCAAGTTCTGCAAGCAGTTCAGTGATGGCTATTGCAGAAGCTGTAGATTGGTCTTATCTTTGTCTTCACCAGCACTGGGATGAAGATAGGAATTCTGGCAATAATGGCTAAAGAAAAAATTATGTAACATTCCAGAAGGCACTAAAAGAAAACAATTTTCTTAACAATTTACATTGTCTTCACCGGCACTGGGATGAAGATAGGAATTCTGGCAATAATGGCTAAAGAAAAAAATTATGTAACATTCCAGAAGGCACTAAAAGAAAACAATTTTCTTAACAATTTACATTGTCTTCACCGGCACTGGGATGAAGATAGGAATTCTGGCAATAATGGCTAAAGAAAAAATTATGTAACATTCCAGAAGGCACTAAAAGAAAACAATTTTCTTAACAATTTACATTGTCTTCACCGGCACTGGGATGAAGATAGGAATTCTGGCAATAATGGCTAAAGAAAAAAATTATGTAACATTCCAGAAGGCACTAAAAGAAAACAATTTTCTTAACAATTTACATTATCTTGAAGAGAATTATTAAATATAATGAAAAGGAAAGGTGAAAGTAAACAAACAGATCTGTTAACCTCCTTTTTTGTTCACATATTAAAACAATCCTCAACAGTTGTTTACCCAATTTAAATTAAACCATTTAAATCACGTGAATAAAAAAAATATTTGGATCATGGGCTGGGGATGTGGCTCAAGCGGTAGCGCGCTCGCCTGGTGTGCGTGCGGCCCGGGTTCGATCCTCAGCACCACATACCAACAAAGATGTTGTGTCCACCGAGAACTAAAAAATAAATAAATAAATAAATAAATATTAAAAAAATATTTGGATCCATTTTTTCATGAGCGCTCATCATATATATGGACATACGCACATTCAAACATATAACACAAAACACAAGTGTGCACACGTAATATAATACATACAACACATAATAGTAAAGGCCTTATAACATTTTACAGGTGAAATCTCCATTGCAATGTTTAAAAACTCTATAGTCAAAAAATAGAACTGATCAGCAAAACATTAACCTAGGTCTGTATGAGCTCAAAAAACAAAATAGAACTTCATGATATGGGAAAGGGCAATAATAAAATAGATATTGAAAAAAGCATCCTGGTTCTGTTGCAGATGTAAGGATAGCCAAATTGGAGTTTTGGATATCAGCTGTTATGGATTTGAGCCAAATCATCTTCTTTTTGGTCTGTAGAAATCGCTTTAGTTAATCTTTCTGGAATCCAAATCGGCTGCTGTTCTCCCTGTGGAAACACACAAACAGACCCCCGACTCCAGACAATCACTGGGTCAGGACCTTAATTAATCTCTCTGGAAACCAAATTGGCTGCTGTTCTCCCTCTATGGCATCATGGGCAAATACCCGGTATTCTACCCCTTTGATACCTAGTATTGTTAAACCCTCCTCCTATGGGGGCAATTCCTTTTAAAATGTCCTGTTTGTTCACAATTGTAGCATGTTCTTGGCCTGGCATCTAAAGCCTGTTTTACTGCAGCTGCCACGACTTGCTCTTGTTCATTAATGTCTCTACATAATTTAATGTATGTGTTTAAATCTTCATGCTTCCATGGTCTAATGATTTCTCTGCACCAACGATTTGCTTGGTCATAAGCCAGTTGTTTTATTAATGGCATTGCTTGTTCTGTATTCCCAAAAACTCTGGTAGCTATTTGAATAAGCCTATCTACAAATTCAGCGTAAGATTCATTAGATCCTTGTATTATCTTAGATAATTGACCTTGTAAACCTCCATGTCCTTGTAAAGTCTTCCATGCCCTAACTGCCTTTACAGCAATTTGTGCATATACGCCAGGATCATAAGCAATTTGTTGCTGCTGATCCTCATAAGGTCCCTTTCCTAACAACATATCTAGATTTCTCTGAGGATAACCAGCTGCTGCATTTCGCCTAGCCGTCTCCTTGCAAAATTCCTCATTGGCAACCTTCCATAACAGGTATTGCCCTCCATTTAGCACAGCTTTACACATACTAGCCCAATCTGCTGGCGTCATGTTCAAGTTGGTAATGGATTCGACCATGCTTACAGTGAAGGGTGCTTGGGGACCATAGGTTGTTACAGCCTCTTTTAGCTGCTTCACTGTTTTGAAATCTAAAACATGGTGAATTCGCTGCCCTCCTGGCTGTTCAAATACAGAGTATGCTGATCTTTGAGGTCCTGTCTCAGGATCCCATCTATCAACTGCGGGGGTTGGGGGCCTCCCAGCATATGGAGGTGGCCTTGTTAGTTGGACATTTACATCCTCTGGTGATAGAAAGTTGTTAGTAGCAGTCTCCTGTACAGGTGGTGCTGTTGGTTGGACACTTATGCCCTCTGATAGAAAGGTGTTATTAGCAGTCTCCTGTTGTAAGTTTTCCCCTGATGGCTTTTTCTGCTCTAAACTTCCTTCCTCTGTCTGACTAGCTCGAAAGAACTTCTCTTTCACTTGAATCTTTTCCTCTGTCTGACTAGCTCGAAAGACCTTCTCTTTCACTTGAATCTTTTCCTCTATCTGACTAGCTCGAGAGACCTTCTCTTTCACTTGAATCTTTTCCTCTATCTGACTATCTTGAGAGACCTTCTCTTTTACTTGAATCTTTTCCTCTATCTGACTAACTTGAGAGACCTTCTCTTTTACTTGAATCTTTTCCTCTGTCTGACTAGTTCGAGAGACCTTCTCTTTTACTTGAATCTTTTCCTCTGTCTGACTAGTTCGAGAGACCTTCTCTTTCACTTGAATCTTTTCCTCTGTCTGACTAGTTCGAGAGACCTTCTCTTTCACTTGAATCTTTTCCTCTGTCTGACTAGTTCGAGAGACCTTCTCTTTCACTTGAATCTTTTCCTCTGTCTGACTAACTCGAGAGACCATCTCTTTTACTTGAATCTTTTCCTCTGTCTGACTAGCTCAAGAGGCCTTCTCTTTTACTTGAATCTTTTCCTCTGTCTGACTAGTTCAAGAGACCTTCTCTTTCACTTGAATCTTTTCCTCTGTCTGACTAGCTCAAGAGGCCTTCTCTTTCACTTGAATCTTTTCCTCTGTCTGACTAACTCGAGAGACCTTCTCTTTCACTTGAATCTTTTCCTCTGTCTGACTAGTTCAAGAGACCTTCTCTTTCACTTGAATCTTTTCCTCTGTCTGACTAACTTGAGAGACCTTCTCTTTCACTTGAATCTTTTCCTCTGTCTGACTAGTTCGAGAGACCTTCTCTTTCACTTGAATCTTTTCCTCTGTCTGACTAACTCGAGAGACCTTCTCTTTCACTTGAATCTTTTCCTCTGTCTGACTAACTCGAGAGACCTTCTCTTTTACTTGAATCTTTTCCTCTGTTTGACTAGTTCAAGAGACCTTCTCTTTCACTTGAATCTTTTCCTCTGTCTGACTAGCTCAAGAGGCCTTCTCTTTTACTTGAATCTTTTCCTCTGTCTGACTAGCTCGAGAGACCTTCTCTTTCACTTGAATCTTTTCCTCTGTCTGACTAGTTCGAGAGACCTTCTCTTTCACTTGAATCTTTTCCTCTGTCTGACTAGTTCGAGAGACCTTCTCTTTCACTTGAATCTTTTCCTCTGTCTGACTAGCTCGAGAGACCTTCTCTTTTACTTGAATCTTTTCCTCTGTCTGACTAACTTGAGAGACCTTCTCTTTTACTTGAATCTTTTCCTCTGTCTGAGTAGCTCAAGAGGCCTTCTCTTTTACTTGAATCTTTTCCTCTGTCTGACTAACTCGAGAGACCTTCTCTTTTACTTGAATCTTTTCCTCTGTCTGAGTAGCTCAAGAGACCTTCTCTTTTACTTGAATCTTTTCCTCTGTCTGACTAACTCGAGAGACCTTCTCTTTTACTTGAATCTTTTCCTCTGTCTGAGTAGCTCAAGAGGCCTTCTCTTTTACTTGAATCTTTTCCTCTGTCTGACTAGTTCGAGAGACCTTCTCTTTTACTTGAATCTTTTCCTCTGTCTGACTAACTCGAGAGACCTTCTCTTTTACTTGAATCTTTTCCTCTGTCTGAGTAGCTCAAGAGGCCTTCTCTTTTACTTGAATCTTTTCCTCTGTCTGACTAGTTCGAGAGACCTTCTCTTTCACTTGAATCTTTTCCTCTGTCTGACTAGCTCGAGAGACCTTCTCTTTCACTTGAATCTTTTCCTCTGTCTGACTAGTTCGAGAGACCTTCTCTTTCACTTGAATCTTTTCCTCTGTCTGACTAGCTCGAGAGACCTTCTCTTTCACTTGAATCTTTTCCTCTGTCTGACTAGCTCAAGAGACCTTCTCTTTCACTTGAATCTTTTCCTCTGTCTGACTAGTTCGAGAGACCTTCTCTTTCACTTGAATCTTTTCCTCTGTCTGACTAACTCGAGAGACCTTCTCTTTTACTTGAATCTTTTCCTCTGTCTGACTAGCTCAAGAGGCCTTCTCTTTTACTTGAATCTTTTCCTCTGTCTGACTAGTTCAAGAGACCTTCTCTTTCACTTGAATCTTTTCCTCTGTCTGACTAGCTCAAGAGGCCTTCTCTTTCACTTGAATCTTTTCCTCTGTCTGACTAGCTCAAGAGGCCTTCTCTTTCACTTGAATCTTTTCCTCTGTCTGACTAGTTCGAGAGACCTTCTCTTTTACTTGAATCTTTTCCTCTGTCTGACTAGCTCAAGAGGCCTTCTCTTTCACTTGAATCTTTTCCTCTGTCTGACTAGCTCGAGAGACCTTCTCTTTCACTTGAATCTTTTCCTCTGTCTGACTAGCTCAAGAGACCTTCTCTTTCACTTGAATCTTTTCCTCTGTCTGACTAGTTCGAGAGACCTTCTCTTTCACTTGAATCTTTTCCTCTGTCTGACTAACTCGAGAGACCTTCTCTTTTACTTGAATCTTTTCCTCTGACTAGTTTGAGAGACCTTCTCTTTCACTTGAATCTTTTCCTCTGTCTGACTAGTTCAAGAGACCTTCTCTTTCACTTGAATCTTCTCCTCTGTCTGACTAGCTCAAGAGGCCTTCTCTTTTACTTGAATCTTTTCCTCTGTCTGACTAGCTCGAGAGACCTTCTCTTTTACTTGAATCTTTTCCTCTGTCTGACTAGTTCGAGAGACCTTCTCTTTCACTTGATTCTTTTCCTCTGTCTGACTAGCTCGAGAGACCTTCTCTTTTACTTGAATCTTTTCCTCTGTCTGACTAGTTCGAGAGACCTTCTCTTTTACTTGAATCAATATGTCTTCTCCTTCCTCTACCATTGTCTGAACTGAAGGCTTTGGACTAAGCAAACCAGATACCAACGCCCACAATGTCAATGTGCCAACTGGCAGAGTCCCTGGGCTTTTCTTTTCTATTCTTTTTAAATCTTCACCATGATGGTTCCACTGTGATATATCTAACAACTCCTCCTTAAAAAGCCATGGGCTACATTTTTGTATTGTATCAACGTATGCCCTGACTGTTCTCGATTTTACTGAGATGCCTCCTTCCTCTAACAATTTACTTAACAGTCTTTTGGTTTGTTTTTTACTAATTTCTGTTCCCATATTTCTACTATAATACAACCCAACAAGATGACGCCAAACAAAACCGAGACAGAATGAAATAAAATTGGAACCACACAAAATCATTATATCAGCCTTTCTATCCTCCTGAAATGTGCATCCGTCCTTTCTCCCTATCTGTTCCTCAGATGTGAGAGGTTTTTCTTCCGTCTCACTCATCTCCAGGGAAAGGCAACTTAAAACAAAAGTGAAGCAAAACAAAAAAGGAATCTTAGAATGGCTACCCATCCTCTCGCCCTGCCCTCAGGGGAGAGCAGTTTACTTACCCTCAGTCGCTCCCCGTGTGAGGCACCAAATGCCGCAGTCTGGCTGGGCACAATTCAGGAGCCACTTGTCAAAAGAAACAAACTTTATTTTTAGAACCACACACTCCAAACAAAACAGCTCCTCAGGAAAAAACCCTCAGAGCCCAACTGCCACCACTGGCTTCCCACAAGCCTCTCACCCACACAAGCCTCCCCACCTCCCACAATCCTCCTGCTCTTGAGGCCGATTGGCTGGGTTGCGTGGGTGGAGCCAAAGAAGTCCCCCAATGAGCAGCTCCGTGGTCTGAAGGGCAGGGAAACAGCCCAATGAACATCACTGCAGAGGAGCCAATCAGCTAGATGTTGCTGGGGCCGCTGTGAGCCAATCATCAGCCGGCAGCTGGAAGTTTGCTGGCAGCTGGAAGTTTGCTGGGGCCCCTTCGGCTGTGGCTCACAACACAGGCCTCCACCAAGGTACACAGCACCACATCAAATCAGAGGCCATCTCAAAGCCAACAAGGAGAAGATCCCTGGTTATCACAGGGATGATCAGGTAGGGACAGCGGGTGAGTTGTCAGTGATGGCAGAGAATCCAGGGCAAGAACAAGCTCCTTAGGAGCCTGGGATTTACCCAATGACACTTGAAAGGAGGGGGCAAAAAAGAGCACAGAATGATCATCTTTTTTAAAAAAAATCAACATGCATCAATAGAAGTATATATACACATATAGATGTGTGTGTGTATGTGTGTGTGTATATATGTGCAGATATATAATATGTACTAAGATAAAAACTACCAAAGATCATAAAATCTACTCAAATTGACAGTTAAGTAGGGTAAAGGAGGGCAAACATACAACTTCTATCATTTCTAATAGGAAATTACTAGGAAAATAGTTAAAGGAATGCCACAAATTATAAATATAAGTACTGCAGTAGAAAGACAATCACTTATTAGGAGGAGAATACGCTTATTGAAAGCTTGTTTTTCAAAGAGAGCCAATAAATGGGCAATACAGTAGGATGAAGTTCAGACAAAACATAATCTGCCATTCAGTAAGTACAAACTATTAGGTTGTAAATACATTAGACAAAACAAAACAAAACAAAACAAAAAAACACACCAGCATTTCTATATATATTATACCAACTACACCAAATTACTAATGTTGAAAGATCACGAAAACTGATGGCGAGGCCAACAAAAACAATCTCAATATCAATCAGAGTTTAAGGAATACAATCAGTAAGTTAAAAAATCACTTTAATAAGCTAAATAGCAAGGTTTAAAATGAAGACATGAACATTTAAAAATCTGTGTGTCTAATAACGTATCAGGATTCAGAAAACAAGATAGAGGGGCAGAAGAAGTGTTTGCAGACCAGAAGGGGGAGACTGCATTGTTCTATTCTGATTTAATAACAAATTTAGTGGACAGAAAAAGCAAGTGAGGCTAAAGGAGAAATAAATATAACACTATTTGTAAAAACAAAGGAAAAAACCTCCTTTAATGCTCCATGGAATATTCATTGAAAAAAAATGAAAAGATGTTTGTTAGGTCAGCAGAGAACCTCAGTGAATTTTATGAGCCAGCATTATTGCCTATAATATTCTGTGACCACAGTTTGGTAATATTAGTAATTAGTGGGAAAATGGGAAGCAGAAAAGCTCTTTTCATCAAGATATTGTAAAAAATATATATCTTGATAATTCATATGAAAAAGGAAATAAGATTAAAAATGCAGAAATTCTAACAAATACAAAATTAGCATTATATGAGTGTCAGAATTGTAGGCTATCAATAAAATGATGATTAGAGGGAATTATAGATTATCTTCATTAAGTGGATGAAAGAACAATGACAAAAATAGGCCCTGAAGAGTAGAATAAATAATTTAATAAAGATAAAAATAAAAACTAATCAACTATATTATTGGGAAATGGGATAACTTTAATAGTTATGAACAGACAAACATAAAAAACAAAACAAGAAATCACAAAAAAAATGTTTCTTACAATAGGAAAAAATGAAATGGACACATCTTAGCTGATATAACCAAGCAAAAGAAAGACAGTACCCAGGTAAGAACTTACCTTGGATGCACTTCTCCCCACCAAAACACTAGAACTCACATTTACTCATAAATACAAGGAAAATGGGTAATAAATGTTCATAAAAATGTAAATACATGCAGAAACTTATAAAAACTTCATTAAGAGAGCTTAAATATGACAAAAGAAATTAAAAACTAAAAAAATTGGAGTGAAATACCACACATGCCTATGAATCAGAAGTCTCATTATTTAAAATAATGTCAGTCTTTCCCAGGTAGAAGTATAGATTCATTGGTTTTCCAAACTCAGTTTCACTCTTGGAGAACAAGAAGTTGGGAGGGCTTGCTCTACCTCAGAGCTCCTGGGTCTAGAGAAAGATCTTTGTCATCATTCCTTGGGTCTGTGCTTTGACCTCTAGCTTCATCTGGTAAAGAGAGGTCAGACTGCCTCTCATCAGCCGACCTGACCCAGGACAACTCCCAACAGGGAGCTACGCGTTCAAAATGCCAGTGTTTCCGAGGCTGAGGAACGCGAGCAGCTAAGACGTTTTATAAAGCTCTGGTGACAATACAACATGGTGTTCACGTTGCGATAATTAGGGGTTGGGCCAAGGGAAGAGCATCAAGTCCAAGAACAAAGACGGGCGTTGCCAAGCAGGAGGGGTCCTGCACTCTCTCCAGGGGACACTTTGGGTGGGTTAGAACCCACTTGAATCTAATGTATGAAATATGATATGTCAAGAGCTTTGTAAGGTTGTGAACAACCAATAAAAAAACAAAGAGCTGCTTGCCAAGGGGAGGGGGGAAAGAAAAAGAAGAGGAGACTCACGTGGAAGAACCTCTCTGTGAGGTGGAGGGTGTGGTAGGGGGAGGGGAAAGTATCTCTAACTGTAGAGGAAGATGATGATGAGACCAGACAGAGAAAGGCACCTACGTTTTCAGGTGACAAAGAGCTGAAATGCGGAAGGTCAGACTTTCAACATGTACAACCCACAAATGACCATCCTTGATAAACAGAAAAAATTGAGTTATTAGGTATCACTGTGGTGTGGTCGTCCATGTTCACTCCCCTTGAAATGCATTTGAATGAAAATATAGCATCAGGGGCCACCTGTGAAAGACGGGCGGCAGAGCAGCTGGCACTGTGACTTGGGAAGCAGTTTGGCATTATTCTTGCTGTCAAAGGTGCACGTTCCCAGTGACTGAGCAACTCCACTCCCAAGCTCATAAACTCTACCAACACTTTTGCCCGTTTTCATAATGAAGATTATATATGGTGGTATCAGTTGTAAAAGCAAAATAAGTAAATAAAAAAATAAATTATAGTACAGTCATACAGGGGTCTATCTGACCAAGTGCTTGCAACAACAGGGATTGATGCAATTTCTCAACTTTGACATTGGCATTTTGGGCTGGCTAATCCCCTGTTGCAGGGGGGCTGTCCTGTGTACCAGAGGATGTTGATCAGCATCTTCATCTTCTCAAGTAAAAGGCAGCATTCCCACATTGAGACAATCAAAAATGTCTCTAGACGTTGCCAAATGTCTCTGGGGAGGCAAAGTCACCCCTTGTTGAGAATCTCTGATACAGAGTGAAAAAGCAACCGTAGAGATCTACAAATTAGAATGAAACCATATGCATAGAAACAAGAAATATTTTAAAAAGCAAAAATTTCCTGTGGCCAACATGTCACAATTGTGTAAACTGTACATGCACACACATGTGTTTGCATATATTTGATATGGATATATGTACACATCCATACCCTCCCAGAACATGCATATTTAAAATCAAGAGAATTATGAGCTCCACATCTGGATGGAGACTCATCTGGGGTTGGGAGGAAATGCAGGAGGATGAATAGGTGGGGTGTATCCAGACAGAGTTAGTGTTCTGGTCATGATCTTTGGAAGATTGAGACTTTTGGATTTGGCTTTGCTTGATGGTTCTTCTGGTGGTCCTGTCTCAGATAATGTGGTGACTCTGGGGGCTCAACTTGAAACACAGCCATCTCTGCTGGCCTCACACTTGGCCCAGCTGGGATAGAGGGTCTTGGCCTGTGTCAGGCTTTTCTTTCCTGACCTCGTCATAGCATGGTGTTCTCATGTATGCAAAAGGTAAGCACTAATGTGCATTAATGTGTTTATGGAGCTTCTGCTTCTGCCATATTTGCCAAAGCATGCCATTTTAGTCATTTTTTTAAAATTACTACTGTAATCAAAACACCTGACAAGAACAATTAGAGGAGGAAAAGTTTATTTGGGGATTCACGGTTTCAGAGGTCCACGTCCATAAATGGCCAGCTCTGAGGCAGAACATCGTGATGGAAAGGTGTGGAGGAGGAAAGCAGCTCAGGACAGGAAAATCAGGAAGCAGAGGAAGAGAGCCCTGCTCACCAGGAACAAAAAAAATATACCCTAAAGTCATGCCCACTGTGACCTACCTTCTCCAGCCACACCTTCCCTGCCTACAATTACCACCCAGTTAACACATTCGGGTGGATTAATGCACTGATTAGGTTAAGGCTCTCACAAACCAATCATTTCACCTCTAAACTCTCTTTCATTGTCTCACACATGAATTTGGGGGGGACACATTATATCCAAACCATAACAGAAGCCCCTTGGCTAGGTCAAAATCAGTATATGCGGGGCCAACACAAGGTTGCAGATCCTGGGAGCTATGGATAACTGAGGGCCATTGATGTGGCAATCTACCAAAATAATCTCATGGAACTTTGGCTCAGTTGCACTGTAATTCTCTATTGTAACCGCTTCTTCATTTTCAATATGGCGGAAAACCAGAAATAAGATTGCATCTCACACATCACCTTTCTTCATCATTATTTATAACAACAGGAGGCAGCATTAGATATTTAAATATTTGTTGCATCCTTTCTTTTTGATCTCTCCTTAGTTCATACAGAAGCTTCTAAAGATCAGGTGGGGCTAGACTGACTATATATCAGAAATCAAAAGGTCTCCATTGTACAGTTTGTCTTCTACAGGGGCTGTTTGACTCAAGGGATGCGTGCTAGATTCAGCACTATGTAGGAGGTTCAGCAGCCTGGCTTTCAGCCTCGAAGCCTGAGCAAACGTGCCTAAAATTTTGCACTGCTTTGGCTCCAAGGAACCACTTGGGAGGAGACCCTGGTTCAACCACAATAACAGACTTCCTCTTGATAATTTTGCCTCATATTGAAACTGTGCAAGTTAGGAGGCTGGAGAAACTTGGAATGGAATCCTAAGTACAGAATTGGTCTTAGGTGGCAAGTCAAGGCTGAGGGCATGACTGTCATTCAGAAGACAGGGAGTCCACATCTGAGGATGAAGTCATCAAAGGTGCACTGAGTCCAACAAAAATTTCAGCTCAACCCAATCCCAACCCAATGGGACTGAAATAATAGGCTTCTTGTTGATTTACTGAAGAGAGGAATAGGGGAGGCATCTCTTGTAGACTATGATATTGTCTGGATCATTGGAAGGCTTTTTATACACAATGTCTATCAAAACAAGAGCCATATGTGGATGAGACAAGAAACAATGGTGGATAGGCAAGAGGGATAGAAATACAGGCAGATCTCCAGGTGGGCCTGATGTTGGAATTGGTTTTTAAGATGACCCTTGGTTAATGTGTGGAAAACCATTGAGGAAAACATGGTCAGAGTAGTTAGAAGGACCCAGACTGTCATTAGGGAATGTAAGTCTATATTAAAAATCAAGTGAATACTATAGAACTGACATATTTATGAAATCAAGAATCAGAAAATGGATTTAGAAGCTGATTTGATATAGCACAGCTTAGAATTACTGACCTAGAAGTCAGACCCATAGCAAACATCCAAACTGAAGTAAAGAGAAGATAGACAACACACATAGCTGCACAGGAGAAATCTGTGACATACTCAAAAGTTAACATGCAAAATTTGAGTCCTAAAAAAAGTGAAATAGAAATGGCAAAAAAATATTAAAAGAGAAGGATCAAAATTTTAACTAAATTGATGAAGGGCATTAACCCAGAGATTCAACAATTTCTGCAAAATCAGTGCCCAAGCACATACCAGTAAAACTGCTCACAACCAAAGCTTTAAGGGAAATATTGAGAGCAGCCATTGAGAGAAGGCACATTACGCTGCAAGACCACAGGGACAAATGACAGCTGCACGGAGACAAATCCAGGAGTCAGTGGAATGACAGTTTTGTGTGGCAAGGTTTGATACCCACCGAAATCCCTCCAAAAGCAAAGGTGAAATAAATTATTGCAGACAGAGACCCAGGATTGGATTGGTTGCTAGCATTCTTATACTAGAAGAAATACTGAAGAGAGTCCTTGGGACAAGGAACTATGGGTATCTGAGGTTATTAAGTTCCTTTTCACAGTTTTATGACACTGTCAAGCACAAAGCCTGGGGGTCAAAGACCCTTTCCGTGAGTTCGTGACCCCAGCAAGAGCAGCAGCCAGAGAAACACGTAGGCTGCCCAGAGACCCAGTTCCCCCAGGGCAGTCAGTAAGCACTGAAGACAGTGCCTTGCCGGTAGGATCATTGCTGGTGCAGATGGATGGAATGGGATTGAGAGTCCAGAAGGAACCCTTCATGGTGTGTTAACGTTTAACAAGGGCACAAGTCAATTCACTTGGGGAAAGAAGAATCTTTTCCACAGATGGTGCTGGGACAGCTGGTTATCTATATGCACAAATTCAGAGTTGAACCCCTTATCACAGCAGGTACAAATAGCAACTTAAAATGTATCAAATTATATTTAAATTTAAATATAAGACAATCTTTGTTATAAATATTGAGTTAGTCAGTGCCTTGATGGTGGCACAGCCCATTTCCTCTATAGCAGAAGTCACCTCTGTCCCTCAGTTGTGAAAAGCCAAGTGCAGGCCCCAGGGAAGGGTGCTGCTGGGACCAAAGGTTCAAAGCTTCCAAGTTCCTGTTACCTTGCCAGACCTTGTAGCCCATGTGAAGGAGATAAGGGAGTGTTTTTATAATCCTTCCCTCCTACCACCACCCATGCAGGAAATGCTCTCGAGGAATTTGGGAGTCAAAAGAGAAGAATCAAGTTCTGTAATTTCTAAATGTTCTAAATGAGTATGTTTAGCTTTTATAAATGGAAGTACAATATTAAGACACAAATGCATACAATATTCCATGAGTCTTCACACACACACACACAAAAACAAATAACCTAATCAATAAAGGGGCCAAGGAACTGAACAGACACTTCTCGGAAGAGGACATACAATCAGTCAACAAATGTATGAAAAAATGTTCAACATCTCTAGCAATTAGAGAAATGCCAATCAAAACCACTCTAAGATTTCATCTCACTCCAGTCAGAATGGTAGCTATTAAGAATACAAACAGGGCAGGGATTGTGGCTCAGCGGTAGAGCACTCGCCTCTCACGTGTGAGATCCTGGGTTCGATCCTCAGCACCATATAAAAATAAATAGACAAAATAAAGATAAAAAGGCTTAAAAAAAGAATACAAACAACAATAAGTGTTGGCCAGGATGTGGGGAAAGGGCACACTCATACATTGCTGGAGGGACTGCAAATTGGTGTAGCCAACATGGAAATCAGTATGGAAATTCCTCGGAAAACTGGGAATGGAACCACCATTCGACCCAGCTATCCCACTCCTCAGTATATACTCAAAGGACTTAAAAACAGCATACTACAGGGATACAGCCACATCACTGTTTATAGCAGCACAGTTCACAGTAGCTAAACTGTGGAAGCAACCTAGGTGCCCTTCAATAGATGAATGGATAAAAAAAACTGTGGTGTATATACACAATGGAATATTACTCAGCATTAAAAGAGAATAAAATCATGGCATTTGCAGGTAAATGGATGGAGTTGGAGAAGATAATGCTAAGTGAAGTTAGCCAATCCCAAAAAACAAATGCCGAATGCTGATATAAGGATGTTGATTCATGATGGGGTTGGGTGGGGGAGCGTTGGAGGATCAGAGGAACACTAAATAGGGCAAAGTTGAGGGAGGGAAAAGGAGGGGTATGGGGGTGTGGAATGAGATGGATATCATTACCCTAAGTACATGTATGAAGACACGAATGGTGTAACGCTACCTTGTGTACAACCAGAGATATGAAAAATTGTGTTCTATATGTGTAATGTGAATTGTAATGCATTCTGCTGTCATATATAGTAAATTAGAATAAATTAAAAAAATTCCATGAGTCTTGGGAAAGTCACCGTTGGGGAGATTAATAGGAATTTCACACTAGTCTTTGTGACCTGGTTAATACTCTTTTCAAGACTTGAGTTTAACTTCAGGAAATGGGACTTTTTAGATTGTTCAGGAATGTAAGATTTGTACATCACAAAATATTAAAATGGATTTGATGTGTGATAAGCATGTAAATATCATAGCACTTTTGTGCTTGGTTGTGTATTTCAAATTGCTTTAACGGTTATTAGTTTTTTTTTAAAAAAGTGTACTTTTAATTCACTGAAACCATTATTTGGGGTTCCTGTGTAATGAAGTGATCTGACCACGAGATGGCAGTGGTACACAACATGGAGCAAGGCTGGTTTCTGCAGAGGGCGATCTTTCATTTTGGATGGTGTATTTATTATGGATTTGATGAATGGGCGTTTGAGAGCAATGAGATCAATGCTGAACGCACATATGAACCTTCAAATAAGAAATTGAGTAAAACCTTTTCCAAATGGTTCAGGTGAGCGCCTTATCTCTGACATAGGTCTCATTGAACACATAGTCTAAGAAAGTAGTTTGGTTTATGGGCATAGGAGGAAGGCTACATGCGGTACTTTTCTCTGCCAAGTGAGGTTTCTTAAATGGAAAAATCAAACTGGAATTCTTTGGAAGTGGGCACTTTGGTCTGTGTTAAAACTCTTGAGCAGTTGATGAATATGAATTAAATACTCTAGACAGAAAACATAAAAAGTTATTCTAAATAATTCCAGTAGGAGTTTTTCATTGCTGTTTTTCTTATTAATGTTCAAATTTTCCATTTCAAATCCCATGTATATTATATGTATGCTGTATACAAAGTGTCCTCAAAAAAGAAATCAGTGCTACCTAAAATCAAAGATTATACCTGTATATGTATATGTGAACACGGGATGTAATCTTGCCATTTTAATTATAGAGTCAATGATGACCTCCTTTGACATAATAAAATAACTGATTTTTTCCATATGTGTTTCTGTCTTTTCCTCAGCTACTCAGAAGCTGGCATGAAGAGGTTTTTAAAAGTTGCTATAATTTTCCTGCTGTCATGTAAAATTAAAAAGGGGAAATACCCGGGCCAATGATATTGATCATGTTATATTGTTAAATCACGTACATGAGTGAATATGAAACAACAAGTCCCACTAATAGGTGTAATTATAACTGACCAATATAAATATGGGGGGAACCCTTCATTCTGAATTGATTTGCCTATATTTTTACTAAAGAAATCAAATGCATTTTTGTAGTAATTGCCACCTGTCATAATGTGCCTGAAAATGTTCAATGCAGTTATTTCATTTATAATATTTTAAAATAGCCATCCAGGATCAGGGTCTATGGTGCCAGTCCCCTGAATACAGAATGAATTGGTGGGTGCTGTCCTTCGTCTGGGCTGTGGCGCTCACTGACAACATCACAGTGCCACACCTGATTCCCCCCGGAAACCTGAGTGCTGCACACAGCTGGGCCAGCTGGGCTGGACTTTCCTGTGAACTTTTCCAGACACAGGCTGATGGTGCTTGAGGAAACATAAGAAAGAAGTTAGAGGGAGAGAAGTTTCTGCGGAGAAACAGGGGACAGGGGCAGGCAGGTGGGTGGTACTTCTGTGTCCAACCAACCCCCTGCAGACCCTCACTCAGCTACTTAGGAAAGTGAGAATGCAAGAAGAATACATGGGAATAGTTCCCAAGTTCATGTGACCTCAGAATCTGCAGAAGCCACAGTAAGATGATACGCAGTCCAACAGCCTAATGGTGTGTAGAGGAAAGTGAACCATTTAAGATCCAGTTTAACTATTGCTGAGTGATCACCTGAGTGATGTTTGAGACTGACTGTTGAGAGCCACAGCCAAAGGGGCCCCAGCAAACTTCCAGCTGCCAGCAAACTTCCAGCTGCCGGCTGATGATTGGTTCACAGTGGCCCCAGCAACATCTAGCTGATTGGCTCCTCTGCGGTGATGTTCATTGGGCTGTTTCCCTGCCCTTCAGACTGCCAGCTGATGATTGGCTCACAGTGGCCCCAGCAACATCTAGCTGATTGGCTCCTCTGCGGTGATGTTCATTGGGCTGTTTCCTTGCCTTTTCAGACCACGGAGCTGCTCATTGGGGGACTTCTTTGGCTCCGCCCACGCAACCCAGCCAATCGGCCTCAAGAGCAGGAGGATTGTGGGAGGTGGAGAGGCTGGTGTGTGGGTGAGAGGCTTGTGGGAAGCCGGTGGTGGCAGTTGGGCTCTGAGGGTTTTTCCTGAGGAGCTGTTTTGTTTGGCGTGTGTGGTTCTAAAAATAAAGTTAGTTTCTTTTGACAAGTGGCTCCTGAATTGTGCCCAGCCAGACTGCGGCATTTGGTGGCCCGCACGGGGAGCGACTGAGGGTAAGTAACCTGCTCGCCCCTGAGGGCAGGGCGAGAGGATGGGTAGCCATTCTAAGTTTCCTCTTTTGTTTTGCTTCATTTTTGTTTTAACTTGCCTGTCCCTGGAGATGAGTGAGACGGAAGAAAAACCGCTCACATCTGAGGAAAAACTATTTGCGTCTGAGGAACAGATAGGGAGAAAGGACGGATGCACATTTCAGGAGGATAGAAAGGCTGATATAATGATTTTGTGTGGTTCCATTTTTATTGCATTCTGTCTCGGTTTTGTTTGGTGTTATCTTGTTGGGTTGTATTATAGTAGAAATACAGGATCAGCAATTAGTAAAAAACAAACCGAAAGACTGTTAAGTAAATTGTTAGAGGAAAGAGGCATCCCAGTAAAATCAAGAGCAGTCAGGGCATACGTTGATACAATACAAAAATGTAGCCCATGGCTTTTTAAGGAGGAGTTGTTAGATATATCACAGTGGGACCATCATGGTGAAGATTTAAAAAGAATAGAAAAGAAAAGCCCAGGCACTCTGCCAGTTGGCACATTGCCATTGTAGACGTTCGTATCTGGTTTGCTTAGTCCAAAGCCTTCAATTCAGACAAAGGTAGAGGAAGGAAAAGACATATTGATTCAAGTAAAAGAGAAGGTCTCTCAAGTTAGTCAGAAAGAGGAAAAGATTCAAGTAAAAGAGAAGGTCTCTCAAGTTAGTCAGAAAGAGGAAAAGATTCAAGTAAAAGAGAAGGTCTTTCGAGCTAGTGAGACAGAGGAAGGAAGTTTAGAGCAGAAAAAGCCATCAGGGGAAAACTTACAACAGGAGACTGCTACTAACACCTTTCTATCAGAGGGCATAAGTGTCCAACCAACAGCACCACCTCTACAGGAGACTGCTACTAACACCTTTCTATCACCAGAGGATGTAAATGTCCAACTAACAAGGCCACCTCCATATGCTGGGAAGCCCCCAACCCCCGCAGTTGATAGATGGGATCCTGAGACAGGACCTCAAAGATCAGCATACTCTGTATTTGAACAGTCAGGAGGGCAGCGAATTCACCATGTTTTAGATTTCAAAACAGTGAAGGAGCTAAAAGAGGCTGTAACAACCTATGGTCCTCAAGCACCCTTCACTGTAAGCTTGGTCGAATCCATTAACAACTTGAACATGACACCAGCAGATTGGGCTAAAATGTGTAAAGCTGTGCTAAATGGAGGTCAATACCTGTTATGGAAGGTTGCCAATGAGGAATTTTGCAAGGAGACGGCTAGGTGAAATGCAGCAGCTGGTTATCCTCAGAGAAATCTAGATATGTTGTTAGGAAAGGGACCTTATGAGGATCAGCAGCAACAAATTGCATATGATCCTGGCGTATACTCACAAATCGCTGCAGAGGCGATTAGGGCATGGAAGACTTTACAAGGACATGAAGGTTTACAAGGTCAATTATCTAAGGTAATACAAGGAGCTAATGAACCTTACGCTGAATTTGTAGATAGACTTATTCAAACAGCTACCAGAATTTTTGGGAATACAGAACAAGCAATACCACTAATAAAACAACTGGCTTATGACCAAGCGAATCGTTGGTGCAGAGATATCATTAGACCATGGAAACAGGAAGATTTAAACACATATATTAAATTATGTAGAGACATTAATGAAAAAGAGCAAGTCATGGCAGCTGCAGTAAAACAGGCTTTAGATGCCAGAGACATTAATGAACAAGGGCAAATTGTGGCAGCTGCAGTAAAACAGGCTTTATATGCCAGGCCAAGAACATGCTACAATTGTCAACAAACAGGACATTTTAAAAGGAATTGCCCCATAGGAGGAGGGTTTAACAAAACTAGGTATCAAAGGAGTAGAATACCAGGTATTTGCCCACGATGCCGTAGAGGGAGACATTGGGCTAATGAATGCCGTTCTCAAACCACCATAGTGGGTACTCCATTACATTGGGCTAATGAATGCCGTTCTCAAACCACCATAGAGGGTACTCCATTACATTGGGCTAATGAATGCCGTTCTCAAACCACCATAGAGGGTACTCCATTACATTGGGCTAATGAATGCCATTCTCAAACCACCATAGAGGGTACTCCATTATCAAAAAACGAACAAGGACAAGGTGTTTATCCACAATATCGTGGACAAAGGCATCGGGCTCCATTGCCAAAAAATGGACAGGGGGCCCCAATGCTCCGGGGCCCCAAACCACAAATATACGGAGCACTGGAGGAACCCAGCAACCCCATCAGAGTAGTGACCAGGACACATTGTCCATCAGATCCCTCATCAGACAAACCAGAGGGAGCGCAGGGTTGGACATCTGCGCCTCCGCCAGATCAGTACTAACTCCAGAGATGGGAGTTCAAATCATTCCCACAGGGGTAAAAGGACCTCTTCCCAAAGGAACAGTAGGCTTATTATTGGGACGCAGCTCTTCTACTCTAAAAGGACTTTTGATAAGTCCTGGGGTAATTGATCCCGATTATGAAGGTGAAATAAAAATTATAGCCAGTTCTCCAAAGGGTATATCAATAATTTCACCAGGAGATAGAATAGCACAGTTACTAAAATACCAAGCCTACATGATAAATTTTCCAGTCATGCTGTAGAAAGAGGTTCCAAGGGATTAGGCTCCACAGGTGTAGATTGGGCTATGCTTTCTTTAAATTTAGATTCTCGCCCCATGCTAAAACTAAATATTCAAGGACATGAATTTAATGGGCTACTGGATACAGGTGCAGACCTTAGCATCATCTCTCGTCAAGAATGGCCAAAACATTGGCCATTACAACAAGCCACTCAAACGCTTCGAGGCCTAGGAGTGGCAACTAATCCCCATAGAAGCGCAATGGTATTAGATTGGAAGGATCCTGAAGGATGTGAAGGAACTATACAGCCATATGTATTGGATCATCTTCCAGTAAATTTATGGGGACGAGATGTCTTAGATCAATTAGGTTTGACATTAACAAATAACATCAATCAAAATGCACCCAATATTATGGCTAGACAAGGTTTTAGGAAAGGAAAAAGATTAGAAAAACAAGAACAAGGTATATCAGCACCAATACAAATAGATCAAGGAACAGACAGACATGGATTAGATTTTCAGGAGGGGTCACTGAGACAATAAAAATTACATGGAAATCAGAAAGACCAGTATGGGTTCCTCAGTGACCCCTGATTAAAGAAAAGATACAAGTAGCCCATGATCTGGTCAAACAACAATTAGCAGAAGGACATATACAACCTTCCGTATCTCCCCATAATACTCCCATTTTTGTCATCAAAAAGAAATCTGGTAAATGGAGATTATTGCAAGATTTAAGAGCCATTAATAATGAAATGGTTATTATGGGACCTGCTCAATCGGGGATTCCTCAATTGTCTGCTTTGCCAAAAACTTGGTATGTTTTAGTTATAGATATTAAAGATTGTTTTTTTTCAATTCCAATTCATCCTGAGGATAGTCCAGGTTTTGCATTTACTATCCCTGCACTGAATCATGAAGGTCCTGATCAGAGATATGAATGGAAAGTACTCCCTCAAGGGATGGCTAACAGCCCAACTATGTGTCAAATTTATGTTAACAAAGTAATCCAGCCACTTAGAAATCAAAATCCTGAACTACAAATATTTCACTATATGGATGATGTATTATTAGCACACAAAGCTAAAAACACATTGCTAGAATGTTATGCCACACTTACAAACTTATTAAAAATTATAATCTAGAGATAGCAATAGATAAAGTACAATTAAATTTTCCAATTAATTATTTAGGAGTTCTATTATCCTCAACCATGGTCCGTCCACCAAAAATTCAAATACGAGTAGATCAACTCAAATCACTTAATGACTTTCAAAAGTTATTAGGAGACATAAATTGGATAAGGCCTTATCTAGGTATACCAACAGGAGAGTTGGGACCTTTATTTGATATCCTAAAAGGTCCATCAGATCCAAATTCACCCCGAATATTAACACCTGAAGCAAGAAAGGCATTAAAAATCATTGAAACATATATGGAAAATATGCATTTGGATAGAATTGATATAAGTTTGCCTTTATTATTTATTGTACTACCAACAAAAAATATTCCTACAGGAGTATTTTGGCAAGAAGGTCCATTATTGTGGATATATTTATCTTATTCTCCTAACACTATTCTTACTAGGTATCTTGAGGCTGTAGGACAATTAATACTCAAAGGAATAAAAGCAGCAAAGGGAGTGTTTGGAATTTCTCCCAATAAAATTATTACTCCATATACTATGAATCAAATTGATGAATTAGCTAATGAGTTAAATACTTGGGCAATAATCATGTGCAAATCTAATGTTTCATTTGATAACCACTTACCATCTAATCCTTTATTGTCTTTTTGGTCATTGCATCCTGTAATTTTTCCAAAAATGACAAGAAAAACACCTATCATGAATGCTCCAAATATATTCACTGATGGGTCAAATAATGGTACAGCAGCAATAGTTACACCTGATCAAACTTTTACATTTTTAATACCCAAACAATCAGCTCAAAAGGTAGAGCTTAATGCAGTATTACAAGCTTTTGTGATGTTTAAAGATTCTGTATTTAATTTATTTTCTGATAGTCAGCATATAGTTAATGCTATAGTATCCCTTGAAGATGCTGGTAGGATTTCCCCTTCTTCTACTGTTTTCTCTTTGTTTTCCACTATACAAAGTTTAATCTGGGACAGAAAAGATCCGTTCTTTATAGAACATATCAGGGCACATACAGGATTGCCTGGAGCCCTTAGTTTGGGCAATGATTTAGCAGATAAAACTACACATGACATACATATTTTCTCTACACTAGAAGAAGCTATAAATTTTCATAAAAGGTTCCATGTCAATGCTAATACTTTACAAAAGCGTTTTAAAATAACTAAGGAACAAGCTAGACAAATAATAAAACAATGTCAAAATTGTGTGACCTTTTTACCACAAGTTAATCTTGGAGTCAATCCTAGAGGATTGATACCTAACCATATTTGGCAGATGGACATCACACATTTGCCAGAATTTGGAAAATTAAAATATTTGCATGTTACAGTTGATACTTCTTCTGGATTTTTGATGGGCTCCCTTCATGCCGGAGAAAAAACTAAAGATGTTATAGCTCATTGCTTACAAAATTTTGCCACTGTGGGCATTCCAAAACGGTTAAAAACAGATAATGCCCCTGGTTATACTTCTACCTCTTTTAAACAATTTTGCTCATCATTTGGCATTACTCACATAACAGGAATCCCATACAATCCACAGGGACAAGGCATAGTTGAAAGAGCTCATCAAACTATTAAAATGTACTTATTAAAACAAAAGGAGGGAATTGGAAAGGGGTATATATCCCCCAAAGATAAACTTAAAATAACCCTTTTTACTCTAAACTTTTTAAATTTGGATTCATCAGGACTTAGTGCTGCAGAAAGGCATATGTGTCCAAAAAATGTACATAAGCCCAAGGTACTTTGGAAAGATATTCTAACAGGACAATGGAAAGGTCCTGACCCAGTAATTGTCTGGAGTCGGGGGTCTGTTTGTGTGTTTCCACAGGAAGAACAGCAGCCGATTTGGATTCCAGAGAGATTAACTAAAGCGATTTCTACAGACCAAAAAGAAGATGATTTGGCTCAAATCCATAACAGCTGATATCCAAAACTCCAATTTGGCTATCCTTACATCTGCAACAGAACCAGGATGCTTTTTTCAATATCTATTTTATTATTGCCCTTTCCCATATCATGAAGTTCTATTTTGTTTTTTGAGCTCATACAGACCTAAGTTAATGTTTTGCTGATCAGTTCTATTTTTTTTGACTATAGAGTTTTTAAATATTGCAATGGAGATTTCACCTGTAAAAAGTTATAAGGCCTTTACTATTATGTTATGTGTTGTATGTATTATATTATGTGTGCACACTTGTGTTTTGTGTTATATGTTTGAATGTACGTATGTCCATATATCATATATGATGAGCGCTCATGAAAAAATGGATCCAAATATTTTTTTTTATTCATGTGATTTAAATGGTTTAATTTAAATTGGGTAAATAACTATTAAGAATTGTTTTAATATGTAAACAATAAAGAAGGTTAACAGATCTGTTTGTTTACTTTCACCTTTCCTTTTCATTATATTTAATAATTCTCACCTTTCCTTTTCATTATATTTAATAATTCTCTTCAAGATAATGTAAATTGTTAAGAAAATTGTTTTCTTTTAGTGCCTTCTGGAATGTTACATAATTTTTTCTTTAGCCATTATTGCCAGAATTCCTATCTTCATCCCAGTGCCGGTGAAGACAAAGATAAAACTAATCTACAGTTTCTGCAATAGCCATCACTGAACTGCTTGCAGAACTTGCCTAAACTATGTGTCACTTGTATGCATTGTGAACTCACTTGTATGCATTGTGAACTATCTGTTGGTGCAGCCACTTGTGGTAGTGTTGGGGTATTTTTGCTGATGATGTCATTGGTGGTACAATTTTTCCAACAAGAGCCATCAGTTGGCTTGGTGTATCTTCCTCCCTTCTGCTTGTCATGACAAAGACCTCTCCACAGGTGTGGCTGTATACTGGACCGGTAGTCAATGACGGGTAAGATCCAATTGCAACGGTACCAACCTAAGACAGGAGGCTGACGCCCTGAGGTCAGCTCATCCGAAGACGGATAAGGACCATATGTAGTATTGGACAACCTAAGGCAGGCACGGTCCCCAAGCCACATGCTTGTTGTTTAAACAGAGAGGGGGAGATGTTGAGAGCCACAGCCAAAGGGGCCCCAGCAAACTTCCAGCTGCCAGCAAACTTCCAGCTGCCGGTTGATGATTGGCTCACAGCGGCCCCAGCAACATCTAGCTGATTGGCTCCTCTACAGTGATGTTCATTGGGCTGTTTCCCTGCCCTTCAGACTGCCAGCTGATGATTGGCTCACAGCGGCCCCAGCAACATCTAGCTGATTGGCTCCTCTGCGGTGATGTTCATTGGGCTGTTTCCCTGCCCTTTCAGACCACGGAGCTGCTCATTGGGGGACTTCTTTGGCTCCGCCCACGCAACCCAGCCAATTGGCCTCAAGAGCAGGAGGATTGTGGGAGGTGGAGAGGCTGGTGTGGGAGTGAGAGGCTTGTGGGAAGCCGGTGGTGGCAGTTGGGCTCTGAGGGTTTTCCCTGAGGAGCTGTTTTGTTTGGTGTTTGTAGTTCTAAAAATAAAGTTCGTTTCTTTTGACAAGTGGCTCCTGAATTGTGCCCAGCCAGACTGCGGCAACTGACATCTCACAGTAGGAGCACAAAATGTTGGAGAAATGGAAACAGTCTATTTCAGAAAGCCAGGCACATCCGGATCTCAGTATTGCGTGGTCTGTCCCTGTATGTCTGTTTGTGATAAAACATTCTTTTATCAAAAATTATTCTTGCAACTTTTTTTCTGATAATAGGAATGATATCAATCCTAAAAGAAACCTTTAAAAAGTATTAATAAGAAAAATTAATATGCCTCATGTTCTTATGGCTCAATAACACATATTTCTGAGATTTTGGGTGTGTTTCTTCATGTGTTCATGATAAATAAACATATGGTTTTTCTTATTTGATATTTAAAACATACAATTTGTTTTTTCAAAAATAAAGAAGACCTTGACTGGTTTCCTGACCAGGACCCCTTGAATCTCCCTGTCTGATCCATCCTGACATTTTCTCCCAGAATATAACCACTAACCTGAATTTAATCTTCGTTATTCCTGCATTTCCCTTTAGACTCCATTATGTATGTGTGCATTCCTAAACAGCCCAGAGACTTATTTTGTATATTTTGAACAGTTTACAAATGAGGTTAAAATGTCCACAACCCAGTTGTGCCAGGGCAGTGGAATAGGGTGCCAAGATGGTGGGTGAGATGTAGGGGAAATGCTTTGGGAGAAGGTCCAACGGTGACAGGCTGGATGGGAGGCTTTACTAGAGTCCAGTGGT
This sequence comes from Spermophilus citellus, assembly GCF_964194105.1. Lineage (NCBI taxonomy): Eukaryota > Metazoa > Chordata > Mammalia > Rodentia > Sciuridae > Spermophilus > Spermophilus citellus. Next base: position 417,935 of record NC_138198.1, on the reverse strand, counting down.
GAAGGCTGGACCTTCTTCCCTCAGAGTGCTTCACCAAGTAGCACGTCCTGTCCCTCATGATGCCACCCCAGAAGACAATGTCTCCTATTCCTCTGGCGTTTGTCTAGTGGTGGCAGCGAATGGAAGACACCCATCCTTTCTGCAGTGCCCTCAGTTCTGCACCGGTCACTGTGTGGAGGGAGGTTTTGTAGGTTAGCCTGCAGAAGCAGTGACATCAGCATTAGCTTGCTTTGTTCTTTATATGACCCACATCCCAAGGAGCAGATGTCCTGTCATGCATGCAAAAAAGTGGCTTTCTACGGATAACACTAACATGTCCCAGTTCCCAGCCTACATGAGAGAATGTCTCTGTCCTTCAGGAGAGCACTCTCTGGACATTCTGACCCAGGCCTGCTCTCTATGTTCCCTTGACTTAGCCTGGTTCCTGGGAACTTAAAGGAACATCCCAAGGGTGTGGTGCTTTACCACCCTCCATTTCTTAACGGCTGGTGCAGGTGCACCGTGTGCATGCTTCTGCAAGTTGCTCATTCTAGTCAATAAAATTATAGGTTACATTTGCCCATGTTGAGACAATGTGGCTTATTCTTTTTAACTGCTATAGAGTATTCCGTTGAATGGATATACCAACACATAATTTAGTCAAGTTCAAGTTGCCTCTGAGTTTTTTTGCTGTTTCAAGTAGTGTTGCTGCAGATATACTTGTATGTCTCTTTGTGTACTTGGGCACTGAAGTAGATGTTTTGCTGGGTCATACTGGGAGTAATCCATCCCTTAAGTCATGTAAGAATTCAGCCTCCCCCACCTGGGCCTAAGATTTGTCAATTGTATCTGATTATAGTTCTAAGTGGCATTTCTCTGTTGAGATAGTTTATATTTTCATATGTTTATTGATCAGTCGCATTTTGGGGGAGGTTCCTGTTTCTACTTCTGGCATGTTGTATTGGTCTTTTTAAGGAAATCTTTCTCTACCAAACAACATAGAACATTTTCTTCTGAATGTTTTCACAGTGTAATTTGTACAGTTAGGATTTTAACTCATCTAGATTTGAATTCTGTAGATGTGGCCTGAAGGAGAGATGCAAAGTGTTAAGTACTGAGACTGCCACTAAAATATTTACATGAGGAGACATCACAAAAAGCACAATTAATGTCACACCCAAACTGATTCCATAACCAAAGAAAGACAGAAGAGGGAACTAGAGAAACTGGAAACAGATGGCACAAATGGGAAATAATAATGTTGCTAAATCCAAATAGATCAAGTATTTTCTTAAATGCAAATGGCCTAAGCACATTAATCAAAACACAGATTGGTAGATTGCTTTTAAAGACTACAGGAGAAGGGAGACCAGTACAGTAGAGGAAAAGGAGTAAGAGGCGGGGATGGAAGGGGGAGATGCTGGGGAATGAAATGACCACATTATGTTATGTGCATGCACCAATAAGTAGCTATGAAATCCATTATTATGCATAATTATAACACACAATAACAATAAATTTCCCAGAAGTAGAATGTTGACCAAAGCAAAACACAAATAAAAATTAAAAAATAACAAAACCTGCTGAAACAAAAAATAAAACATACACAAAAACATTACAGATATATGTTGTTGTTTTACAATAATAATAGTGATAACTTATCTCTTCACAGAGAGAATATCCATGTGCAAACAGTATCAGAATTACTTTTAAAAATATCAGTTTTAAAGGCTGAAGAAGAAGCTCCCTTTAAATGCAAAGATATACGTAGGTTAAAAGTAAAAGAACAGAAGACAATATACTATGATAACACTAATGAAAAAAAAAAACTGAGCCACCTGTATGAAAGTTACACAGCCTAAACTTTAGGAGAAAGAACACCACCAGGGAGGAGGAGGGGCATTCCATGGTGATGTAAGGGTCACTTTATGAGAAGACATAATCATCCTGAATGTGCAATGTCAGAACTTGAAAATCAGGGAGAAAAAAATGAAAGAACTTGAAGGAGAATGTGACAAATCCACAAGAGGAAATAAAGATTTCAACATTGTGCTCTAAGTCATCAATCAAACGGATAGAAAATTGTCAAGGGCAGTGACCAGAACAATACCAGGAGCCAAGTGCACAGAGTGGACTTTCTTAGACCCTCCACCCAACACAGAGGGTACACGTTCTTGCCAAGTGAACCAGGACAGATCGCATCTTGCATCTTAGATCAAACCTTAGCAGATTCAAAGGAATGGAAATCATGTAAAGCACTTTATATGATCTGATAGTAATGTATAAATCCCTACTAGAAAGACAACACTGGATTCCTTAAACACATATTAACCAGTTCAATTCTAAATGGTCCATGGCCCTAAAAGGAATTCTCCTGGAAATTTAGAACATAGTTTGAACGAAGCAAAATATTAAACTCTGGGTTACAGATGAAGGCAGTGCTTTGAAGGAAATTTATAGCCGTATAATACCCACATTATGAAAAAAATAACTTCCTTAACTAATTAAAAAAAGCTAAAAAAGATAATTTAATTAACTAAGTGTTCACTCCAAAAAATTCACCCACAAAGACCAAAAAATTAAAGCCAATACAAGTAAAAGAAAGAAAGCAATAAAGATAAGGACAGGGGGCTGGGGATGTGGCTCAAGTGGTAACGCACCAGCCTGGCATGCGCGTGGCACTGGGTTTGATCCTCAGCACCACATAAAAACAAGATAAAGATATTGTGTAAAAATAAAGAGATAAGGACAGAGCAATAAAGCTGGAAACAGCAAAGGAAGATCAATGGCACCAAAAGCTAGTTTTTTAAAAAAATCAATATATTGATAAACCTCTAGAATGACAGGAAAACATAATAGAAAGAAGATATAATTTAAGAATATTGTGAAAGAGAAGCTATCATGATATAGATCTGAGGTGGCCCCCAAAAGCTCCTATGTGAGACAATGCAAGAAAGTTCAGAGGTGAACATTGGGTTAGGAGAGCATTAACCTAATTAGTGAGTTCTTCCCCTGGTAGGGATGAACTTGGTGGCTGCTGTAGACAGGTGGGGTGTGGCTGTAGGAGCTGGGTCACTGAGGGCATGCCGTTGAGGTTGTGTTTTGTCCCTAGTAAGCAGAACTCTCCGCGTCCTGGCTGTCATGTTCTGAGCTGCTCTCCTCCACCAGGATGGTCTGCCTCACCTTGGGCGTGGAGCAATGAAATTGGCTGTGCATTGAGACCTCTGAACCCGTGAACGCCAAATGAACTTTTCTTCCTCTACAATTGTTCTTGTCAGGTCTTTCTGTCACAGCAGTGAGAACGCTGATGCCAACAGGAGCTCTCCCCCTAAGCCAGGGAGACTTGGAAAGGAGGAGGAAGGCGTTCTAGAACAACTCTACTCACTCCAAGTAACAACACGGGGAATGGAGCCCTCCTCAAAACCTCAGATTTACACAACTCTTTTGGAGGATGAACAAAGAGACTGGAGTAGTCCTGTAACCATCAAAGAAACTGACTTTGTAGTTACAACTCAGGGGAGAAAAGATCTCCAATCCCAGACAAGTTCAATGCTATTTTTACCAAACATCTCAAGAAGAAATAACATCGATGGCACTCTGTCTCTTCCAGAAAAATTGGAAAAGAGGAATCATGTCCCCACTCACCTCCTCATGGATAGGATAGCCCTGACCCCAAACCTCAGACAGTACAAGAAATAAAGACCCACAGAGCAGCAACTCTCACCAATTGTGTGCATCCATGGCTTCTACTGAACCCAAGAGAAAACCCAGGGATGGGGATGCCCACTTTGGGATGTAGCTTCATAGCATGATTGTACTAGAAAAACACTTGTGAAATGTTTTAAAAGCATTCTCTGACAAGGTTGGAAAACTCTCTGAACCTTCATGGAGATAAAGGTGGAAGCTCAAGAAACCACCTGCACTCTGCTACCAGGAGCTCCCACCCCCGTGAGACACAAGCAGTTGCTTCCCGGGAAGATGGTCAGAGACGGAGGAGGCCGCAGACTTTCACAAGTGTCAGGACTCACAGGTTTAGGAAGGGTCCAGAGCGCAAGAGTCCTAAGGAATCCTCAAGCCAGTGCCAATCCCTGGTGCTGTGCTCTCCTCAGGCACCTGGCCTGGCTGCATCTGCCCTATGCGAAGCTCTCTGGGAATCAGTTCCTCAGGGACCTGGGATGCCATGTCTTCTTCATTTAAAGACCCTTATAATGACATGGGACCCACCAGAATAATGGATGAATTATAAATAACTTTTATTTTTGATGAGTGGAAAAGAAACATATGCTTTGAAATCAAGGCTGTTAACATCTCTAAACCATGGTTCTGTCCTTAGACGGTTATAACAACAACTAAAGGACTGCCACAGCTGGCCCAATGCTGGGTGTCTCCTCAAATTCCCATGTGGCAGTCCTAGCCTCTAGGCCCTCAGAATGCAATGGAATTTGGAGACAGGGCCTTCAAAGAGGGAAGCTGAAGCTCTTCAGGTGGGCCCTAATCCAGTCTGGTGGGTATCTTTTTAAGAACAGATTAGGACACAGACACTCACAGACAGGTCACCATGTAGCGCACAGATGGCACCTACAAGCCATGGAGAGAGGTCTCAGGAGAAGCCAATGATGCCGACACCTGGATTTCTGACTTGCAACTTCCAGAGCTGTAAGATGAGAAACTTCTGTTCTTTACGTCACTCGGTCTCTGGTGCTTTGTTGCAGGCAGCCCTAACAAACTACAGTAGCACCCATTTCTGGAAACCTGGTCCCTGTTCTAAAACCAGGCTAGACAATTTTGTGCCTGTCCCCAACAGGGGATGGCAGGGAGTCTGGTGAGAAGAAAATCTCCAGTCACCATGCCCAGCTTCACTTGTTCTGGGAGGTCATCCTGCTGTTCCCTCCAGAGGTGTGAAGGGGAAAATAGGTGGGACCAAGGTGGCACCTCCCCTGGAGGACAGACCTGGGGTGGCCAGTCCTTCCTCGGGAATCTCCTACTCCAGCTAGAGAATGAAGGAGCTGTCTCTCTCCTGCGGCCCTTGGGTGGAGGAGTCTGAGGCAGGAGTGAGCATCAGGGCTCCTCCCTCTTCATCCTGGAGTGGGAAGAGGTGGCTTCCAACCATCCGAGAAGTGCAGGCTGCTGCTCACTTCTTGACAGACACTCAGGCTGCGTCACACGTCACATGGCAATGCGCAGATTTCAAGGTGGCTGAGATAACTGACAGGCGTCCAGCAGGCGGGATGCCGTGGTGCTTGTGGTCATGGCAGCTCCATGACCAGGGCTTGGCTCCCAGCTCTGCAGGCTGGTGCAGTCGCATGCTCTGAGCATGGAGCTGGTGAGACCGGGGTTAAGTGGATGGAGCCCCCTGGCAGAGCCTCGGCCAGAGCAGGAAGGTGGGCTCCCAGCAGATGGTGGCCCAGAAATGCAGCAGGGCTTCGTGTCCACTGTGCTGCCCACCAGCTCTCGGGGTCTGAGTGTTAGGTTTTGATCCCAGCTCTGCTCAGGCCTCGCTGTCCTTATTCAGCCAGCAACAAGCTGATGGCTTTACAGCAGAGCAGCTTGGCCTGTCGCCCTGTCAGGCAGGGTTTGTGTTTGTCCCTCCACGGCAGAGAGGACAGGACGTTTCTGCAAGCCCTGGCTTCAACCCCTTCTCTTCCACCTCCCTGGTCAACAAAGGTTGGCTCTTCATTTTTTCCTGCTTCCCATTATATTTCAGGTTGCTTCTCCCTCGTGTACTTGTTTTCAGATTAATATAAAGATGCCAGCTTTGTTTCAGGAGGTGTACAGTGATCCCGCATCTGCAGTATACCAAGACTATCTGTGGATGTCTGAAATCACAGGAACCACCAAACCCCACATAAACTGTGTCTTTTCCTCCACGTACATACCTAGGGTTAAGTCTAATTTACGAATGAGGCACAGGAAGAAAATAACAACGCTAATAAAATAGAAAAATAAAACAAATATAATAATAATATAGAACAATTATAATAATACACAGTTATAAGAATTATGCAAAGTGTATGAGTTGTTGTTTTTTTTTCTGTGTTTGTATCCATATGCTGTATTTGGACTGTAGTTGAAACTATAAAAAACAAGGATAAAGGAGGACTACTGGATGGAAATTTAATCCTGGGCCTATACTAAATGTTCAGCTCATCTTGAATTATTTTATTTCATAAAGTAGGTTTCTATTATGAAGTCATATTGAAGGTCTCCTCTTCTGGAAATTGCTTGTCATTCCTCCAACCAGCCTCAAACCTTTTTCTTCATACGTTGTAGTCTGTCCTTTTCTGAAACCTTCTCCTTTTTTCAATTCTGAAAAACTGCTATCCTCCTTCTTGGCTCAGGACAGATACCCCCTCCTCCGGGAAGCCTCCCCAGCCTGCACCCAGCAGCCCTGGTTCTACCCCGTCCTCTCCCTTCCACATTCTGCACATTCCAGCTCTGCCCCAGCCGCTGACCCAGGCTTGGCTGTGTGGCTCTCTCTCCAGAGGATGCAACTCCTTAGACAAGGGCTCTTCTGTCACCCTGCCTGGCCCAGAACCTTGCACATGATAGAGAGTAGTTTGTGTTTTGAAAGAGTGGGCTGATTAAAGCAGAGCCGGTATTTCCTTTATCCAGTGCCCACCTGATCTAGTCCTTCCCAGCCTGGCCTTCAGGCACCTCAGGGTTGGACCCTGGCTTCCCCTCCTCTCTGTGTCCCCCACATTTTACCTCCTCTGCAGACCCACCGTTTGCCTCTTCAATCTTCCCTCAGCTGGCCTTTGGCAGGAAGGTCCTGACCCTTCCCCGATCCTAGACTTTTCCTTTGAAAGATCCATTAGCTCCAACCTTTCCTCTAGGACTATCTCAGCCAGGTTTGTTCTCTTTTCTTTTAACCTCAGTTGATTTTTACTGACAATACCCCATTCTTTTCCCAAACATTTTTAAAATTGTAGGTGGACACAATACCTTTATTTTGTTTATTTCTATGCGGTTCGAGGATCCAACCCAGGGCCCCACAGGTGCTAGGCGAGGGCTCCACCACTGAGCCACCCAATACCCCATTCTTTAGAGTGATGCTTTCTTTCCTGAAGTTAAATGCTTTCTCCAGGTTTACTGACATCTGACTGAGGTCAGAGATTGCGTCTTACATTAATCAGCTGACTATCTGTTAATCAGCCAATCACTTGGGGATCACAGTAGGTGCTGCCTTGCTCCAGGCCTGGGAGCAGCAGAGGCCAGGTCTGAAGGTCGCAGCCTTGGTCTCTGTACCCCCAGGGAGGGCTGAGAGCAGCCGAGGAAGGGCATGGGCACTTATAAACATATTGGTTGTTGAGGTATTTCAAGGGCGGACTCATTTAAACACAGCTAGCTCACCAACTAGACTGTCTTCTCATTCTTGAAAGAACTCACAGAAGTGTGCAGACACGGGTTCAACTTGCTTTCATTTGAAAGACCAACTACTTTGAAGTAAATTCACATACAACACAATGCACCCATTGAGTAATGATAAATACACACAGCCATGTAAACACCGCATGAATCAAGATGAAAAACTTTTTATCACCCCCAAAAGGTTCCCTTCTGCCTCATCTGCAGACAACCCCACCTTTCCCACAGTCCTTGGTAACCACTGATTTGCTTTCTGATACCATGAGTTAGATTTGCCTTTTTCAGCAATTCACATATATTTTGTGATTGCATAAATGCAATCCCACAGCTTATATTCTTTTGTGTGCTTCCTGCTTTTTGTGGTTGAGAAATATCCATTCTATTGCATCCATCAGTAGTTTGCTCCTTTTGGTTGCTGAATCTAATTTCATTGTTGTGAATGTCTTCTTTGATGGATATTTGCCTCATATCCTGATTTTGACTCTTTATAAAGCTGTTATGAATGTGTTACTGGAGTTCTTGAAGACCCTAACCCCAGGGTGTCCCAACAGATCAGACTGGGCCACCAATATGCTAATCAAAGACACAGGCAGTGGTGAAGGGCAGGAAAGCAGTTTTAATCAGTGTGGCCACACCACGAAGAACAGGTGTAAGGGTACAGTGACCATAGGTCTTCTTCAAGGCATTGACAGAAACCTGGAGGTTTGATAAAAAAGGCAACAAAATCAAGTATTGGGGGTTTGAATGGGGGTTCTCAGAGATGGCAGAGTAGTAGTTCATCTTGCTCAGGTCATGTCCTGATGGATCATTGTCTCAGAACTGGTTCTATGAGGTGGTCCTTCCTTATCATTGAGGGGGGCAGTCAGTACACATGGGGTGATGGCTCCTGCTTCACAGGGCAGCCTCAGTTCCCATGGGGGGTAATCGCTCCCGTTTATTGTAATGATCTCATCACACATGATCTGTCTGTGAGGCTCTGCTGTCCCTAGAACCCAAAATGACTGCAGGTTTAGGGCAGTCACAGGAGACGTATAGGAGTCACTCGAGGATCTGGAACAGGAGTTGTAAAAGCTGGCAGTTGAACGTCCCTGAAAATCTTGAAAATGCCTTACTCTTGTCTTGGTGTCCTCAGTCTTGAAGGGAGACAAGATAGGTTAGATAAATTTAGGGCTTCTGGTTGCTGAATCTAACTTGTATTCTGCTCCTGGAGTGATTAACTAGACTTTGTGCAGAACGGAATGGGGACCTGGTCCAAAGTTTAAGATAATAAATGCAAATTGAAAGCAGAGATGCCAGGGCTGAAGATGTGGCTCAAGTGGTAGCACACTCACCTGGCATGTACGGGGCACTGGGTTCGATCCTTTGTACCACATAAAATAAAATAAAGATATTGTGTCCGCCTAAAACTAAAAAATAAATATTAAAAGAAAGCAGACATGCCAAGCTTTATCCTACTTGTAGTTACTCTTTGGACATTGAAAGTCCAAAGAGTGAAGAGTCAGTGCTTTTATCAAAAGTGGCTTCTAACTCTGTTACTCACACACATCTTTTTATGAATGCATGCTTTCATTTCTCCTGGGTAAATACCTAGGTGTAGGCTAGTGAATAATATGGTAGTTCCATGCTTATGTTTTTGAGAGAAATCGCCAAACTGTTTTCCAAAGTAGTCATATCACTTTAATCTAATGTGAGAATTCTGGTCACTCCGTATTTTTACCATGAGTTGGTATTGTCTTTTTAATTTGACCTATTTTAATAAGTACCATGTGGATGTATCTTACTGTAGCATTAATCTGCATTTGCTTATTGACTTAAGTGTGTTTTTATGTGCTTAATGACCATTCATGTATCATCTTTTAAAATTTATATGTCTATTTAGCTGGGCACAGTGGTGCTCGCCTATAATCCCAGTGGCTCGGGAGGCAGGGGAATTTTGAGTTCAAAGCCAGCCTCAGCAAAAGCAACTCAGTGAGACCCTGTTTCTAAATAAAACACGAAATAGGGCTGAGGATATGGCTCAGAGGTCAAGTGCCCCTGAGTTCAAACCTGGTTTCACGTTCCCAAAATTTATTTATGTAAATAAATATTTATTTAAATAATTTACCTAATTTTTAATTAGATTTGTTATTACAATGGTAAGTTTGCTTTGTACATGTAGATATGAGCTCATTGTCAGATATCTGTATTGTGAAATGTTTCTCCCGGTTATTGGCTTTCTTTTACTTTCCTAGGAGTATTTTTTATTTTTTTCATTCTAATCCTAGGTTTATTCAATACATTTTTACTACTGTACATAACAAAGTATAAACCCAATCTTATCTAAAATGCAACAAAGTTACAAAACTCAAAATAAATTTTATAGTACTGACTGTATAATAAGAGAGAGAGAAAAAAGCCATGTACACCTGGCCAAGGTATCCTGCAGGACCACCGTGAGTGGCAGCCAGAACAGGGGGCTCTGTAATAACCTCACAGAGCTGGCTCTCAACTTGCTCAGCAATTTCAGAGAGTAAGGGATATGTGGGGCAGTGTGGTGTGGGAGGACATGGAAAGGCAGAACCATCTATAGCAACTAACAGGTGGGGGGACCCCCCTAGAGGCTGGAAGAGAGCCCAAGCAGGGGTGGAAAAGGCCAGGCCTCATAGGAGCAGCAGCTTGGTCCCCTTTCCTGGGGACCTAGCATAGCAACAGCACGGCACAACCGGGTTTGCCAGACTGGCCCAGGTCTTCTGTGAAGAGATGGGGCCACACTGCCACCTGGAAGCTTGCTGGTCCCTGCCGGCTCTGCCACTGAACAGACTTTGGAACAGGCCTGGGTGAGACTTTTAGCCAGAAAACTGCAGGGCCCCTGGATGGGCACAGCCCTGATCCATCAGCACTTCTGCAGCCAGAACCTGCCTGCGAGGAAAGGCCTCCCTGCTGCCTGGGACGCCTGCCCCGGTGCGGGGGGGGGGGGGGGCTTTCCTGCTGACCCTCCTGTGGCTAGAAAAGTGACACAACGGAGCTGGGTGGAACCTCAGGTCGAGATGAGGCTCTGTGTGTTGGGAGGAGTTGGAACTGGAGCGGCTTCGGTGGCGGCCAGGAAAGCAGAAGCCCCTGCGCGTGGGACCTGACCCGGGCCGCTTCTGCGGAGGTGGCTGCAGCCTGCTCCCGGGAGGGGCGTGGCCGAGGCCAGGGGCCAGCACAGGGTAGCGGTGGTCCCCTGGCCGTCGACTTGTCCTCCAGGCGCGCGCTTCAGGGCCGGCTCAGCTCCCCTGGGTTCCGCAGCGGCACGGAGGCGTCGCCTTTGAACAGGTAAGGACGCAACTTTTCTTCAGGCACGTGGATCATTTTAATTTTTCCGTAAGTGGAGAATACCTCCATGATGCGATCCTTGGTCACATCCCGGTGAGCCTTTCAGTATGCACCTGGGTGGGTTTAGGGGAAGGGCTCCGCCTTGGGTTTGGATTTGGAGCCTGAGCGCCGCCTGCTGTCACGTCTGCGCCTAGCAGGTCTGGGAGACCCGGAGCTGCCGCGGGACCGGAGCAGCCAGACGGACGGACGGGCTGGAGCTTTGGAGCAGCCTGCTGCGGAGGAGGCGCTGGATCCAAAGCTGAAGGTGGAGCTGGACCGAGACCTGGTACTGCTGCTTCTGTTGCAAGCCCTGCGTCTCTCCCGAGCCTGATCTCTGCCTTGGTCCTTCTTGCTTGACTCCTTAGTAGGTGGTCCCCTGGTCTTTCCAGTTATCCCTAGGAGAAGGAGCCCTAGCGCTGAACTTTTTCTTGTTTTCCTTGACTCTAGCAAGCTCTGGTTTTTCACTCCTGATAAATCCCCTTGAGGTGCTTAAAGCAGCAATGGCGGCCTCACTTATCTAAATTCTCACTTCTAACGTGAGTCTGAGAAATGATCCCTAATCGATTGCAATTTAAGCCAAAGAGAAGCATCTTCCCCCAGCCACCACCTTCTCCTACTCTCCTCAGTAGCTCCCTAGTAGTGTCTTTTTAAAATAACATTTTTTTTTTCTGTTTCATTAAAAAAAAAAGTCACTGCTTACCTCGACTAAGGTCATGAGGACTTTTTCCTGTTTCATTTTGTGAACTTCATAGTTGTAGATCAGCTCCTAGTCCGAGATTAAATTTAGGCCTGTCATGCTTCCGAACTGATTTTTGGGTGTTCTGTCAGGTTCCTGGGGATGCTGTCACACAGGGCCACAAAGAAGAGGTCTCCTAACAGCAGACACTCACTCCCTGGCAGTTCCAGAGGCCCAAAGCCTGAATCAGGGTGTGGCCAGGGCCCTGCTCCCTCAGTCCTCCTGACCTCTCCCGCTCCTGGGCTGCAGTTCTCCGACTTGTGGCAGCACAACCACAGGCTTCACGCTCTGCTTTCCACGGCTTTCTCTGAGTTTCTCCTCTCTTGTCTGTGTCTCCTCCTCAGCTTGTAAAGACCCTTGTCATTGGATACACAGCCTCCCCCTGACGATCCAATTTGAAAGTCCTGATTTGATTGATTTATTACCTCTGCAAAGACCCTTTATCCCAGCACAAGTTCTCTTTTGCTGGTACTGGAGCCCATGACTTAGATGAGTCTTGGGGGATCACAATCCAACCTCTTACACACATCATGGGAGAGGAAGTTTGTAGGTTGTTATTTTTATATTTGGATTGTCAGTTTTTCTATTGTTGTCTGTTCAAAAACCATTCATTCCCCATTAAATCATCTCTGAATCTTTTTGGAAAATCAGATGACCATTTGTCTGTGGATCTGTTTCTGAGTTCCCTCTTCAGTTCCACTGGTCTGTCTGCCAACATGCATGCTAATACCCCACTACCCTGATTACTGCAGCTTTAATTATCCTTTCATCCCTGAGATCAGGTGATATAGATCCTTAGTTCTCCTACACAAATTATTTTGGCTATTCTAGGTCACTTGAATTCCCATATGCATTTTACAATCAGTTTGTTAATTTTTACCAAGAAAAAAAGCCTGCTGGGATTTTGATCAAGATCGTATTAGATTTATAAGCTAATTTCGGTAAAAAAAGACAAAACATTGAATATATATTTTGTCTCCAGTTAGTGAAATCCACTTTCTGTTCATAATGTGAGCTGCTTCCCTCTGCTACACTCTTCCACCATGATGTTCTCCCTTAACTCAAGCCCCAAGGAATGGAGCCAGCTGTCTTTGGGTTGAGACATCTGAAACTGTGAGCCCTCAACTAAAGATTTTCCTTCTCTAAAGTTGCTCTTGTCAGGTCTTTCAGTCACCACAGTGAAAAAAGCTGACTAAAACAGGAAGTTAATCAGCACAGCTTTGGGTTTGCACATTCCTGCATGTATGTTGAAATCCTGACTTAAATCCCATGGCTGACCAGCAGGCATAGCATTCCCTGTTTATGTGAAAATTCTCTGGACATTAATTCCAACCAATCCAGAAGCAGTTAGCACTTCTCCTTCTGCTCTGACCTCTAATTCCAAAGCTTTCTGTGATTTACATTATCCCACCTCCTAATCTACAGCCAATGGAGGTTCAAGGTGAACAATATGTTTTCCTTCCCAAAAGTTGCATAATAAACACACACTTGGCTCTTTGGTCCAGTGGACATTGTTGAAATTGCAATACGGCCTTGCTGATGTGGACCTTGTCCCAGGATCTGGTCCTTTTTCTTGATAGCCTCTGTAATGGCTCTCTAATGGCCCTTTTCCTTAATATATCCTTTTTCTCAGGAATTTTAGTTTAACAGTAACTATTGACAAATCTTTTTTCCCCTGCATGTCAGAAATTAATGATATGAAGATTGAATAAAAGTAACCAATAGGCTGTTGATGTAGGGTGAGGGCTCAGTTGTAGAATATTCTGGCTGCAGATAGGGCAGGATAGTGTCCAAGTCTGTGTTCAGGGGAGGGCAAGGAAGGGCTGCATCCTGGCTGGTTGTGTAACCCCAGGTGGGTGCTTCTTGGAGAACAGGGTCTCCACGCAGTAGAAAGGCTGCTAGAAGCTGAGAGGTAGGGAGAGTTTCCTCATGTCCACTGGTTAGCATGAGAAGGAGCTGGTCAGTGGGTTGACGGGACATGAGTCAAGTGAGTTTGAGAGGATGAGCGGACTTGGTTCTTCACACAGAAGCAGGAAGACCAGGTCCCTGTGGATCCTGGGGGTCTCCAGAAAAGAGATGTCTCCCACGTAGAGGGGCTGTGGGTAGACTTTCTGTCAATCATCCCCTCTCAGCCTATGGTGATGAATCCTGGCTATGGGTGCCCTTTATGGGGACTTGCCAATGACATTGCCTAATTAAAGCCAAGAAACTTTCACAGAGTGGGCACGTGGCTTCAGAAGGTACTTATCAAGGACCTGTAGACTTAAGGTGCTAGAATCACAATGCAGGGCTAGGGAGTAAGGAGGATGTGGTGGTACCCACAGTCTTGATCCTTGCATAGCACTTCATCTGCCAGTTGGCTGGTAAAACCAATAGCAAACTAATCACACTCACAAGAAATCAGACATTGCTGACAAGACGTCTGAAATACAGATTTATAACCCACCAGGAACAATGCACCTTGCCTTAAGATGGAGATATCCCAAGACATATTACAAGAGCCATGGGGGCCAAGAGCATGGTATTGGCCTTAACACAGACACACAGACCCATGAGACGGAATAGAGAAACCAGAAATAAACCCACGTATTTATAGCCAACTGCTTCTCAACAAAGGTGCCAAACATACCTTGGAGAAAGGACAGTCGCTTCAATAAACAGTGCTAAAAAAAACTGGATAATCACATGCAGAAGATTGAAGTTTGACCTCTATTTCTTACCCTGTACAAAAGTAAATTCAAAATTCATCAAAGACTTTATGTAAAGACCTAAAACTCTGAAACTGCTAGGGGAAAATGTTGTGGAAACTCTGAAATTTTGCCACAGTCAGCAATTTCCTGGTTAGGACCTCAAAAGCAACAACAACAACACAATAAAAAAGGCGAAAACAATGACAAATGGGAGCACTTTACACTGAGAAACTGCAAGCAAAGGAGGCAATCAACAGAGTGAAGACAACCATCAGAGAGAGAGAAAGTCTTTGCCAGCGAATGACATTCAGAATATATCAAGAACTACAAATATATAAATATAAGTATATAAAGAAATACAAATGGCCAATAAATATATGAGGAAATAAATGCTCACTCAGTATCTTTCACCATCAGGAAAATGCAAATCAAAATTATGAGATTTCATTTTATCCAGGTTAGAATATTATAACAAAATTAACAAATACTGACTAAAATATGGAGAAAAAGTAACACTTATATACCTTTTGTGGGAATGTAATTTATATACCCACTTTGGAAACAGCTTGGAGGCTTGCTAAAAACTTGAAAATAGAACTTTCATGTGACTCAGCTGTCCCCAAACTGAGTATTTATCTAAAGGAAATTAAGTCAGTATATAAAGATATCTGGATATCTATGATTATTGTGGCACTGTTCACAATAGCTAAGATAAAGAATCAACCTAGGTGTCCATCAGCAGGGGAATGGATTAAAAATTGGTTACATATGTGTGTGTGTATGTGCATGTACACATGTATAGGTGTATGTGTATGTATAATTGTATATACATACATATTTTATATAGAGTATGTATGCATATAATATATACATATGATAGACTATTATTTAATCATAAAGAAGAATTAAATTCTGTCATTTGCAGCAAAATGGATGGAACTGGGGATACTGTGTTAAACAAAATGACACAGAAAGACAAAAAGACAAGTCTTGCATGTTTTTTCTCAAATGTGGAAATTAAAAAAAAAACGTATTGAAAGTAGAAAAGGGATTTCTAGGGATTGGAAAAGATGCTGGGGGAGGTGGTTTGAGGGCAACGTACGCATGTGTGAAAATACCACAGTGATTCTATTTCTTTGTACAATTATTATGTGATAATAATTATAGTAAAAATAAATATTTAAAATCTGGCTCCTCCAAAAATAATAAAATAAAATCTCGGCTCAGGGAGGAGCTAAAGCATCATTTCTACAATATGCATCCTTGTGAATTATATTAATGGACAAAGAGAAACAGACCAAGAGCACTCTCATGATCTTGTTGTTAACACCTTAACACAAAAGTCCCTCAAGCCAATGACAGCTGTGCAGGGACTCCCCCTGCCCTTTGGGAGATGTTGAGTGTCACCCACACCCAGGGAGGGCCAGCACTTCACAGGTGCCCTTGATGTATTTGATGACAGACCGAGGGGACCCAAAAGAGAAGCTGCTGCTTCACAAAGGGGACAGGTGTGTGTGTGTGTGAAATGTCCCTCCCTGGAAAGAAAAAGGAAACACTTCAATAAGGGTGAAATCTCTGGCTCCATTCCAAAATCCAGTACAGAGAAAATGTCCCTCGAATGTATTTTCTGTCAAGTGCCACCACTGAGACTCACCTTCTGGGGGAGCTACTGTTGCAGCATTGCTGACTGTACCAGGGGTCACCTCTACCCTCCTGTTTGCTCTTACTGTCTTTTAAAACCAAGGTGATCAGATGACCCCAGGGGTTCGCTTAGCTACCTCCCTTCTGCTCTTCATTAGGTTTCCACCTGCACATGTTCCTCTAGGATCAAAGTTTTGGATTTGCTAACAATATTGTACATTGCACTCTGGTGGATATTTCACATTCTAGTTTATGAACAAACTAGAGAGACAAACAGAGCCAAGAGCTCTTTGGAGTTCAAATCCATAAAAATTAAGACAAAATTAATCAAGTGCTCATATGCCCTAATTTACATACAGGTTAAGTATCCCCAATTTTAAAACAAAAATAGAAAATGATCCAAAATGTGATATTTTGTGAACATTATAGTATCCTCAAAAAATTTTAGATTTTGGAACTTTTTAACTATCAGATTTTTGAATTAGGGATGTTCAACTGGTAAAATCTGTGGAAATTTTCCACAATCTGAAAATTCTGAAATCTGAAACAATACTTGTCCAGAGCATTTCTAATAACAGTTATTCCACTGTTTTTTGCCAAAACAATTATTTTTTTTCACATTAATGTCTGTGCCATTTATTACCTGTTCTTACTGAATTAAAAGCTAAAAGTCAATTTGTATCAAGCAGATTAATGAGATTTTTAAAATACAAATTCGATTTTATTTTACTAGTTTTATTCTTTTTTTTTCATTTTAAATCATAGGCCTACGACAGAGATTCAGAAAATAATTCCTTGTTGTAAAAGGCTGGATTCTACATGATGATTATAGGGTAGGAGGCCCGGGCCAAGTGTGAATGGGCTGTGTCACATATTTTCTCCTAAGGATGAGACTCAGGCACGACAGTCCCCAGGCTGCGAGGACCCTGCCTGTACTCAAGTTGAAGTGCTCACACACCGCTGTCCTGGGGCGGCAGGGGTCCTGTTGTATACAGTAGGCATAAAACCTACAAGCAAACTAACATTTTTTTGGGGAAATGGGGTACTGGAGATGGAACCCAGGGGGGTGCCACATCCCCAGTCTATTTATTTTTAATTTTTTTATTAGGGTCTCAGGAGGTTGCCTCCAGTCTCTAAGTTGCTGAGGCTGGCCTCAAACTTGCCATCCTCCTGCCTCAGATTCCTGACTGGCCAGGATTCTAGGCCTGCACCACGATGCCCGGCTCATCTAACTAGCTAGACATTGTGAAATTGTGAAGTCTGTACGGAAATCAAGCAGATCCATTTTGAAGATGGTAGAAGAGAGTGTCACCGTCCACATTCATGGTTTTGGTCACTCAGGCGAGACCTGAAAATATGAACAAAATGGGACTAATTGTCAAACCAAAATAATTTTGTCCTAAACCTGTCTCCATACTTGCATGAAGGTTGTCCCAAAGGGGCCTCCGTACCTGGTGCACTGTCACCTAGCTGGCTATGCAAATAAACTGAAACCCAATGAACGGTAGGCATTCGCTTGTCACCGAGCAACTAAGTCTCTGCCAATCACAGCAGGGCAGCGTAGCCAATCACGTGCTGCGGGCTGATCTGACCCTGCGCAGAGGAAGCTGACAGCAGCCAATCAGGTGGTTTCAGCAGGGCGCTTCCTTTTCTCCGGGTGAGTGTGATCTGCGCCGGTGGCGGGGCTAACCGTCTGTGATGTCAAGTGCACCCTGGTGCTAGAACCTTTTTCTTTTCTTTCTTTAGGCAAGCTTTGCTGAATTAAGTTTTGCAAAAAAAAAAAAAAAAATTTTTTTTTTTTTTTAAACAATTCCCATCTAGGAACCAGCTGTGAGAACCAGCCTGTGTTCCTTCTGGCTTTTGGGAGAACTCAGACACTATTTTCTGCCCATCTTTGAGCCATCTGGGAGTAGAGAGCTGTAGTACCCAGGAACAAGAAGAGGCTGCCTTTGGAATAACTGCTTTCCACCACAGGGTCCAAAGTTAGACCACAGCTTGAGAGAGAGGGTGACAGCAGGGGTACTACTTGATGAGGTGGTCCAGGCGGAAAACTATGAGGACCAGCCAGAGGAAGTACAGGAGCCAGGCCAGGAAACCCCAGGGAATGCCCATGGAGGAGTCCCCTCTGAACGCATGTCTAGTTCAGATAGAATCCTTGTGGGCACCGGGAAGAGCGGCACCCATCAAGTGATATTTTCTTGCTCTTTCACTCCAGGGTAGATGCTGGACTTGAAGTGGTCAGAGACAAGATCACTAGGCCCATCTGGTGGAAGAGGTAGGTGTACCAAATGCCAAGGGAGAAGTCTGTCTGTGGTTTGCTGGACTGACTCTGCAGGATTCCAGTAAGTCTAGCTGTACCTGAGAAAGAAACTCCGTGTTTCATGCAGTGTCCTGTTTTGACTATGAACCTGGGACTGGCAGAGTAATTACTGCAACCAGACCTCATTCTGCCCCTGGAGAGAACCAGTGGAGCAGGTAAGCCTTGGGGTCCCTAGATTTCAACCAAGGGCTGAAGCACGTGTGCCTACGCAGTGTGGGGACCACAAAGTCAGTTTTGAAGATGTCCATGAGTGCAGCTTGTTCACAGTCAAAGCAGCAGTAACTGGGATTAGAGAAGATAGTCCTTTAACGCCAAAGTAAATTAATAGAAACCCACAAAATACTATGTTCAAAAAAGAGATTTGAAAAATTACTTGAAAGAATATTGCTTTTTTCCTCAGAACTATAAATCTCTAGTGTGTATTAAATGTTAGCTTTTGTGCTAGAAAATGAATTGCTTAATTCTGGAAACACAATATACCACAATTGTGTGTACTTTATTCAACAAGTAAATGTTAAGTTGGCAATCATGCAGTAAAAATAAAAACAATGACGATATCAAAATCATCCAGTAGGAATTATGCAAAGTGTTTTAATATTGTAACTCATTTCCTTTTCACTACAATATTATTACCTTTCATTCTCATTTTAGGAAATGATGTTTGGAGACACTGAGTGACTTGCCTAAGTCATAGACCTAGAATGTGGAAAGTTTCACTCCAGGGACCACAGTGTACAAAAGAAACTTGTGCATCTTATTGAAGTTTTTCTTGATGTTGGAGATAGGTATGTAAAGTGTTCCTAGCAGCAGATTATGGCAGGAATATAGAAGGGTGGTGGGATGGTCTTGCTTGCAAAGTTTCAGTAGGATTCCTGAGCCAAGAGACGTCTGTGTGGTCAAGTGGTTGTTGGCATCAAATGGTAGAGATTGTGACAACATGAGGGAGCAGATGGCAGCAATTTCCAGTACTGGACAAAGAGGGGAAAGAAGAGCTGCAGGTATAATGAGAGTGAATGCACAAAAATGAGCAGACTGCAGGGCTGTGCCAGCCATGTTCCCTAGAGAGAGCTTAGCATTTTCTAATCCCTATTCACTGTGGCTGGCACAACATTATTTTAGAATTTTCTGGACGTTAGATTCACCTGTGGTTTGCGTAACTGTGGTTCCAAGGGAGTGAGAAGCATGGGCCACGTGTTTATGGGGAGATGGAGGTTCTGATCAGGATACCCCAGCCCAGGGAGGGGTGCCCTAGCAGACCTCTGAGTAATCACAGAGACCTGCATCTGTTTGGAAAATGCAGCAATCCACATGGGCCCAGAAATAATTATAGCACTTGATGGTGTTACAAGAATGGTTGTTAATATGACCAATTTTAGAGAACACAGGGGAAGCCATAGGGACTCTCTGGAGCTGGATGTGTCGTACTGGGGATAGTAGAGGATAGGAAAGGTAGCAGAATACAACAGTTACTAATATGGCAGTATGTAAAAATGTGGATGTGTAACCGATGCGATTCTGCAATGTGTATTTGGGGTAAAAATGGGAGTTCATAACCCACTTGAATCTAATGTATGAAATATGATATGTCAAGAGCTTTGTAATGTTTTGACCAACCAATAAAAAAAAAAAAAAAAAAAAGGTGGTGAGAAGGACAGAAAGTGTAGCTGTGTCTGGGAAAGCTTGGAGGAACTCCTTCCTGTGGGTGTTATTACAAGTCAAAGTGCTTGACATTGTCAACAGCAGTGTAGTCTATGAAGGGGAATTGTTCCTAGAGATAACTGTGTAGAATGCCGCCCTGTTTTTGTTTGGGTTTGGTTTTGCTTATTTGCAAAAGGGCTTTTTCTCTTGGAGTATGAAGAAGGCATCACATATTTTACCAGTCCACATTGTATTCTGGAGTGCCTGATTTGTTGAAGTCAGTGTGAACCCTGTGTTAAATAAACATCTATTTCAAAACTGAATTTGCAATAGATTCTAAATGTCATTTAGAGAGTCTTTCCTCTGTGGATTTAAGAAGTCACTTCAAGCTGGACATGGTGGTACACCCCTGTAGTCCCAGCTACTCAGGAGTCTGAGGGAGAATGATTGCAAGTTGGAAGCAGCCTATGCAATTTAGCAAGATCCTGTCTCAAAGTGAAATTAAAAAGGGGCTTGGGCTGTAGCTCAGTGGTAGAGCACTTGCTTGTCCTAGTCCCTGGGTTCATTCTCTAGTTACTGCAAAATAAAACAAATTATTTGCGGCAAAATGTTTTGATGTGAAAAAATTTGAAAACAAATGAGAGATATTTTTGTTATTTTCTCCAAATCCTAACTTTTTGGTTATCTATTTCTTGATATGTATAAAAATGCTAAAATATTTATAAGGTTTACAGTAGGTAAATCTTATGAAAATAAAATACAGATGGCTATAAAGTCTGTAATGTAAATGTCTTTGTAATGGATTGAATCCCCTGGTTTACTTCTTCTGGATAAAGTTCTGGGTTTCTGCCATGAAAACTGGACACAGATCATCGGTATGACTTGTGACAGATGCATATGCAGTGATGGATGAGAATATTGTTTTATTGCAAACTGTTCTTTGTTGTTTTGCACAACTAATTAAGCTATGAGTTGCTACTGAGGGACAACACATTCAGAATGTCATAGTAATTAACTATTTATTATGAACGTTTGTCTGTGTTCAGGCTTCACAAGTGCCTCTAAAGACTGAGGAGTAATTACTTAATTTAACCCTGTTAAAAATAAATTTGAGGGGCTGGGGATGTGGCTCAAGCGGTAGCGTGCTTGCCTGGCATGCGTGCGGCCCGGGTTCAATTCTCAGCACCACATACAAACAAAGATGTTATGTCTGCCGAAAAAAACTAAAAAATAAATATTAAATTCTCTCTCTCTCTCTCTCTCTCTCTCTCTCTTTCTCTAAAAAAAATTTGAAAAGCATACAGTATTCTTGGTAAAATATTTTCTGTATAGAATCTTTCCTAATTTGTTTCCTGTTGATCTGATAACCTAAACTTACCCTGTATAGTTTCACTATAAAAAAACCAAATAGTCCAATAGAGAGTACTAGAGGACATTCATGATCATATTGCTTCATTTTGTGATTTGATGACATTATAAGGGAGTACAGTAGAAAATTAATAGGTATAACTTTGTAATTATGTTGAAGGGGATTTCTTGTTGAAACAGACTTAAAGAGCTTTGCGACAGCTCTGCTCTTTTTAATGAAAGGAGTGTGATGTTTTTATCATGATGGATAGTCTGAGAGACCCAACCAGTGACATGCTTGACAGATGTCTTTAAAATAAATGAGACAAGAACAGTGGGTTGCTCATGAGTGATAAGAAGTTTGCAGTCTTACCAATTGCATCTTTTGGAGCTGAGGTTTAAATAAATGAGATTTTTCATTAGGGTTATTCTAATATAAATATGATTAAATATACAGTTTTCTCAATTTGGGTGTTTAAATATTCCTCAGTAGTAGTTTCATGAGGTTCCATGTGTATCTCAAACATAGACTGATATATTTTGAAGGATTCTAAACTGTTTGAAGCAATGTGTCCTTTTCAGCCCTATAATGAATATATAACAGAACTTGACTGCCTGAGTCTTAGAAAATGTTCATCTCTTAGAATTCTTTTCAAAGTGAAATTGTCTATTTAGTTCATCAGTTTAAGCTATGTTCACTAAACATTAATACTTTTGTTTTAGAAATGTGTGACATCATTTGAGGGTTTTACCATATTTTAAGGAACAAAACATTATAACTACAAAGGATTAAATATAGCCTTCCCAGAGGATAAAATAAGAATATTGCCAGAAATCTTATTTGTAAAAAAATCTTTCCATGATTCTTGTTTCACTTGAAAATAAAGCAGATTCTCCAAACTTGACACTACCTGTTATGTGCAGAAAAATGTGCTAGTTGGACGGCTCCCTGGGAGTTGGAGTCAGTCCTGATGCCTGGTTGCTGGTTTATTTTTAGAATCCATTTGTTGCAGGTCTTTATTGTGTTTCCAAAGTGGCCAACCATCTTGAATTCAGTTCTTATCTCCAATGAAATAAAATGTGACACTGATGCATTTGACTTGTGAATAACTAAAGCTGGACAAATAAGCTGATTCCTATCACTGAAGGTGGGCAGCATTTGTTTCTGTTTAAAATCTGTGATTCTCTAACTGTGGGTCAGAGCTGAGGCTGGTGTAAACCTGCAGAGGGAGGGATTTTTCAGGTCCACACTTGGAATCTGCCGTTCTTCTGTTCAGAGGCAACGGCATCACAAAGGAACGGAAGTTCCTGAGGATTTTCCCAGGCAGAGAACCCCATCTGGGAGGCCACATTGACAGTGTCTCAGTGTCTCAGGGGTCTGGGGGCAGGACAAGGCTGGTTGTGTCCCTCTTGTGCTTCCAGTTGGCTACGTGGTTGCAGATGACTAGGAAGGAGGAATGGATGTAGGGTCTCTGAGAAAGGTCTCTTTGGGACCTCTATGAAGTACCTCTGGGGTTTCTTGAGAACGTGTGAGGTCTCTGGAGCTAGGATAGAGGATTCTCTGCTGTGGGGACGTGTCTTTATGCAGTGTCTCCTCGGTGTCTGTACAGGAGGAGGCCTGTGTGGACTGCGAGGCTTTGGAAGTCTCTCAGGCGCTGTGGGAGGTCTCTGAGAGATCTGGATCCAGACCCTGGGGCAGGGGCAGGGGCAGGTCTCTGCGTGTTGTCTCTGGATGAGGTCTGTGTGGGAGAACTCTGTAGAAAATGGGGAACATGAGGTCCTGGGGACTGTACGGTCTCCCTGAGAGGTCACCCGTGGTGCTTCTGCACAGGTCTCTCTGAGGTCTCTCTGTGCCTGTTTGTGTCGGAGGTCTCTTTGGAGGAGCCTCTTGAGGGTGCTCTGGGTGAGGTCTCTGGAGTCTGTGAGGTCGGGTGCTGCCGTGAGAGGCCTTGTGCTGTCTCTGTGGCTTCTTACAGGGCCATCTTTCAGGGGTGTCTGAGAATTCCTCATGAGAATCCGTGAAGCTCCCACAGGCCTGGGAGGCTGCGTGCGTCTCTGAGGGAGCGGTGTGCGCCTGTGGCCCTGAGAGGCTGCTGTGGGGGGTCTGAAACCTTAGTGCAAGTCTCTGTCAGAGGTCTCTGAGGTCTGCGTGGGGACCTGTCCCCTCATGTTAAGGGAAGTCCTGTAGGATGTTTTCTGGGTAGTGGTCAGCGGGCTCTGAAGCTCTCTGTGGGCTCTTGTTGGGGCCTCTGTGTGCTCTGGGTGTGGGTCCATCTGTGGGACATGTGAGGTCTCGGGAGGTTCAGGCCACTGGGTGGACCCTGAGGATCTCAGTGTGGGTCTCTGTCAGGAGCTCCAGAGGCCTTGGAGAGTGTCGGTGGGGGTCTCTGTGGGAGTCCGTGGAGCCCTCTGGGAAAGACTCGGGACCGTCAGTCCGTCTGTGAGGGTTCTGTGGGGAACTCACTGTGGGGAACTGTGCTGCTCTGTGGGGAGGGTCTGTCGGGGTGTCTGTGCAGGACTCTGGGGGTCTCTCAGTAGGAGTCTCTCTCAGGGATTCTGTGGAGATCTCTGTGGGGGTGTCTCTGTCTCGGTCTCTGGGAGTTTCTATGGAGGCGTCCGTGGAGGATTCTGGGGGTATCCCAGTGAGTCTGTCAAGGATTCTGTGACAGTCTCCGTGTCTCTGAGGAGGTCTCTGTGGAAACAGCCCCATCCATAGCCTTCTTGCCCCTCATGAAGGGCAGGGCTGGTGACAGGAGAAGGGATCTGCCTCTGTCTGGCCCGTTGGCAGTGCTGTCTGTGGTACTTGCCCCCTCCGGAGCCATGTTGTGCCTGTCCGACTCCTTCCCACCCAGAACTTGCCACTTGGGTCCATGAGAGGACCTGGCAGTGCCTGGCCCGGGCCATTTCTGCTTTCCCTCTGGAGCTGCCTGGACACCCGAGGAGACAGAACCTGGCTCAGGAGAGGCCTGTGGTGTTGTGCCCACACCCTGCGGGCCGCTCAGTCCCATGCTCAGGGAGGGTCTTGGTAGGCATGGGGGTGGAACTCATGCCATGTTTCCTGCCTCAGTGGTGCCTCCTGGAGCAGGACTGCCCACCAGGGAATGAATGAGGCCCATGGAGCAGTGCCCACTTGTCACTGTGTATGGGGCACAGCGTGGAACACTCTAGAGAAATGGATCCTCTCCCTGCTTTGAGGTTTTCTGCTTTCCCATGTGGACAGGCCCCGAGAAGAGGAAATCTGGACTGGAAGCAGAGCAAGGCCCAGAAGGGACCAGTCCTGACCTGTCCCCCTCCCCAGGAAACTCCCACATTTTGAACAGGTCACTTTCCCTTGTGGGAACAGATCCTGTCTGATTGCCTTTCCCCTGGAAATCTATGGGACAAACAAGGACTGAAGCCAGGAGACTTGCCCTGTGACCCCAGGCTGCCTCCTTGGCCCTTTTAAGTGCCTGCTTCTTCCAGGGAGTGCTACTAGAGCTCTCTGTATGTGTCAAGGTCACGGCCTGGACTTTCCACCCACTGTCAACTCACCCTTTCTTTCTGGAATTCAAGAGAGTGCTGCACAGGCCTTAACATACCCTTCAGAATCCATCACCTCTGCTTGAAGGATGGCTTCCTTTTAGGTTTGGGTCAGAGCTTCCCAGGCCTGTGGTGGGGGAGCCCAGGGGGAGGCCGAGGGAGAATGGGGTGAACGACTCAGCCCATGAGGTCTCCTTCCTCCAAGCTGCTGGCTGGCACTGTGAGAGCATGGCACCACTTAGGATGACCCCATGCCACTCTGCCTTCTTCCTGGGCTCAAACATAAAATTTTTCTCAAATATTTCACCCTGGACCCAGCATGACAAATCATGGGACAGTTACTGCACAAATAGTTCTACCCAGGAGAGGGCACAGGGCTGTTGACCCTTCCCTATGCCTCCACATGGCATAGACAAAGCCACTACCTCTAATGAGAAAAAAAATGTGAATTAGAAAGCAGGAGTCTTCTCCAGAGGAAGAACATCAGCACACAAAGAATGCACATGAGGCAAAATAGTCATTCTCTGTATGGACTGATGTATATTTTTTTTTTTTTCAGAAAGAAAACTTTTCTTACCAGGAAAACTGAAAAACATGGTATGTTTGACCAGATAAAACCTTTCTGAAGACAGCGTGTTAGGTAATGATGGAGGTGACCTGAGATGCCTGCCCCTTGGCCTAAGCTGGCAGGGACTGGCTGGTGGGACAGGCTCCCTGAGCAGCAAGGACTGATGGCTGTCCTGTGGCCCTTGGGGCTGGCATGGTGATTACAGGCCCTATCACTCATTATTTATCCTTGGCTTTGTGTAGGAGGGACCCCTGTGGTGATAAGATTACCCACCACGAGGGGCCTGGGCCCCTCTTTATGTCAGTGTAACTCTGGTGGAGAACCTCCATGCTGATGTGCCAGCTTGTCCACCAGGATCTGTCCAACAGCTGTCACAGGCTTCAGCCGTTTCATTATCCATCAGCACTCTGCTGGAGACTGATCCCTGCATCTTGGTCGTGGCTGACAGGGGTTTGACTTTTTGCCAGGAATCTTGCTGCCCTCTGCCTTTTTTATTGGGGTGCAGAGACTGCAAACCGTGGTTCTTCCTTCTCTCAGTACAGCTTTCTGGAGGATCTGACATTTCTCTGGCAGGGAGGGGAGAGACTTCCCTCTCAGGAGGCCCCTCCTCCTCCACCTCTGTCTTTCTGGTCTCTTCCGATCTTGAAGACTGGGACTGCTCTTTGATTTCCGGCATTGCCATACCAGAGCAGGGGTCTCCTGAGGCCACAACTCCACTCTCCTCCCATGGCTCATACCTGGCCCCTCTCAAGCCTGGACTGGGCTTGAGGCTGCCTCTTGCCATTCCTGTGATCATCCTGCTGTGCTGGGTTCTGCCTGAGAGACTGTCAGGGTAAGGTTGAGAAGGCAGGGCGTCCTCCTGTGTAGCTGGAGGGACCACTGAGGGCTCCTGGCTGCCACCCAGTGGGGTTCCTCTCCAGGCCTTCTGCATCTCTGCAGGTGAGGGGTCAGGGAGGGGACTGTGCAGGGTGGGAACTGCTTTTTTTTTCATTGCCTTCTCTCCTGGACCTTTCCAAGGAAGTCCTTCTGGGGACCGGGCAACCTTGGCAATTGAGTCGTCTGTGGAGTCACAGGGGACCAAGGGAAGGTCTGACTGTGAAACGGGCGAGGCTGGTTTCTCATCAGAGTCTGGACTCGTGGGATCTAGGGTCTGGAGGTTTGGACTCCACCTGTGTCGCACTCGAGACCTCATAATATCTGTTTCTAGCATCAGGTGAGTTCCTGGATCCAGGAAGGAAAGATTCTGGGAGGTGTTCACCCGAGATAGCTGGTCCTTGGAGGATGCTAGATTGATACTGTTTTTGTGGGTGCTGTACTTGGGAAAGGTGTAGTTGGAAGCAAGCCAGGATCCACGCACATACACGGGGATTATGCCCTCATTGATCTGTACCAACTTTCTGCTCAGATGGTCTTGCAGGATTTTTTCCAGAAGTTTCTTATTTGAATCCATAGATATGTCACTTCCTGAATCCTCCTTTTCATTTTCCAGAACCTTTACTGAGGTGCCTCTTGAATTCCAGGGTAGATCTTGTGGGTCCCTCTCTAGGTCTTGCTCTGGGCCCTTGAGGAATATTTCAGAGCATCTGGACCTCACCTTCTGCACACCTTTGCTTTTTTCACCAGCAAGTTCCGAGGGCCGGGCAGCCAGGAAGGGGCCATGCTTATCTTTGGCCTGGCACCCAGAACACTTCCTGGGGAATTTCCCCCGAGGCTGTGTCAAGTCCTGGGAGGCTTGAAGTCTGCAGGGAGAGCCATGCTGGTGTGCATCTGTGGTGAACCTCCCTTGACTGTGTTTCTCTGGTCGCTCTTGGAGCCTGCTGCTGTTAGAATCCCTGGGAAGGGCGGAGGTTGACTTGGGGCTCAGGGAGGGGTGACTGCCCTGACGATGGTTGAGAGCCGATTGGCTGTTGGCTTCCTGAGATTTTTGGAGCGAAGAGGGTAACACCTTCCTCCATTTATGTTGCTTCTGCAAGGGCCTTTCCACCTGCTGATTTTCAGTTGGGCTGAAAGGCCACACCTCCTCCTGGAATGTAGGGCAAATTGTTCTCTGGGTCCTCTTCTGGCGTGGAGAAGAAGGTGGTAGGTTTGGGGGAAAGGATGTGAGGTGGGTGTGGTTCTGGGCCTGAGCCACAGATGGGGGCAGTGTTTGTGTTAAAAATTGAGATTGGGCCCCAGAGTTGGGCAAGGACTGGTCCTGGGAAAGTTGTGGAGGTTCTTCAGCCAGAGATTGAACTGGGGAAGAGTCAGAGACTCTGTTGAATGTCACGTCTTTGCATTGTGCAGAGGAGGACCTCTTAGGTACCCAGGCAGTGGCCACCAGGGACTCACTGTGCAGAGAGGGAAGGCCCCAGAACAGCTGGCTGCCTTTGTGCTCTAAGGAGTCCCCCGAGGCCTGGTGGTAAGAAAGATGCTGGGAGTCGGGAAGCTGCTCTGGTTTCCCTTCTGTGCTCCAGAAGGGGCGTGCGGTGGTGCCCCTCCTGCCCCCCAGTGACTTCAGCATTTTCCCCAGAGAACCCAGGCAGTGCTCTGGGCCCACGGGTTTGAAAGAGGACCCGTTCCTGGTATTCCCCTTCCACATTTTTAGTTCTGCTCTTTTGCTGATGAGCATCTCCAGCAGTGTCTGCACATCAGGGTTGATGAAAGAGAGGCCCCCAACCTCGACTTGCTGGTGTGTGGGGTCTCCCCAGAGTGTGGAGTCTCGGGGATGGGGTGAAAGATGTCCGTCTTTCTGGGATCTGGCGTGGGTCCAGGTGGAGAAGAATAAGGCCTTGGTAGTCGTCCACCACCAGGAGAAAAACAGAATGCAGTAGCTTATGCAGTCAAGTCCTGAGATGGCTGTGGTCAGGGATGCCCAGTAGGAGTGACCTGAAAGGGAGCCCTGTGGGATAGGGCCCAGAGGGACTCTGGTCAAGCCAGGCTGGTGGTCTTCAGCTTCATCCGATAGGGATGAGGCCAGAGGTAGAGGGTGCTGGGTCAGGGGGAGCAGGGAGGCCAACAGGGACACGGAAGTAGAAGAATGTTCCGCCTTCTGCCGAGGTGGCTGGTGGGCTCCAGCAGGCCTTGGTTTGAGTCCCTCACTCGGAGCATCTTCAGGTAACAGCTGAAGAAATGTCACGCTTTCATGGAACTTTCGAAGGTGGCTGCGGGGAACAGAAGGCACAAGCTGCAGTGACGAGTCGGAGGGACCGAGAGGCTGTCCAGGGATGGGCACCTGTGGCCCATGGACCATCCACTGCCCCACATACTAGCTTCACCAAGTCCTGGCTCTCCCTCTTCCCAGGGCTTGAGCTACAGCCCACTCCAACCTGGAATCTCCCTTCTAGGTGAGCCCTGGGCCCCGGGGTCACGTGACAGGACTGGGTGGGAGGAAGGGTACAGAGAGAAGTGGAAAGTTCCTGACCTTTGCAGAATTAAAGCCAGTTGTTGTGTTTCCTCCACTTTCTTCCGGCAATCTCTACAAGCTGGAATGGGAGAATGAGTTATGGTGGAGAAGGAAGGGGCCTGGGATTTTTCAGGAAGCTGAGTTGAATATCCTTTAGGAGCGATTGTGGGCGCTTAGACTCTGGAGCCCAAGCATCAGTGTCCAAAGCCATGCAACCAGTGAGTGACAGCAAAGTACAGGGAGAGGGGGCCACATTTGATTGTAAACAGGTTGCTGCTACATCCATCAATCCCCGTGGTCCTCACAGCCACACTGGGTTGTCATCTCACAGAGGAATCACCTTAGAGACTTCTCCACGGGAGGACCGGAGGGCCCACCACAAACCTGGCAGCCTTGCTCACCTCTGGCCCGCCACGGCTTCATTCAGAGCACAGAGCCTGAGAAATCCTGAGTTCTGGTTTCCCTCTCAGGACCCTCTCTCTGAGGCTCTCTAACTGATGTCCTCAGAGACAGGAAAAGAGATCAAGTCACCTCTGGAGGAAGGGTGGAGCCTTACCTTTCAGAATGCTTCTCCTCTTCTTGCTTTTCTTCCTACACCTCTTCTCTATCTGATATTGAGAGACAAGAAAAAGGGGTTGGTGCCCCATCCTCATTCTCTTCATAGAAAAGCTGCCAGCTCATGTTTCTGAAGCACATGCCTCCTACATTTAAATTATGGAAGTCTGTGTCCTTCTCTTTTACTCACTTTTCAAGTGGATAAAAATACTAGACTTTGGTTTTCTTCTTGGGAAAACACAAAAGGGGATTTTCTATGTCAGCTCCATCGTGGGTGTTCCTCAGCCATTGACAGACTCCTTTCCCTAGGTTCATCTCAGCTGCCAGGCAGGGTTCTGCTCCCTGAGGCCAGGGGGGACTCCAGCCGGTGACGGAGGCCCTCAGGGCTCAGCATAGCCCTCACATTCTCAGCCCAGCACCCAGGGATCTGCTAGGAGAAGGTTACTGATGACTAGTGGCCCTCCCCAGAGGGCCCCGACCGCTCTCAGGAGTCCAGTCCTCAACCACAGTGTATGTTTTGCTGTGGGACCTGAAGCTCACCACACACATGGTCTGAGAGCTTCAGACAGGAGAAGTCTTAGGGCATACTCTGTCCCTGCCCTGCCCGGCCCCACCTGACCCAGAAGAATGACACTCTGTTCTTTCCTGAGATGTCCCACCTCTCCTCCGGATGTTTGATAAGAGGAAAGAAGAGTAGGAAAAAGAGAATCATGGTCTCTTGTGTTTTGATCAAAGGTTCCTTACCTTTCTGATATTCCTATTTTTCAAAGGCGGCAGCGAGAATACGTGATTGTGGAAGTAAGGGCCTAATAGGATAAAGAGCACCAGTCCCCCCACAAAGGCAAGGATCATTTCCATCACCCAGTGGTGGAGCTGGGACTCAGCTAAATGAAGAGAGGACTCATGATCTGAGTTGTAAAGTCACTCTCAGGTAGCTGCGTCCTGAGAGCTCCCTTTGAGAGCAGGGAGGAGGGCTCAGGCCAGCATCACAAGAGCTAGGACCCCTGGTCACAAAGGGACCTTGAGAGTGGGGGAGGGGTGGTCAGAAGAGGCTGCACTACACCCCTCCTCCACCCTCCTGGGCCTTCTAGATCCTTCCTTCCAATTCTGCCTGCTCAACTTGTCAGATGTAGACTTTAGTGCATTTTCTGTTGTTCACCATGGAACACAGAAATTACCTGTTTGCTTGCAGATCTCTGCCTGAACATCCTTTTTCATAGTTTGTGAAAATGGGAGTCGTCTCTGGAATTATTATTTCAAAGTGATTATTTCTTTCTCCATTTCTTCTCTCAGCGACTTAGACTCGCCCACATTATATGTTCTTGTCTGGCATCATGGAACTGAAATTTATTTTGTACTTATTTAGCTTTGTGAATTTTGAATAAAAAGTTTTTAGAATTTTCCAATAATTTTACTGTCTTCAGCTAAAGGGTCTTAAACAAAAAAAATACTTATAAAAATTCATGAATTTGAAATAAGTGTTCAAAAGCTATTTTTTTTTGGTATGCTGTTTCCATAGTAAATAACACTTAAAATGTAGAAGACATTTTGGAGACTTGTGTACATACACAAGTGCACATCCACACACCCACACACCCTTTGACAAATCAACCCCCTGCTTTCACATCTAAGAATGAAGAATTTCTTGCTTCCCAAAAGCCTTCCTTAGTGTTTCTTGTACTGCTGGCAGCAAATTTTCTCAGGCTGAGTTTATCTGACTGCATATTTTTCTTCATTATTAAAGGATAGATTTACTAGACAGGGACTCTTTGGGTAACTCTCTCACTGCCTTGAATATGCCCCCCACAGCCTCCTTCAACTGTTTCAGAAGTCAGCTGATAACCTCACTGTGGTCTCCTCGTGCCCAGGGGATTTGTTTTTGTTTTGTTTTTAGATTTGTTCTTCTTAGTTATAGGTGACAGAGTCTATCTTGACATTTATTTGCTAGAAAAAGGATGAATCTAGAGAATTTTTTTCTCTGAGCCCTTTAAGATTTTCTCTTTGCCTTTTCACAGTTTCACTGTGATGTGTCTAGGAATGGATATGTTTGTTTTCATTTTTAAAGAGGGGAAACATTGAACCTAGATTCAGGAAATTTCCAGCCCTTATTTCTACAAGTATTTTTCTTCCCCCTTCTCCTTCCTTCCTTTCCTCCCTCCCTCCCTCCTTCCTTCCTTTCTTTTCTTCCTTTTTTTTTTTTCTTTCTTAACCACTGAGCCACATCCCCAGTCCTTTTTATTTTGAGACAGGGTCTCAGTCTGCTTAGGGTGTCACTAAGTTTCGAGGCTGGCTTTGAACTTGTGATCCTCCTGCCTCAGCCTCCCAAGTTGCTGGGATTCCAGGCCTGATTCACTGCACCTGGCTTCCCTCCTTTCTCTCTGGTCTCTCCTTCCACATGTGGTGGTCGCCATGGTGACGGGGATGTCCAGATCAGGCAGCACCACTTGCTGGAAGGGTCTTCGCTCCTCGCTGCTTCAGGTTGGCTGCTGATGAGGGTCTGTCTCTGGGCTGTCCACTCTGTTCCACTGACTGTTTTCTGTTCTTTCTCCAATATCCCACTGCCCTGTTCAGCGTTGCTCCACAATAGGTCTTGAAGTCAGGTATTATCAGCCACTTGTTCATCCAGCTTTGTTTATCCCCAGTGTTGTTTTCACTATTCTGGGTTTTTGCCTCTTTTTTACAAACTTTAAAATCAGTATTTCAGTCTCCACAGATTACCTTGCTGGGATTTTGTGGGGATTGCATTCACTCTGTAGAGCTGAGTTGGAAAGAACTGACATCTTAATGATATTTAGTTTTTCTATCCATGTGAACATCACCTGTCTCCTCATTCATTTAATCCTTTGGTTTATTCCATAACAGTTTATTAGTTTTTTTTTCACACAGAGCCTACAAATATTTTGTTAGTTTTTTCCTGAGTATTTAAGTGTGGGGAGGCTAAAATAGATGATTTCACTTTTAAATGATTCTTTTGAGTTCCTTATCTGATATTTCATCCACTTCAGTACTTTTGTCATCATTTACTATTGAAGTCTGACCTTTAGGAGGTGTCATGTTACCTTGTTTTTAAATATTTTTTGTATTCCTGTGTTGTTTTATTTCATCTATTGGAAGGACTTTCGCATCCACTCTGTGGGTTCCTTTTTAGGGCAGTTTCCATTTCCTAAAGTGTCCTAGAATGACCACAATGAATGTCCTTGGGTGAGACTGGGGGACCAACCCCAGCAGTTTCTACTTGGGGCTTGGTCATAAGTTTGGGTTTTTGTGTCTTTGATTCTTTGTGTTAAAGGATAGCTGAAGGCTGAGTGTCAAACTGGTGTGTAGAGCAAGGTAAGCTGTCTTTTGGTTTAATTCAGCAGCAGAGTTTCTACCCTGTGAACTTGTAGTGTCTCTGAGGTTCCCAGAACCTCACAGAATAGGGGGAAACAACAATAGCAACAACCAATGCAAACAATATTCAGCATTGGTTTCTACTCTGCCATCTATAATGTTAACTTACCACAATAAACAGAAATGGTAGGGTTAGCAATTGCCGTCAGCAAAAACGATAAG
The DNA here is from genome assembly GCF_964194105.1 of Spermophilus citellus. Classification (NCBI taxonomy): domain Eukaryota; kingdom Metazoa; phylum Chordata; class Mammalia; order Rodentia; family Sciuridae; genus Spermophilus; species Spermophilus citellus. The sequence continues at coordinate 385,310 of NC_138198.1, read as the reverse complement.
TCACCGTGAACTATATCTGGCATCAAAGCACACAACAGATGTCAGCTATGTCACCCATAGCAGTAATAATTGCAACAGCATTAATACTGGGGGCAGGATTTATAGAAAACAATTAGTGCTAAAAGATGGTAAGAAAATAGTTAATTTACAGAAAAGAAAATGTATAGGTAGGAAGGCTAAAAAGAGTTTATAATTTCAAAAAGTAAATAGAATGTAGGATATGATAGTGATAAGAAAGGAGGAGAAAAAATGTAAGAAACAAAATAAAGGGAGAGTGAAAGAGTAATAGAATCTGGCTGTTAGCAGAAGAAAAGAGAGAAAAAGAAACAAGAGAAACACAAATGAAAAATGATATGGAAACAAAAATCAAAATATAGTGATAAAAAATCCTAACCCTGAAAGGCAAGGCAAGGGTAAATAACCACACTTAAACAAAGCTAAAAATGGGAAAAAAGAAACAAATGTATACATATATAGTCTGTGAACCAACTAGCCCAGCACACACGGGCGCATGCACACACACACACACACACACAGAAGGAAAAAAAAGATTGTTTACGAAAAATTAAGGAAGCATTTCCATTGAGATGGTCAAAATAGTACATGAGAACAGATGGTCACTGTCTATGCCTGATTGTCCTTCTTTTCCTTTTTCTTGAGCTGTGTACTGAGTGTGAGAAGAAGGGCTGAGGGTTGTTAAATCTTTCCTCTTTTTGTGTTGTTCACCAAGCTGCCAGCTGGAGTGACCTAAGTCTGAAGCTGGTCCCAAAAGTATCAGCTTCCCTTCTCACCAGTACTAGGTAGGATGGGAAGTCCTGTCTGCCCAGAGCAGGTGGAGGGATTCCCAGGCTGGGGCAGCTGCAGAGTTCTGTGGGTCTAATGAGGCAACAGGGGCATTGCTGGGTGGTGCCTGCTCTGCAGAGATTATGTGGGTGCACCCCTAGGGCCTGGCAGGTGTCAGTCTGCTGAGAGTCTGGATCTTGGGAGTCTCCCTAGGATTTCACTTGTTGGGTCGGGGAGCCAATTCTTCAGTCCTTCTGCTGCCCATGAACCTGCCTGTCCAGGCTTCCTGGGCCTAGTCCCTGGGCGTAGTCACACCTGCCTCTTGAGACTCCTGATGTGCCTAGCTGGCCACACAATCTACCAGATTCAAAGCGGGAAGTGAATTGGGCTCCGCTTCACTTTTCTGACTAGAATCCCCCTTGGTAAAGTTTGCTCTCCACCTGTTTTGCTCTGATTCTGCTAGGCATCGCCGAGGTCAAATGGCAGACACTTGCTCGGACCTTGTAGCCATGTTTGCTCAGGTCTTCCAGCTCTTGCAGCAGCATCTGCAATGTGGCAACCTCAGGATGGCTCCTTCTTCAGCTCTCTGTGGCATTTGGGAAACGTGGGCACTTTTCATGTACCAGTGCACAGTGTAGCCTCTGGATCAGCTAAGGGCAGGCTCCTTTTCTGATCTCAGGATGTTCCATACTAAATTGGCAACTGGCTTGTCTCCAATGTAGTCTTTCTTCTTAGTTTAATAGACCCAAATTTCTGAGTCTCTAAGACACCCTGGCCAACCAATATGGAGTTTTGATGAAATCCCTCTCTCACCCACCTCACAAAGAAGCAGTACTCCTGCTGCTGGAGTCCCAGGTCACAGAGCAACGAGGAACGCAGGCTTCCTCTAGTCTGCCATCTTGAATCTTGCAGCTGACATGATTTCTTCCTCAAATGTAGGTTAGGATTAATTTGGAACTACTCTAGGTCTGGTGCTTTCTGTTTGGGAAGGTTGTTTATTATTTATTATTAATTTAGCATCTTAGATGGATGCAGTCCTATTCAGTTTGTTCATTTCTTTTTGTGATAGATTTGGCATATTTGCCTTTCAAGAAATCATTCCATTTTATGTAGCTTATTCAGTTTGTGGGCATAGACTTGTTTATGGTATTCCTTTATTTGTCCTTTTGATGTCCATGTGATCTGTATCGATGCTACCTCTTTAATTTCTGGTATTGGTGATTTGTGTCTTCTTTTTTTCCCTTTGTTTGCCCACCTAGAGGCTCATTGATTATATTGGTTTATTTATTCTTAATTGACAAGTAATAATCACGTGTTTATAGGTATAACAGAGTATGATTTTCTCGAGGAACAGGGTATCATCAGTGTATAGGAACCAGATATCAGTAGGGGATAAGGACAGAGCAAGGTCCTGAGCAGCCGTGCAGATAGCCCAGAGGCTGGTCCTGGAACGACCTCGGTCCTCTTTGAGTATCTGGACAGATGGGGGGATTGTGGTAGACTGCTACGCTGGTGATCCCAAATGAACCACACCTCCAAGTGTTCATTCCCTGCAGACACTGACTTTAGACTTGACCATATGATTTGCTTTGGCAAATGCTTTTTGGTCACATGTAATGTAACAGAGACTAGTATTGAACCGTCACACTGGGCTTGTTCCTATAGAAAACAGCTGGCATCTGTGGAAGCTAAGTCTAGTGGAAAGTGAATGATTGTAGGAAACAAAGTCTCAACATTTCAGCTACCTTTCCAAGACCCCAGCAGATATGTAGGTGAAGTCATTTTATGCCATGTAGGTTCAGCCAACTAAAAAATGAATGTAACTTCATAAATGTTCTAGGCAAAACTAGCTGAAAAAACTACAACCAAACTATATAATCATGAGGACTAAAATCATAGTGTTTGAAATCACTGTTTTGGGATGGTGTGTTATGCAGCCATGGCTAACTGAACTGTGATGCTGGGTTCTGTATGGCTTCTCAACATTGATAATTTGAATAGAATTTAAAATAAAGTCAAGTTTAGTATTAAAATCCTTCACAATGGCTCAGATAATCTCATGTTAGATTTTACTCTACTTAAAGGCTTGTGCTAAGATAAAAAAAAATTCCACATTATTTGCATGGTCTGTCATTCCTAAATTCTAGATTTTATTGGATATTAGGGAGATTGTTTTAATCTTAAATCAACACTCTGTTTTAGTTAGTGTCTCTTTTTAAAACGTCTTTCACGGTTTTACCCTATTCTGGAGTAATGAGGGACACAGAATAGAGAGTGAAGGATGCCTCTTGGGCATCACGAGGAGCCACCACAGGAGGAGGAGAAGCCCCACTCCTGCCGCACTGATAGGTAGTTAGATCTGGCTGCCAAGATATCAGGTGCTACCTTCATGTCTTAGTAGGGGGAAAGGTGATAAAAGGTAATTAGAAATTAGTACATACATAGGAAATCCTATGTGCTACATAATTATTTGCTCTCTTTCCTATACGCTGTGAGCATGTGAATGGTCATTATATGTAATTTGTAGAGTTTTATGGCTTAATATGTTGAATTTAAAAAGTCAAAATAGATGCTTCTCAGTCACCTCCACACTGTTTACCCTCAGATGTCCGTGTTCTGTGCTCTCTCTTCCCCAGAGCACGAGGTTCTTCACTGTTCTGTTTTGAGTTGGGGATAGCTGTATTCTGGGTGCTTTGAGATCTTTTGTTGTGTGTGTGTGTGTGTGTGTGTGTGTGTGTGTGTGTGTGCACATGCACGCCTGTCTGTCTCTTTCTCACTTTATCTTTGTCTCTCTCCCCGCAACTCTCCTTCTTTCACTGCTAGAGCTATGAAAACTGCATTCTCATGGGGAGTTCTCACTAGTGAGTTCCTGTTTTATAACTTCCACCAACACATTGTCTGTGGCTCCGGTGTCTGCAAAAGAGCCGTTCTTTTACACCAACATGTCTCCAGTCACTCCTGTGCCTTGTTTCACTCACCTGAGCAGCTGTGTAGTGTCTCAATCACGGTGGAAATTCCAAAGGAAGTAGTATTGTAAGAGGCTTTCTGAGAGCCCTAAAAAGCAATCTCTCCTATTTCTAGTTCCACAACCTCCTACACATCTTTTAAGTCACTCAGAGTAATTTGCCTGGTTGAGTTGTCTTTGTAAATGTCTGAGTTTTCTTCCAGATGGAAAGCTTTGAGGGTCATGGACTATTTAATAAATTTGTATGTTTTAGTAATTCAGCTCATCTCTGTACTCACTGGAGCTGTTTCTCACATGTAGCAGCTGCCTTTTGGGAGAACAGGTCAGACCCAGGGGCACACACCAATTCCAGCGAGTCAGGAAGCCTACAAGTTCAAGGTCAGCCTCAGTAATTTCTGAGGCCTTAAGTGACTTTAGAAGACCTTATATCAAAGTAAAAAATTTAAAAAAGGGCTGAGGATGTAGCTCAGTGGTAAAGCACCCCTGTGGTTGAGCCCCAGTTAAAAAAAATGGGGAGACCAGTAGAGTAGAGGAAGTGGGAAGGGAGCCAGGGAGAGCAAGGGCAGAAAGGGGAGGTGCAGGGGAAAAAGTTGACCAGATTATGTACATGTGCAAATATGTCATGGTGAGTCCCACTAGTACATGTAACTATAATGTGCCAATAAAAGTTGATTTAAGTGGTTTGATTAGCCTGCAATGATCGCATGTTTTTACAGTGTTCAGTGTGATCTTGCAATACATGCATACAAATTGTACTGTCCCAATCAAGGTGATTAATACTTCTATCTCCTTATCGTTGCTTCCTGTTTGGAACCTTGAAGCTCCTTTCTTCTGTTGATTTGTAAAATATATGATTGGCTTTTTGAACTATAGTTCCCTCAATCTGCTGTAGAGTACTCAAACTAATTACTTTATCTATTTGGGTACCGATTGGCAGATAACTTCTTTTTTTTTGATATCAAAGATTGAACCCAGGGTTCTTAACCACTGAGCCCCATCCCTTTTTATGTATCTATTTTTTTTAAATTTATTTTTATTTTGAGACAGATTCTCGCTAAACTGCTTAGGGCCTCACTAAGTTGCTGAGGCTGGTTTTGAACTTGCAAGTCTGGTCTCTTAGCCTCCTGAGCTGCTGGGATTTTAAAGGTGAGTGCCACTGTGTCTGGTGACATTAACTTTTTTTTTTTTTTGAGGGGGGGGGGAGGATTTTTTAATATTTATTTTTTAGTTTTCAGTGGACACTACATCTTTATTTTATTTTTATGTGGTGCTGAGGATCGAACCCAGCGCCCCGCGCACACCAGGTAAGCGGCTACTACTTGAGCCACATCCCCAGCCCTGACATTAACTTTTTAAAAACCAATCTAAGTATAGTCAGAAGAAAAAAATGCCAAGAGTTAAAGGTTTTAAATCTATTTGTACAATTAGTCAAAGTTAATGTTGATGTATTGCTTGATATTTTACAAAATGTGGGATTTACTTTGAATCTTGGGAACATGCAGTTTGCCAAATTGGAGCCAGATTTTAAAATGTGATTTTGACATGAAATTTTAAAGGACTCTTTAAAATTTTTAAATGTGAGAGCTACCTCTTACTTTTAGCATTTCCTTTTAGGAAAATGTTTTAGTTTGCATCTGGATTGTTCCCCAAAGACTCATGTGTTGGTTGCTTGGTCCCCTGTTGGTGGTACTGTTGGGAGGTGGTGGAGAATTTAGGAGGTTAGGCCCCTTTGCAGGTGGGTCACTAGGGGATGTGCCTTTGAAGATTTATTTTGTTCCCCATGCATGTACTCACTCTTTCTTTCTCTCTTTTTTTTCCCTCTCTTCCTCTCCTCTCTTCTCCTCTCCTCTCCTCTCCTCTCCTCTGCTCCCTCTCCCCACCGGCCCCTCTCTCATGCCATGATGTTCTGCCTCACTACAAGCCCAGAACCAATGAAGCCTGTGACTATGGACTAAAACCTCTGAAATCATTAACCAAAATCTTTCTTCCTCTAAGCTTTTCTCAGGCATTTTATCATAGTAACAGAAAGCTGAATAATTCAGAAAATAAATGTCTTTGACATTTTGGTCTATTGGATGAGCTATGAGCGCAGAAATATGAATTTCAGGTTATATTGTAAAATTGATTTAAGCAACCAGTATGGAATTTTTATGTGCCATACCCAGCTTACAAAAAAAAGGTGGAGACTACAACAATTTTAATTCTCAAAATACATTTAAAAGACATTATTTCCCTGAATTTTCAATGCAGGATTTTTTTTTTAACTATCACACTCACATGATTCTGATAAAAACAAATGGAAGTACTCATTAAATCTTATAGTAGATGTTGCCAGATAAAGATATAGGAACTAACGCTTATGTAAAAGTGGGACAGCATAAAAGAGACCAAAAACAAACACGCAAACTAGTTTGGAACAAAGTTCACATATCCAGAATAAATCTACTAATTTTACGTCTTTTCAGGCCTCCATACATCTCTAAGCAGAGGGTTTTTGTAAACACAGCAACAGCATTATCCCAAAGTAGTGTGTTGTCACTGTGCACTATGAGGTAGTGTTGTAGTGTGGATGTATTAGAGTTGGGGTCTGCAATGTCCTATAAAGTAGTGTGCTGTCACTGTGCACTATGAGGTAGTGTTGTAGTGTGGATGTATTAGAGTTGGGATCTGCAATGTCCTACAAAGGCCCCTGAGGTAAAGGCCTGGTTCCCAGGGTGGTGCTCTTGGGAGCTGGTGTAACCTGTAAGAGATTGGGGCCTAGTGGGAAGTCTTTAGGTTATCAGGGGTGTCCTCTTAGAGGGGATTTTAAGACCCCATTCTCTGACTCTCTTTTTCTTCCTGGCTTTGAGGCTAGTAGTTTCGTTTGGCCAACCCTCCTTCCATGATGAGTTGCCTGCCACCCCACTCTGTGCCCCAGCACAGAGAAGGTGTGATCAATCATGGCCTCCAAAACTGTGAACCAGAGTGCACCTTTCTCTTTGTGGTTGGCTCTGTCAGGTATTTATTATAGTGGTGGGAATTTGACTAACACCCTAGGGCACCAGTGTTCTTGGGAGATCCATCAATGTGCTAAGGAGCTAAAAAGCTTTATAGTCTGGATGTGACACCTGAGTACAGCAGGAGGGGCTCTCAGAGTGTGGGAGCTGGGACTGCACTTCCGATTCTGAGTGTGTCAAGAGTGATACCAAGTGTGATCTTTGAGTTACCCAGAGTCAATTCCTGTCATTGTGGCTTTTCTTTTTTTTGGGGGGTGGGTACCAGGGATTGAACTCAAGCACTAGACACTGAGCCACATCCCCAGCCCTATTTTGTATTTTATTTAGAGACAGGGTCTCACTGAGTTGCTTAGTGCCTCACTGTTGCTGAGATTAGCTTTGATCTTGCAATCCTCCTGTCTCAGCCTCCTGAGCTGCTAGAATTACAGGCATGTGCCATCGTGCCCGGCTTTCATTGTGGCTTTTGGTCCTGTATAGTCTATGAAGTCTTAGGACAATTCTGTGTGTGTGTGTGTGTGTGTGTGTGTGTGTGTGTATCACATTTTCTTTATCAATTCATCCATTGACAGACATACCTGGTCTGGTTCCATAACTTGTCTATTGTGCTGCACTTCACAAGAAACAATAAACTATAGGGTCATATGCTGATTTTATTTTTTTCAAGGAATGGTGTAGCTAGATCATAAGTAGTATTATATTTAGTATCCTGAGAACCTCTATCCTGATTTCCATATGGCTTGCTAATTTAAATTCTCACCAACAGTGTATGAGTGTTCCATATCCCTCACATCCTCACCAGCATTTATTTATTAATTTATTCTTTTTTTTTTGTATTCTTAATGATTGCCATTCTGACTGGGTGAGATAGAATCTCAGTGTAGTCTTGATTTGTATTTATCTGATAGCTATACATACTGAACATTTTTTCATATAATTATTGTCCATTTGTACTTCTTTTGAGAAGTGTCTGTTCAGTTCTTTTGCCCATTCATTGGTTAGGTTATTTGTTAGAATGAAGAATATGAGTAAAAATACTGTACTAAAACAGAATTCCTTGTACTGTTTTTCATTGAGTTTTGGGAAAGTTATTACCAAAAGCCAGTTTGCAACATTATCTATAGTTTAATTAACTTTAATAGCAGTTGTAATTATAAGTATGATCTCAATGAATAGAAATTTACCAAGAGTTCTTTTGACTTTGATTCAGTCATTCAAGTGGTGGTTCACTATATTAGTGAGTAAACGTGTTAAAAATTAGATTGATTTTTAAAACTACATTCTAGTAGATGAGTAAATCTCAGTAATATCCTAGAAAGTGACATGGTCTTACCCCCAGGCACAGAACACATAGGGACAGATGTATATCTCATCCATTAAACTTTTATGCCATTGTCAAAGATAAAAGTAGGATTTCGCAGGAACATTTTCTGATCTTCAACTATTAAGAGCTTTTTCCCCCACCAGAAAAGATGAATGACTCAGAACATAACAAGTCTGTGCTCTAATTAACACAGTGGTGAGGGGAAAAAGACCATCTCTGCTCAAAACTCATTTTTGCCATTCTTCTGGTATCAAATAAGAGAAAAAAAATAAACATTTTTGTGAAGATAGAAAAACATACCTGAAAAACAATTCAGGCCTATAATACATTAAGCTGAAACTTACCAGAATTCAAAAAAGATCTAACCTTCAAATACACCTGTCAGAGGCACAACAAAACCTTTCAAATGTTGTCCTGATTAAAAACATGTCTACCACCTTAAAAATCAAGAACAAACGAACCAAAGGCAGATTCCCTCTGAACGTAATAATTATGCTGTAAGCTTCAGAGAAATCATTTCAAGAAATGTGTACCGAAGCTCTACAGCTTTCTCTTCTACTTGTAGACTTCTCAGCTTTCTCTTCTACTTGTAGACTTCTCAGCTTTCTCTTCTACTTGTAGACTTCTCAGCTTTCTCTTCTACTTGTAGACTTCTCAGCTTTCTCTTCTACTTGTAGACTTCTCAGCTTTCTCTTCTACTTGTAGACTTCTCAGCTTTCTCTTTTTCTTGTAGACTTCTCAGCTTTCTCTTCTACTTGTAGACTTCTCAGCACGTATTGTGTTTTAGGAGATGTAGCGCCCTGTGTCCTTTTGAGGCTTGATATCTGGTTCTCTCACAGGTTTGACTGCTTCATCTGGCTCAGGTTTGGCCCTGTCATCCCGAGGTCTCTTGGTGAGATCAAATGCAGCCAGCGTTTCTGGTGTCCAGTGAGCACTTGCAGGAGGAAATTCAGAAGGCACGGGTTCCGCCAGCCCATAATTTGGGGCTTCTGTTGGAATTTTTTGAAAGTAAATAAATCCATTTTCTCCTTGACCTTTTTCTAGGGTATTCTTCACAAGGTTTCCAAGTTTCCTGAAGAACAAGTGTCCTGATGGTTTGACTGTTGGCCCAGGTCCTCTGGTTTCTCCATATTCAATAAGTTGAGAATTCTAAGAACTTTTTCTTATTCTTGTATCTGCTTCATTCAGTCTCAAAAACCCTACAATGTTTTTTTTTTTTTTTTTTTTTTTTTTTTTTTTTTTTTTTACAAATACCTTTTCTAATGGGTTTTTTACTTAGAGGATAGAACTTTGTAAGTGTTCAATGTTTATATGTAAGGGAAGACAGTAAGAATGAAGAATGTTTTTTGAAGAAGTAATATTGCATGATACTAAAAAAAACTAAACGTGAATGAGATAGGTTGTCCTGTATTACACTGGTAACTACTACTTTGTTAGAGAAGTTTTAGTAAAATACCTTTGTTAGCTGATTTTAGTGTACATTGTTTTTATGTGGTTTTCTAATATATATATCTATATACATATCTCCTATCAGAATTGCATTGTTTTAGGTCAAAGGCCATAGCAAAAATTTAGAGAACAAACAGATTCAATATAATCTTAAAAAATGGATTTAATAAGGCTAGGGATATTGTTAGAGCGCTGGGTCCAGTTCCCACTGTTGAGGGGGAAAAAGATTATAATCATTTGAAACAGTTTAGTATATACACAGAATTGAGAAATAATGCATAATACTTCAACAAAATTCACACATCTGTAGATTTATCTTGTGTTGATTATTCTCCTAGAGTGTTAGATAATTTGCTATTATAAATGACACATTGGTTTTTACTAGAAATAATAAAAGTAGTGTATTTTGAGAGCTTACTATGTGCCAGTCACTGTGCTGAGCACATATATAGATACACCATAACGCACCTTTAATAAATATGTAAAATCTGCATAAAGTGTCAAAATAGGAATATACGCATTTCATTTTGAAGAATGAACAAATTATGTCTAGCTGAACCAAGAGTGTGTTCAAATAAATAATTGCTTAAATCAGATATCATAGCTTTCACCGATTTTAAAAAGCTGCGTAGAAATCAAGTTTTGTTTTTTTTTTAATGTGTGGAAATGCTAACTACTATTTTCAGTATATAATATTTAATATTTGAAGCTACAGTTTCCAGAATATTTGGAGCAATAAATGAATAGTTTTATTTTGCTGCTTATGGGAAATATTAAATTTCACTGTAAACAGTCAGTACAAACTGACTTGTTTCTGTATGTTATCTGCTGACAATTTTAAACAGTACTTAAGGACCTATTTATCCTAGGTACTAGTGCTTATTTAACCTAGTTACTAAATTTTCACATTGATATTTTTGTGGATTATACTACCATGTATGAAATGGAAATATGCAGTATGCACAGTGCTTCTGTAAAATGCAGTTAATACTGGTATTTAAATAAATAATTGTCAATTTTGACATGATCAAATAGTATTTTGTTGACTCAGCAAAGGTAACATTTTATCCTTTTAATACCCCATTATATATAAGATTTTTTGAAAATGGTGTTGGAAATGATCAAATGTAAAGAAGTTGCATGAGGGCTAGAGGGAGATGTAACTATTTGTATTAACCGTTGCATAAATTTCATACCAGGCTTTGACAGCTCACATATTGCTTCTGCTAAGTATTGTTTGTATAATGAATTATCTTTTTATTTATGAAAATAAAAGCAATTTTACCTACTTTAAAAAATAAATAAATAAAAGTAGGAGCTGGGGTTGTGGCTCAGCGATAGAGCGCACACCTAGCACGTGGGAGGCCCTGGGTTCGATCCTCAGCACCACATATAAATAAATAAATAAAATAAAGGTATTGTGTCCAAGTACAAAAAAAAAATTAAAGGAGATAGTGATTGGTGCTCTAGCAGTGGATCACTGGCAGGATAAAATCAACCAGCTGCTTTGAAGTATCATCGTCTTATATGGAGACCCCCTACCTGACTTCTTTGGAGAATGAGCGCGCTCATTGGTTTTCTGTCTTGGGCACCTAAGTATAGAATTAAAAACAGTTTGGTAGGAAGAAAAGCAATTCAGTATGAAACCACCACTGAGTTCAGATTCATGAGGTTGGGAAGGACCTTGAGAGTAATTTTTTAACACTTCCTTCTTCATTTATATCCTTGTCTCATTCCTAATATTTTATGCAGCTAACCTGGTTGACAGTAATGAGATACATCCCAATTTTGGACAAGTTAAACATGAAGAAAAGAATACATTTTATGGCTATTAAAGTGTGTTTCAAGCTTGAAATGTTTACCAGATTCATAGCAGTGCAAACAAATGAAAAATCCCGAAAGCCAAGTGGAAGCAGAAACCCTGTGAAACAAAATATTATCTTTAAGGTGAAATTTGCAATGGTCCAAATTGGTTTTAATTCCCTTTATTACTCTGTGACTTAACATGTAAATTTTTGGAACTAGATAAAAAAATCCCAGTATAAATATTCTTCAGTCATTTAGGGATTTTCAGAGCCAAGCCACTAAAGACAGAGGCTCACAATTGCCTTTCATCATTTGCTAATAAGAGGACCATGGCTGGGGTCAGTGGTCTTCATCAGCAGGTGCCTTCCTTTGGCCTGCAGATCTGATCTGCACACCATCAGCAGCGTGGCCAGGAACACCAGCAGCGTCAGCCATATCATGTGTCACATCTTGGGCAGAGGGTGGTCGCCTCAAGGCGGTAGGCACTGCAGCCACAGAGGGTGGGAACGAGCAGGCTTTGGCAGCGGGCCGGCAGGGCATGGGCCACAGGTGTCCCTGGGTAGTGCTCTCAGGGGGCAGAGCTGCACAGCGTGGCACGGAGGCAGGCACCAGGTGCTGCTGTCCTCCAACCCTCCTTCTCGCCCCTGCGGCGCAGGAGGGAGCAGGACAGATAGGAGGCAACTATCTCATGGCACTACCCGCTCATCACTCCCCAGAGCCCAGGAACTAGGCACTCTGAGACCCCGGTGATGCCCAAAGACCCCAGTGGCAGCCAGATGCACTTCCCTGGCCGAGGTCACACCTCTGAGGAGAGGGGGTAAGCACGGGGACGTGGGATAGCCACAAGGTCCTGGGTGCCACTGGCCCAACATCTCCCTGCGGCTGCCACTGGGGTTTCTCTGTCTCGATATGTTGTATCTCTATTCTTGTTTAATTCCTAGAATTTTTTAGTTTCTTCTCAGAATCCTTTGATGATCCACTCACCATTAAAATGTGTATTGTTCAATTTCCACATCTTTGTACAGCTTCTGTAGTTTTCTTCCTGCTGTTGATTTTGTGTCTGGGTGACCTATCTGTGAGTGAAAGAGACGCATTGGGGTCACCTGGCATCATTATAGTGGGGTCTATATGAACCTTTATGTTCCATTGTGTCTGATCTCATTAGATGCACCAGTGTTTGGGGCATAAATGTTTACTATATCTTTTCTTGTTGGATTGTCTCCTTTACCAGGATGTGGTGACCATCTTTTTGTTCTCTGACAAATTTTGCTTGAAATCTGCTTTGTTGGGATGAATAGGTATTCCTGCTTGCTTTAGGTTTCATTATATGAAATGTCATTTTTCATTTTTTTTTACTTTGAGCTTGTGAATATCTTTGACCATGGCTGTGTTTCTTGTAGGCAACAATAACTGAGCCTTGTTTTTTTTTAGTCCAGTCCTATGATCTATGTCTATTATTTGGAGAAATGAGACCATTTATATTCAGTGTTATTATAGAGAGGAATGTGTTATTTCTTTTCATTTTGATTTACATTTAATGTTTGCTTGTTCATCTACACTTCTGATGTAATTTACTCTTATCCAAGATTTCTGGATTATTTTTAATCTTCTATGTGTAGAATTCTTCTAAATATCTTCTGCAATGCAACATATTAGTAGTGATTTTTTTCCGTTTATGCTCATCTTGGTATGTTTTTATTTCTTCTTCAATTCTGATACTACAGTTCTGATGGTTTATTGGATACAGCAATCTTGGTTGGCTGTTATTTTTCTTTCAGGACTTGAAATAGATTGTTCCAAGCCCTCCTAGACATTAGGGTTTCTGTTGAGAAATTGAGTTTTAAGCTGATTGGTTTTGTCTAAATGTGACCTGGCTTTTAAAATTCTAGTAGCTTTTTAAATCCTTTCTTTGAACTGAAATTTTTGTCATTGCAATTATAATAGGGTGTAAAAAAGTTTTTTTCTGGTCTGGTTTGTTGAGTTTCTACATGCTTCCAGTATTAGGAGGTGCATCTCATTCCCAAGGCTTCAGACATTTTTCTGCTGTTCTATCACTACCATGATCCTGTATCTCTGAACCTTCTTTAATGTCTGTGAGCATTAAGTTGGGTCTCTTAATGTGGTCTCAGAGTTCTTGTAAAGTAATTTTTTTCTTTAATATTGTCTGAATGTTCAAGGATGCACACTTTATCTTCAAGCTCTGAAATTCTGTCTTCTACTTAATCTAATGTATTGGAAACACTTTAAATTCAGCTTTTGATTTGATTGATTTTGCCTGTCTTGGAAATGACTTCTGTTTAGTTCTTTTTCAGTATCTCTATCTCTTCATTTAATTTATCATTTATATCCTGTACTGACTTCCTTAATTCATTCAGTTATTTTTGCAGCATCTTAGAATCTATTAATTTTTAAATAATCTTTTTAAAAAAATTTTTTTTCAGTATTTCTTCCTATTTGACATTTTTGGAGTCTGCTATTAGTGAATCACAGACCTTAAGAGGTGCTTTATTACATGGTTTTTTCATATCACTTGTATTCTTATGTCGAGATTTGCATATCTCTGGGATAGATTTCTCTTCCCCTTCTATGTGAGGATATTCTTAGGGCACACCTGCTTGTTGGCAAAGTGTTCTGGGCTATCAGGTGGTGTGGACTGTTGATTATATTCCCATGTGGGTTTTGTAGTATATTTTACTCTGCTAACTTTTTGGTGACGATTACTGATCAAAGCAAATATTCCAACTTGTGTAGTATGTTAGAGCTTGAGGGTTCCCCTTTCTCTGTAGACTTCACAGGATCTTTCTAGTAGATCAGACAATTGTGTTGCATCTATCAGGGTGTATACATGCCCTCTGTGATTGCTCTTCTAGGTTTGGCAACTCTGTATATTTGAAGAGTATCTGGAAGGGCTGGGCTCAGCGGTAGAGTGCTCACTTAGCACATATAAAGCCCTGGGTTCAATCCTCAGCACCACATAAAAGTAAATAAATAAAATAAAGGTTTTGACAACCACAACTGAAAAAAAATTTAAATAAAAGAGTATATGGGAGTAACCTATGTTGAGATCTTTGTGTTATTTCTCTCTACTGTGGCTGTAAGAGCAGATGTCCATGGGTGAGTTGAGCCTTCTCCCCAGCGGCTCCTACTTGGGCCATGGTTGTCTCTTTGGGTCCCCCCCATTCTTTGTGTTAAAGTATTGCTGAAATTTGAGCATAGTTGTTATGCGTAGAACAAGGTGCACACTGCCTTAGCTGGATTGGGGGTGTAGCTCAGCAGCACAGTATCTGCTTCACCAATTTGAAGTGTCACATTTGATACCCAAGAACTACAGAAAAGGGGAAATAAACAGCAGAGACAATAATGGGGAACAATCTGCAACGTTCAAGTAAATACTAGATGTCAGTTATGACATCTGCAATACTAATAATCTCAAAGCCAGAAATGATGGTGTCAGAAATTAAAATAGCAATGACAACAGTGAACTAGGTTTACCATTAAAGTAAACACCAAGCATCAGCTGCAACATAGCTATAGTCCAAATAACTGCAATAACGTGAATGCTGGGAATAAGAATTATATAAACTAAACAGTTTTAAAAGATGGCAAAAATACAATTCATTAAGAAAGAAGAAAGTGGGAAGGAGGACAAAAGAAAGGTTAGAATATTCCAAAGGTGAAAAAGATAAGAGTAGAAAGTGAAGGCCATAATGAAGGGGGGAAAATAGCAAAATTTTAAAAATGAAAGAAAGTAGATTGACAGATTGATAGAAAACAAGAGAAATTAACTATTAGAGGGAGAAGCTGAGAAAATTAACCAAAAACAAGAAAAAAGAAAAAAACCCACTAACTCTTGAAAAACAAAATAGTAAAAGGGTAATAAAGAGAGAAAAGTGATAAGACAAAAATCCCTTTAAATATGTATAACATGAACCATCAACATATACAACAAAAACAAAACCAAAAAATTCTTAATAAAAAATGAAAGAATAGTCTTTACTGAGGTGGTCAAAAGTGTGGACAAGGACAGATATTTACTACCTATGCCACACTGTCCTCCTTTCCATTTTTTTCCTTGAGCTCTGTACCCCTTAGAGAGAGCAAGGGCTGGGGGGGGTGATTGAACCCTTACTTTTGTATTGCTGGACAGGCTACTGACTAGAGTGGCCTCAGTTCAAAGCTGGCTTAAGTGGCTCTCAGCTTCTCCACTCAGCCTTGCAAGGTAGGATGGGGTGGGCAGTAGGATGGGGTGGGCAGTACTGTCTGTGAGTTTGGTTGGGGCAGACTAGATTGATGCATCCCCAGGTTGAGGCTGACATGGAGTTCTAAATGAGAAGCTCTGGTGGCTGAGGTCTGGCTCTGTGTGTAACTTTGTTGGGTGGAGTCTACTTTATAGAAATCAGGAGAACACACCCCAGGGCCTGGCAGATTCTTATCTTTTCTGGGGTCTGGATCGCAAGTGTCTCCTGAGAATTCTACTTGTAGGGCAGGGCATCCAACTCTCCTGGGGGGAGGGGTTGCAGCAGGTCTCGTGTACTCCCAACTATGGCCTTTCAAGACTCAGTCCTCAAATGCACTTATGTCCACTTTTTTGGCTTCCAAACCCTCCTCAGCTGATTGTGCAAGCCACCAGACTCAAAGAGAAAGTGAATTGCACTCCACTCCAAATCTCTGACCTCAGTCCCCTTGGATGCAATCTTTGTGCCTGTTTCAGTGGCTTTCTGCCAGGTGAACCCTTGGCCACATGATAGGAGTTGGCCAGGACAGCCTGGCAATATTTGTTATGATCTCCCTGGGTCCTGCAGCAGCACTAAATAGTGGATCAACAAATTTGATAACACATTTTGAGAGGCTACCCTGGTGCATGTGGAGAATGGGTAGCCTCAAGGGTGGATGCTGGTGTCTCCTTTTGAGGTCAAGAACAAGTCACTTGGATTTGGATGATGCCAGAGGAAAAATACTTACATGGCTGGATTGGAAGCAGCCTTAAAAGAGGACCAGAATGACTGGATAGTGGGAGGCCAAGATGTCAGGGATTCTACTGCGTCTGCCTTGGACAACTGATGAGATAATGATAACCTATACCCGAGGGACCAGGGATCGTGGGTTTGAACTCACACTTGGTGTGTTTGTGGTGTATTTGAGGATTCCTAATGAGGCTGACAAGTTACCAGTAGTTCGAAGTTAGGACTGGGGATGTAATCATCATTCTCTTTGTAGGTGTTAACAGAAGCTACTGGCATGAGAAGATGGATCATTAGATTTCATAGTGAAATCTACGTCTACTTCCAGGTGATGATTTTGGGGAAGATCTTGAAGTGAAACTATGATCGTAAGTGAATGCATGATTGCACGGCAGTATTAGAGATGAATACTAACTTTCTGCTAAGCACAAAACTACATTTTAACATTTAGCCTAAACATGAAGTTGCATTTGTTGGGTGGAGTCTACAACATAGAAATTATGAGAACACACCCCTAGGGCCTGACTACAACCAATTTGGACTTCTGCATATTCTACTTACTATTAAGTATATATAGTTACGGGCTGGGGCTGTGGCTCAGAGGTAGAGTACTTGCCTAGCATGTGTGAGGCACTGGGTTTGATTCTCAGCACCACATAAGAATGAAATAAAGGTATTGTGTTCACCTACAACTAAAAAAATATATGTTAAAAAAGTATATACAATTAGTTCTATATCCCACATAGCTTCTCTGAACCAGAATAAATTTGTAGATAACTTCCTTTATTTCCTTTCATTAAAAAGTAGCACTGCACAAAGCCAACTTTTATTCTAGAGGAAAAGCCCTGTAGGCTGTATCCCCAAGATCCTTTGCTGTATCTTTCCTTAGGGCTATTGTCCTCATCTTGGGCTGGTTTATGACAGCCATTAGTGTCTAAACCTTCATGTCAAGGTTGACTGCTTGGCTCTTCCCACACTGATTGGGTATGTGAACTTTCACTTGAGTGCTCAATCAGCATATGACAAATATGTTTAATCATCCCAAAGTAATGTTTTGGATTACCTATAATCAGGAAATTCAAGCTAAATCGCATGTGATGAAACTTTTTATTCGTAAAATGGATGATTTCGGGGGTCGATACTGAGGATTGAACTCAGGGGAACTCAACCACTTAGCAACATCCCCATCCCTATTTTGTATTTTATTTAGAGACAAGGTCTCACTGAGTTGCTTAGAGCCTCATCATTGCTGAGGCTGGCTGTGAACTCCTGATCCTCTGTCTTAGCCTCCCAATGGATAATATTTTTAACATTAAATATTATCAACATTTCCCTTGGCTCATCAAGATACAGAAGCTATTATACATTGTTCTTTGGAGATCAATCAAGGAATGTTGATTAAAAGTATGAATGTATGTATCTTACTCTCCAGAAATTACATTTCCCAATACCTGTTCTAAACAATTATTCTTGTCTTAAGTCAGACATTTTTGTGTTTGTTTTCCATTATTGTAACAAATAGAATTTTTAATTGAATGCCCAGAAAGCATTGCAAGAAATGTCCTCTAAAAGAATTACGCTACCTTGCTATATTAGTGCTGGTACCACGAAACCCAGAAAACAATCATTATGATCAGAAAGAATGGGGCTAAAATGACAAAACAACCTCAGAATCGACCACACATTTAGAGACAGTTGTGACCAGTGAATGGAGAGATGACCGAGGTCACTAGAGCTAGGTGAGTTAGTCTGGATCAAGTTTGTCCATAGAACTGCACTTTGAAGGTTTTCTGGGATTGAACATAAACATCAACTAAGAAAGAAGATTGAGCAATTATCTGCTCCAGCCCCAGTCAAATCCAAACAAATAGATGGCTGCAAGGAAAATTCAGTTATCAGTTCCTCTCTCTTAGATATCAAAATCAGAATCTCCACGTGTTGATACAGTAAAATAGGTTTTACCAACATGGAAATCAATTTCTTATGTCTTAGTAAAATTTCTAAGTCTCTTTCAATTTGCTTAGCCCTTTGAAGATGCAGGAGACTGATTAGTTTCTGATTATTATTCTCTTATTGCTATTTGTCTTTCTACCCCCCACGATGACTTTTGCTTTTGTTCCTGTTCTAGATACTGTCACAGTCTAACAGATGAAGAGAATTAAAGTGAGTGTAGTTTTAATTATTGTGACCAAAGTTACATGACTAATGATCTGTAAGGTGTTGTTTACAACGGAACCTTTCCACATACAAAGTCCATCTCACTGAATGGCTCTCTCAAAAGTCTCAGCTTTATTCATTCTGCACATGTCAACATGGTGGCATTATAGTGTGGTGGTCTTATGTGAATTTTCTACTTTCTCTCCTCTGCAACCCTTTTTGATGACAGACTTGCATTTTTATGTTACACCAAGTCAGGAGACTGCATGGGGTCAGATGACATGCTTTCCTACTATCAAACCACTGTATACGAAACCTTCCAGAATTTGAACAGAAAGTCTGCACTAGCAAGTATTTTATCAGCTCTAAAGCATCTGTTATGCTTAAAATTTATAATAATAAAAATGATATAAGCACAGTGATCCAGATAGCCCATGGTATGTTCTTGAAAACAGAGTCTTCTGAGACAACCAAGTTCCACTTTATGCAGGTTTCTAATTCCCAGCCCCTGCCACCAGCTACTGATGAGTCAGTGAGGATGTGCTAAGCCCCCATGTAATTCTTAATTTGTGATGGCTGAATCTTAGACAGCAAGTTAGGTGATTTTTCCACCTTCCTTGAGTCTTTTCCTGGCATCCAGCTGCATGTATCTGGACGGACTTCTCTGGCCACTCCACTGTGCCAGTGATCAGGATCACACAGTGTGAATGACACCTGCTGGAGATGCCTGGTGGTGCAGACAACATGCAGTGGATCAGAGAGTGCTCTCTCTTCCTCCAAACTATGATCTGTATTTAAAAGATTGATTTAGCATCAAAATCTAGTCCTCTGGGCTTGTTCTTAACACATGGTTGTTCCTTGTACAAGTGACACCTGAAGGCAAAGCTTTCATCAATACTTGATTATTGATTAAACACCTTTTTTTTTTTTTTCCTAGAGAGAAGTCTTTCTCCTTCCAGCAGAATATAATGGCAGAAAAGGTGTTTCAGATCTAACAAGCTTAGGTGGCAAGTGAGCGTTACTTTGCCTGGTGGCTATGGCTCTTTTTCAAAAAGAGCAGTGTACTAGTTTGGGGTGGGACCACAGACTGGGGGCTTATGCCACAGAAATTGTTTTCTCAAATTTCCCCTTTTCATAGGGACACAGTCATATTGGATTGGGGTCTACCCAGTGTCCTCATCTTAACTTGAACATCTCTGAAATCTGGATCTTTTGAGGGGGACACAATTGAGCCCATAACAAGGCACATATTGCTCTGATCTTTAAATGTTGTCAAACATTATAAAGTCCCTTCTAAATAACTAATTGTTCTAATTGATCTTGCTGACTTTGTCAGTATGAATCTTTTTCTTTTCCTATTTCTTCTTTTTTTCTATTTTAATTCCTGTGAATGACTTTACTAAAAAATAATTCCCCATTTCTGTTCTTAGTCTTCTTGGTCTCTGTAATGTATACTTTTCTCCTCTTTTTAATTTTGCATTTTCATAAACTTTCAGTGTTTCTACGTTAGGTACTACTTGTCAGTCCTGGGAGTTTCTGTTGTTGCTTTTTATCTTTCCCATCTCACAGATCCTCTTAACCATTATCTGAGCTTGGAAACACTCTAACACAGAAATCACTTTAAATAGAAAAAAAAAGTAAAGTTTTGTACTAAAAGGAGAGCTAACTCATCACTGGGAGTCATTCAGCACCTTCTTTTATTATCATTTCTTTTGTGTTTTTAGTTAAATGGGAAGCATTTGAAGGCTGTCAGACCATCAATGCAGATATATACATACGAGATTCACAACTCTGCACTATTTGGCTCTTTGCTGCATGTGCCCCTCAGCAGCATCCCATGTTCATGGCGCCCTGCATCAGCCTGGCTCCCTGGACCTCTGGCAGTGGTTCTCCTTCACTCAATGAGAGACACTTCTGGAGAGAGGAGGGCTGGAAGGGAAAGAGGCCAGGGTGCTCATTCCCTGACCTCTGTGGTCCTGCTTGGAGACAGCCCTGGCAGGGGCTGGGTTCTGAGCCCTGGGTTGAGGGGGCCACAGTTCTTCCATGACAGCCTCAAGCCTGGGTCCAGGAGCGTGCCTCTCCCTATCACTCACACCTGATGTGCAGCCTCCTGTTAGGGATTGCTCATCCATCAATGGACTCCTCACCCTTGTCCACCCCTCTGTGAGCTGTCCCTGCCTCAGAAGCTCTTCCTCAACCCCTGTGTGTGTGCTGTGTATTCCAGGGTGGGGGGATTCTGGATTAAAATTTGAGTACAGCCTTCTTTCTTTTCCTGTGAACCTTGGCAGGACAACACACAGTCCCGAGAAAGCCCTTGCCTTTCAGCCAATTGTGAAAGTGGCCCATGAAAGACCATTTCCATTCAGAAAATAGTTCTTTTCTAGAATGTTCAAGTTACATGGAAATAAAGGTGCTTTCTTTAGTTCAGTTAGAGCACCAGTATTTATTGAGCACCCCAGAAGGTGAGGCACTGAGCCCTGCCGTGAGAATGTAAAGGCAAATATCATGTGGGCTTAGCCTCAAGGATGCCTGATGTGTTTTTCTTTTTTTCTGCAGCAGAGATGGGGATTGAACCCAGGGCCTATGTGCATGCAAGGCAAGCATTCTACCAGCTGAGCTACATCCCTAGCTCCCAAGGATGCCTGATTTGTACTGGCACTTGCTGTTAATTCAGACATAAACATCACCTACGTCAGAGTGGTCTGGAGAGATTGATTCCACTTGTACTCGCAGGCTGGTGTTCCATGGCTCCAACCAGTGTGGCCGTGAGGTTTATTACAACATTGAAACACTTCCATACTGATTGGTGAAGAGTCCTGATTGGCCCCCTGCTGCCTGCCTGACCCTGCCTCTCCTCTGACACTGTCTACTCCTCCCTGTTTTGTCAGCTGTGCCCTCTGGGTCAACTCCAGCCCTATGGACGGGGGTCCATTCTTATTGGCTGCAGTCTGTGATATTTTTGTGGTTAAGTTTTTGAATATCATCTAGTGTAGCCTGCTCTTATTTAATTTGACATTGTGGAGTTCATCATAGAGTTTTTGTGTTAATTTGGATTTTGCAAATTTGTACATCCATTATCTTGACTAGTACTTTTTGGCATCCCTTGAGTTTTCACCCCATCTTCGTCTTCTTCACTCTGTACCTGGCCCATCTGTACCCATTCTGGCATTCAGCTTTCAAACTGTTAGAGCTGTTATGTCATCAAAAGCAGTGAAATAATGAGAATGGTGCCAGGTGCTGCTGGACCCAGGGAAAGACTCACGTGAGGCCCCATCTTTCAGGGACGTGGGACTTAGGATCGCCATGGGGGAAAGCAGAGTCCACCTTCTCTTCCTCTCTGCAGAAGGGGTGTGTAGTACTCAGCTTGGGCTGCCATAATAAGGTGCCATGATGGAGTCACTTGAACAATAGAAGTTGTGAGGCTGAGATCCAGATGTCATTAGGACGTTTTCTTCTAAGAATTCTCTCCCTGGATTGTGATGCCAGCTTCTCCCTATGTTCTCACATAGTCCTCCCTCTTGTGTGTCTTTGTCCTAATCTTCCCCTTTGTGTGTGTGTGTGTGTGTGTGTGTGTGTGTGTGTGTATGACCACATATTGTATACATTAATGGATTTCTTATGCCATTTCCATACATGCATGTATCATACACTTAACTTCCTTTCTACCCTTGGTTACCCTCCCCTGTACCTGATACCTCCTTCCTGGTTCCTGGTTCCTGGTTCCTGCTTCCTGGTTCCTTCTTTCTGGATATCTTTTTTGGTTTTTAGCTTCCACCTATAAGAGAAAGCTTGCAATACTTGCCTGTGTCTGAATTATTTCATTTGACAAGATCTAATTCTAGGGGGCTGGGATTGTGGCTCAGTGGTAGAGCACTTGCCTAGCATGTGTGAAGCACTGAGTTCAGTTTCTCAGCACCACATAAAAATAAGTAAATAAAGGTTTAAAAAAATTAAATATTTTATTTTATTATTTTGTATTTATATATAACAGTGGAATGCATTACAATTCTTATTGCATATATAGAGCACAATTTTTCATATCTCTGATTGTATACATAGTAGAGGGTCTCACTGAGTTGCTTAGTGCCTTGCTTTTGCTGAGGCTGGTTTGAATTTGCAATCATCTTGCCTGCACCTTTGGAGCCCTGGGATTACAGGTACGCACCACCATGCCTGGCTGAGATGCTGAATGTTATGAAAGAATTTTTTGCATCTATTTGAGATCATTGTGTGATTTTTACCTTTGATTTTATTTACATGCTGATTGCATTTATTGATCTGTATCTGTTGAACCATTCTTGCATCCTTGAAATGTAACAAAGAGTATCATGTTATGTTATCTTTTTAATGTGCTATTAAATTAAATCTGAAAGCATTTTATTGAGTGTTTTTATATACTTTTTCCAGAGATAATGGACTACACTGTCTTTTCCTGTTGTGTCCTTTACAGGTTTTGTTGGCTTCATAGAATGAGTTTGAAACTCTCTCCTTGTTTTATGAATCACTTTGAGCAGCATTGCTGTTAGTTCTTTAAAATTCTGCTGAAATTCAGCGATGACTCCATCTGCTCTGAGGATGGTCTTTTTTTTTTTTTCCTTTTAGTCAAAAACTGTTTTTTTGTGTGTTTGTGGTGCTGGGTATTTCTGTGGTGCCAGGTCCCAAGTATGCACTCTATCAACTGAGCTATAGCCCTAGTCCTTAATTAGAAGACTTTTTACTACTGCTTCCATCTTAATATTTGCCATTAATATATTTAGGTATTTTAGATCCTTTTGATTCAACTTTGGTAAGTCGTATGTGTCTGGAAATTTCTCCATTTCTTCTAGATTTCCTAGTTTATTAGGCATAGAGTTTTTCAAAAATTTCCCTAATGATCCTTTGAATTTCACTGTATCTGGCTTAAGACCCCTTTTTAAGTCTGATTTTGTTTATTTGGGCCTTCTCTGTTTGTGTCAGTTTAGCTAAGGGTTTGTCGATATTATTGTATCAAAGAACCAACTCTTTGTTTCATTGATGTTTTATATTATTTTTTTTAGTCTCTGATTCATTTATTTCTTCTCTGATCTTTACTATTTCTTTCCGTCTATGGATTTTGGATTTGGTTTGTTCTTGTTTTTGTAAGACATTTATGATGAATCATAATGTTATTGATTTGAATTATTTTTTTTAATGTAGTCATTCATCTCTCTCAGCACTGCTTTCCCTGTTCTGGTATGATGTGGTTCCATTTTGGTTGATTCAAGAAATTTTAAGCCAAGCACAGTGGAGCACACCTGTAATCCCAGTGGCTTGGGAGGGCTGAGGCAGGAGGATTGCAAATGCAAAGCCAGCCTCAGCAAAAGCGAGGCACTAAGCAACTCAGTGAGACCCTCTCTCTAAATAAAATACAAAATAGGTCTGGGGATGTGGCTCAGTGGTATAGTGCCCCTAAATTAAAACCCCAATACTCCCCCCTCCAAAAAAGAATTTAAAATTTCCCTCCTTATTTCTTACATGACCTGCAAGAAAGTGTTCCCTGTTCATTTCATAGTGTGTTGCTCAAGCCCCATGTGTTTGTGTAATTTCTGCAGTTATTTCTAGCTTCTTTTCATTGAGATCAGATAAAAAACAAGAAATTATTTCATTTAAAAAATTTTTCAGGAATTACTTCATTGCCTAATATATGGTGTGTTTTGGAAAACATTTTTTGTGCTGAAGAAAATAATGTGTATTTTGCAACTATTGGATGGAATATTTTGTAGATGTTAAGTCCATTTGATCTATAGTACTAATGTAAATCTATTGTTTCTTTTTTTGGTGTTATTTATTGCTTGAATGATGTGTTTATTGTGGCCTATCTTTCCATTTGTCTCTAATTATGTTTGTTTTTTTTAAATTGGGTGCTCCAAGACTTATTGCTTATGCATTTATAATATTATATCTTTGTGATGAATCACTCTCTTGATCAATACATAGTGACCTCCTTTTCTCTTCTGATTTTGTTTTAAAGTCTGTTTTGTCAACTATAAATGTAGCTACTCCTTTTTGCTTTTGGATTCCCTTTACTTGGAACATCATTTTCCACCCTTTCACTATCACTGTGTGTATGTCTTTGCACATGAGGTAAGTTTCTTGTAGACAGCATATTGTTAGGTCTTAATTATTAATCAATTCAGCCAGTCTGCATCTTTTATATGGAAAAATTGAAGCATTTATATTCAGGGTGATTATCAAAAGGTACATTCTTGTTCCTGTCATTTGCTTTTCTGGTGTTTTTGAATATTCCATGTTTTTATTTTTCTTTCTTTCTTTTTTTTTTAAACTCACAACTTTGATGGTTTACTATATTGATAATGTGTGATTCTTTACTATTTCTCATTTGCATGTGTACTCCTCTAGCAGGATTTACTTTTTCACATTTGCTGATGATTTGATCTTTCTTCCTCTTCGGGGTGTAGTATTCCCTTTTGCGTTATTGATAATTGGTTGCAGTGTGTATTTACCTTAGCTTTTCATCACTATGACAGAATACCTGAGAAATATTTATTTTTCCTCATGGTTACAGAGGTTTCAATCTTTAGTTGGCTGGCTTCATTATTTGGGCCTAAGGTGAGGCTCAAATGTTTGCATCATGGCAGATGGGCTTGGCAGAGGAAAGTTGCTCACCTCCTGGCAGCAGAAGCAGAGAAAAGCACAGGAAGGGGGCTGGTGACATGACATAGTCCCCAAGGACCTGTCCCCACGGACTCATTCCCTTCACCTAGACCCCACTTCCTACAGTTTCCACCACCTCCCACTAATCCATTCATATTATGAAGCCATCAGTGGATTAATTCACTTAGGAGGTGAGAGTCCTCTTGATTCAATCATTTTCCAAAAGCCCCACCTCTGAATGCTACTGCATTGGAGATCAAGCCATCAGAATATAAGCCTTCTGGAAACATTCTGGATCCAAACCATCACAAGTATCTTCAGTGGTGCTGGGTGGTCATGCCTTCCCTTAGTTTATTCTGATTCAAGGTCTTTATCTCTCCTCCTCTTCTTGAAGACTAACACTGCTGGGTGCAGCAGTCTTGTTTGGCACTCCATTCCTTTACACAGACTTTCTTCTTTTTAAAGATCACCAGTCGGAATGGATCATAGTCAACCATAAGGACCTCATTTTACCTTCATTACCTCTTTAAAGGCCCTGTTGCCAAATAAAGTCCCATTCTGAAGTATTGGTGGTTGAGACCACATATGAGTTTGGGGGCACGTAACTCAACCATAATAGGCAGGTGTGGAGAGACTGGTTGTCTCTGGCGAGCATCAGGGTCTTAGGGCCACCAAAGTGTTTGTAGCAGGGGTGCTCATGGGGTCTGTGGATGAGGGTGGGGTGGCATGGCTGGAGAAGCTCTGCCTTTGTTTCCCCAGCAAGTGATGATAAGTGACCTCATGCATGAGTCAGTAAACAGCCCAGGGACACCCAGGGTCTCTAGGACTAGTCAAGTGGTAGATTGCTTGATAAAATGAATGGTGCTGTGTGTATTATTAGTGGTCATTCATAGATTGTAATAAGTGTTATGGATCCATGTGACATAACCTAGAAAACAGAACTCGCGTGGTGTCACTCCTTGCAGGTAAAATACTGATTTTATTCATCCATGAGGCCAATCTGATGTTCACAGTGAGTCGTGTGAGTAATTGATACTGTAAATATGTGATCAGCTTCGAGACATGGCTAGAAGCTTAAACACACATTGGTTCCCATCTCGATACATCAGGCCACCCACTCCAGCACCTGTCATCCCCAAAGGATGTGATGAAACCTCAGTGTGTCTTGTCCATACTGTTGAATAAAATGGGGTTATTTTGCATTTTCCCACCGGTTGGCCTAGATGGATGCCAATGTCTATGTGGGTCCAGGTGTGTGTGGAAAGAGAACAGCAAGAATGATGTGACAGGTTTGTCTTCAGTAAAATGTTCAATTAAAAGTGCTGTCCTCAGGGCTGGGGATGTGGCTCAAGTGGTAGCGCGCTTGCCTGGCATGCGTGCGGCCCGGGTTCGATCCTCAGCACCACATACAAACAAAGATGTTGTGTGTCCGCCAATAACTAAAAAATAAATATTAAAAAATTCTCTCTCTCTCTCTCCTCTCTCACTCTATCTTTAAAAAAAAAAAAAAAAAAAGTGCTGTCCTCAATTCTGAGATCATGCCCTTCTCAATTTTTGCATTAAAATTTACTTACTTTTAAGAAACCAAAGTCATAAAATCAGTTTGAAGTTTTTAACTTTCTGTTTTATTTTAAACATTTTTACTTCTTTACTCAGCCAAGGCAAAACAGAAGGTACATCCCCCATTAATTTGGGAATATGAAGTATTTTGTTTATGTAGAGGCTCCATAATGTATGAAGTTGAAGATTGTTCCTGTAAAGCAGCATCTCCTGCCGTTCAGTACAGGCACCTTGGGTGGGGAAGAAAGTGTTGGAACCTGTGTGTGCATACGAAGCAGAAGGAGCATCTTTATCTTCCTCATTGTTAGTGAGCAGGTGATAGGGTACCTCCGTGGCCCTGGGCACTCCATGTCCCTGTAGAACTTGGGGTCCTCAGTGAAGAGGAGTATCCTCCATGCAGAAGGTCTGAAAGGGAGGGGCTTTGTCAATTATTCCCTCTAAGCAGAGGGTGATGGCCCCAGCTGTGGGTGCCCTTCTACATGACTTGGTGATGACATTGTCTAGTTATCATTGAACAACCCAGCATGGCCTTGTGCCTTAAGAAGGTTCCTGCCAAGAACCCACAGACTATGATGGGAACAAGCAGGACCCTGATAGAGTCATGCTCCTTGCAGTTGGACTTCATCTGCCAATTAACTAGTGAAACCAATGGTAAACTAATCACAGCTGCAAGAAATGAGGCATGGTGGAGAGGACCCTGGAAATTCGTTTATTATCACGGAACTTGCCCTGAGGGTCATAGCAGAGCCATTAAGAACAGAGGCTTTTATTTGAATTAAATAGGAGCAGTCCGTTTTGTATCATGTGCTGTAGATTATATATGTTAGCCTTCTTTATCTGCAGTTCTCATCCATGGATTCAACTAATCTCAAACCAAAAATATTGAAAGGATTGGGGTTGTGGCTCAGCAGTAGAACACTCGCCTAGCATGTGCGAGGCCCTGGGTTTGATTCTCAGCACCACATAAAAATAAATAAAATAAAGATGATATTGTGTCCAACTAAAAAAATATATTTAAAAAATATTGAGAAAGAAAAATTTGTCTAAATGGAACACATATAGACTTCTCCCCTTGCTGCTATTCTCTATTCAGCAAAATATAAGAAATATTAGAAACCCATTACTAACTTTTTATGGGTCATGAAGCTTTTTTTTTAAAGAATTTTATTCCAATAATGTATTATTGGAAGAAGAATGGTATAACAACTCTTTTCTGGGTCCACAGCCCAGGGGAGACATGAGGGGGCAGGGCCTGAGGCCTCCCAGAGCATCCCAAGTTCCACACACATGGGACACCTCTGTGCACTGTGGCTGTGGCACGTGGGCTAGAGAACATGCTGATTTTGGGTTCTCCTGAGGCAGTGACTGAGACTAAATTCTGACCTACTTGGAGGTGCCCTCTCTCAGGTGGGGTGCTCAGGGTGCACTGGGATATACCTGGAGAGGGGGCCTGACTGCCTGTCTGTAACTGATTCCAAGAGTGAGCCTGGGGCCGAGGTGATAATGACAGCCCACAGGTATCACTGACCAGACACGGTGCCCACCGTTTTGCATGATTTAAGTAAATTGTCATCTCCTTAGCATTCAGGTGTGGAAATAAGAGGCTTTCCCTGAATCACACAGTGGGTGTGGGTGGGGGTGATGGGGGGTGCTCAAACCTGCCCGCATGGCTGCTTCTCCCGACTCACTCTGGGTTTATGGAGTTCTGGGGTGTGGCCAAGACTCCTGATCCTGCAGATATGCTCATGAGGCCCTTGGCAGGGACTAGTATATCCCCTCCGACTTTAAATGCCCAAAACAGTTAATCCCCTTTCTCTCCCAGGGAGCAGCTCCTGGGGCAGGTGGCTGTTAGTTACTCTCCACCTTCCTGGGGATGATCCACAGTTTCCCATGGAAAGCGCAAGCCTCCTCTTTGTGGGGAGCACAGGCACTCTAAAGCTTAAGAAATCTCCAGTTGTCCTGATGAACAACATTAAGGAACAGAGAGAAGTAGACATTTCAGGAGCACCCTTTCTTCAGCCTGTTGTTAACACCTTAGCTGGAAAAGCCTCTCATGCAAAGGAAAACTGCAGGGACTCACTCCTGTGCTCAGGAAGTGTGGAGTGTGTCATCCACACCCACGAAGGTGCCAGGAATGTGCCGGTATCCTTGGGTGCATCTGACAGGATGAAAGGGAGAAACTTCCCTTTCAACAAACGTGAAATCTGTGGCACCACTAGAAGAGGAGGGAAGGTTCAGGGCAGGGAACCTTTTTAACGAGGAAATATGCCTTACATCTGCAAAATTCTGATCATGGGGATTTTTGGTTAGAGACTTGAGCATACAATGCATTACTGGAAGAAAATTCTAAGGAAATTATCTTTCATTACACATAAAAGGTTGGTAATGGATCACTAATAATTTCAGGGAATATTTTGGAAAAGTATTTTGTAAATTGGAATCCAGAGTTGAATTCCATTGGCATTATTAAGTAAACATTAATAAAGTGGGATAAAGTATATTTAGATTATTTGCATTTTCCCTTTATGATTTTGCTCATGAATTTTAGTAAGGTTCACAAGATAAAAGCATCAGAATATCACTCTTCTCCCTCTCGTGGTCACTACCACAACTCAGCAAGCTATGGAAATTCAATATCGTTTTGATTAATGACCATAACAAATTCACAATAAGACAAGGAACCTAAATGAATTTGTTATTTGTATTTTGTAAAACGTTTTAAGGTTCCTGATTGTTTAATTAGTTCAGCTTTGTATTTTCCATTCAAGTTATTTCTTGACTCCTGGTCTCAAGTCTCATAACCATGGTTCATAATCCCATGGAAATGACTTTCCTTCATTGTGGAAATGACACTAAGAAGTGCTGGTGGGTGGTGGGTCCCTCAGCAAAGCTGGGCTCTGCCAGGACCCTAGCATCACAGATGGCCTTCATGACAAACCAGGTGCCCGATCCCTTCAGCTCCCCAGGCCTCTCTACCCACTCTCTGTAAAGAGTAAAGCAGGGTCCCACAAGTTCAGCCTCCTCTGCACAGTGGCCCCTCCAAATCTACTGCTGGGGACATCACCCTCCTGCCTCCCAAGACCAGAACCAGGCCAGGCTGACAGGAGGTTTCTAGGGTCAGGGAAATGACCTCTTAACTGCTTTCCAAGGACAAATCCAGGTCATCTCTGGCCCTAAGTTCATCAGTTACTTGTGGATATATTCCAAGTGACTGGTTCTAGCACACAGCTTCCCAGGACCTTGCAGCACCTGGGGGAAGGGTGGATGACGATGAACAAATATGCAAATACTGTGGGTGGCAGTGGGCCAGGCAGGAGTGTGGACTAGGAAGAACAGACCTGGCTCTCCTGGGGAACATGGGAGATCTTTGGGATGGGCTCTCCGGGAGAAGCCCATTGAGAAGGGAAGGAGCCCTGTAGCATTGCGGGGTGGGCATTCCATGCACAGAGAAATCAAGCAGGGTTTCTGGGAAGGACCAGCATCCAGAATGGTTCAGGGAAAACCCCAGCCTCGGTGGCGTGCCATGGGGGAGGGTCATGGTGACAGTGAGGCCACAGAGCCCCCAGGGGCCACACCCTGCAGGACTTTGAGGCACTGGGTGAGAGCCTGAGGTTGTTCTAACCAGGTGCATGGCACAGGAGGATTTTGAGGCAGGCGTGGCTTTCTCTGTAGGCATTCTGGGGGCTCTGTGAACAGGGAAGGAAGGGACGGAGGGAAGGATGCTGGGCTTAGATGAGGAGGGTATTGAAGGGGGTCCGTGGGGTCTCTGCCTCCCACTCGTATTCCTGACATTCCAATCTGTTTCCAGATGTGGGAGACTGAGCATTCCCTCAGTCTCCCCAGAAGACCTCCATGTGCTCCGGGCCTGCACCTGTGGAGCACTGTTCTGGGGGATGAGGGCAGAGGGCAAAGTCTCAGTGCAGAGGGGGTCTGACAGTTCCCCTGCTGAAGCCAGTGGTTATGGTCCCTCATGGTAGTTGCAGCTGGATGGCTGAGGGGTTTGGGGTAATTTTGTGTTTTCTGCCCTGCACTGTATAATTCATATAGCAGAATATTATCTCTCTTTTATTTCACGATCTATCCCATTTTTACTACAGTGCCTAGTGTGAATCGGTTTCTCAACTTGGGTTATATTTGTATGGTGGGGGGAGGAAGGGCGGGGTTGAGGAGAGACTGCACACTTTCTGTTAGTGGAAGCTTCTGTTTTTTCTTCTCTTTCTCACTTTCATTTGTAACTCCATAAATTCTTCTCTATCTGTTTGTGTGGATGCCTAGGATATTGTGTGGGTGCTCAGCCCCTGGGGGGTAGATGTGAGTCCAGATGCTTGTTTGCTGGTTCATATCATCCCTAGGGTCCATCTGCTATGGGTGTTTATCGTGCTTCCAGACTGGTCAACAATCCAGAATTCAGTTCCTGTCTCCAAAGAAATAAAGGGGGGGGCATTTACACATTTGACAAGATAATAACTAATACTGGACAAACGAGGTGATTCCTCTCACTGGAGGTGAGATCATTATTAAGCATATTAATTTTAAGCATCTTATTCATGCTTAAAATCTGCGATTCTCTAACTGTGGGTCAGAGCTGAGGCTGGTGTAAACCTGCAGAGGGAGGGATTTTTCAGGTCCACACTTGGAATCTGCCGTTCTTCTGTTCAGAGGCAACGGCATTACAGAGGAACAGAAGTTCCTGAGGATTTTCCCAGGCAGAGAACTCTATTTTGGGGGCCATGTTGACAGTGTCTCAGTGTCTCAGGGTTCTGGCTGGAGAACAAGGCT
Organism: Spermophilus citellus; assembly: GCF_964194105.1. NCBI lineage: Eukaryota > Metazoa > Chordata > Mammalia > Rodentia > Sciuridae > Spermophilus > Spermophilus citellus. The sequence goes on along the minus strand of NC_138198.1, from coordinate 353,900 downwards.
TGGGTTGACCCTCTTGTGTTTCCAGTTGCCTAAATGGTTTCAGATCCACTGGGAAGGAAGAATGGATGCGGGGTGTCTGTGGGAAGTCTGGGGTCAAGTTTCCACGAGAACTGTGAGGTCTCTGAGGACAGTTTGTGAGGTCTCTGTTCCTGTGAGACGTCTCTGTGCTGTGTCTGGGTGGTCCCTGTGATAAGCTCTCTGTGAGGAATCTGTGGGACGTCTCTGTGTGGGTCTCTCAGGTCTGTGTGAGGTCTCTGTTCCTGTGGGACGTCTCTGTGCTGTGTCTGGGTGGTCCCTGTGATAAGCTCTCTGTGAGGAATCTGTGGGACGTCTCTGTGTGGGTCTCTCAGGTCTGTGTGAGGTCTCTGTTCCTGTGGGACGTCTCTGTGCTGTGTCTGGGTGGTCCCTGTGATAAGCTCTCTGTGAGGAATCTGTGGGACGTCTCTGTGTGGGTCTCTCAGGTCTGTGTGAGGTCTCTGTTCCTGTGGGACGTCTCTGTGCTGTGTCTGGGTGGTCTCTGTGATAAGCTCTCTGTGAGGAATCTGTGGGACGTCTCTGTGTGGGTCTCTCAGGTCTGTGTGAGGTCTCTGTTCCTGTGGGACGTCTCTGTGCTGTGTCTGGGTGGTCCCTGTGATAAGCTCTCTGTGAGGAATCTGTGGGACGTCTCTGGGGATATCTCTGTGGAGGTCTCTGTTGGAGACCCCTGCTTGAGGACCATGTCGCAGTGAAGGTCGTGCAGGTCTGTTCGGTCTCCCCGGTGCAAGTCTCTGTCAGAGGTCTCTCTGGGAAGTCTGTCGGGTTCTGAGAGACACCTGGGTGAGACTCTGCTGTCGTGTCACTTCTGAGGGAGGTCCCTGGGTTTCTGTGGTGGTCTCTGGGGGACTGTGTGGGAGGGTCTCACTTGTGTCTGAGGGAGGATTCTGTGAGGTGTCTGTGGAGTCTCCTGGTCATTTGCATGCTGTCCCTCATAGATGACAAAGCTGGCAGCTGTGGAGGGCACAGAGCCTTCTCCCTCATGCGTCTGGCTGTCCATCAGTGTCGCTGTGTGGCATCATCCCCTCGGGATCCCTGGGGTCCACGTCCAGCTCCTCTGCACTGAGAACCTGCCTCTCTGGGCTCTGAGAGGACCCAAAGGGGCCAGATTCAGGAACTAATTCTCTTCTATTCCATCTGCTTTGGGTCTATTCTTGATGGTGGACCCACTCTGTGGTCTGCTGTGATCAATGAAGGGACAGGACTTGGCTCAGGAGTGGCCTGCAGGACCTCTGCCTGCACCACCCACAAACGTAGTTCTGTGAAGCATCAGAGCAGGGTCATGCCCACGTCATCTGCCTTGGTGGCACCTCTGCATAGGACTCTCCATCAGGGAACAAATAGGGCAGAGAGCCCCGGAGTGGTGCCAGGGTGAGGGGCACATCCCCTGTGTTCCTTTGTCCCTTTCCCAGGCTGCTGTGCTTCACATCCACCTGTGTGCCAAGCCCACACTACTCTGCTTCCTTTCTTGGCTCCATTCTTTCTAAGTCTCCACATCCCACTCTCTGCTCACTGCGCCCCATTATACATGGCTTATTTATTTATTTATTTGCTTATTTATTTATTACTGGGGGTTGAACCCAGGGGCACCTAACCACTGAGTCCCAGCCCCAGCCCTTTTAAATATTTTTTATTTAGAGACAGGGTCTCTCTAAGTTGCTTAGGGCCTTGCTAAGTTTCTGAGGATGGCTTTGAACTTGCAGCCTGTGTCAGCTGGGATTACAGGCATGCACCACTGTGGGAGTCTGGAGATTGTTATTGTATGCCTAGTTGGGCCCCAAGGGGGATACAGTGGACCATGGACAGGGGTGTTACACTTAAATGGCCCTTAGCAGTCAAGTCACAGTTCCCACACCCACACATGGGGTGCTCCATGTTCGATCCTGGCCAGTGCTCTTGAGTGTAAAGAAAGCAGGGGCAGAGATGGGTGACATGGCCATAGCATAAGGACTGAACTGACAGGGGCTTTTGGGGCCCATTTCCATGCCAGCCTCTATCAGGCAAAGCAGGGTTCCTAAGGCAGACTTGTAATCTCAGCTCCTCAGAAGGCTGAGGCAGGATGATTCCAAGTTTGAGGCCAGTCTCAGCAGCTTAACGAGACCCTGCCTCAAAATACAAAAAAAAAAAAAAAAAAACAAAACAAAAAAAAAAAAAAACTAAAAGGGCTGAGGGTATAGCTCTGTGGCAGAGAGCTATTAGTTCAGTCCCTAGGTCCATACCCCCTACCCCACCCCACACAAAGATATGAGAGATTAGACTCCCCCACCTCTGAACTCAGGGCCAGCACACTAAGCCCCTCCCTAACTTTCCTGTGCCCATTTTGTAGTATGTGAAGCCACCTGTCCCCACAGATGCCCAAAGTTCAAGAGAGGGGGAAAGAAGGGAGGGAAGTTGAGCCAGATATTGGCGTATGGTTTTTGTAGGGTTGCCTCATACTGGCGAGTCTGCAGTTTTCTGTTATTTGTCCGTGTAATGACCGAGTGATGACTGCATGGTACAGTGAGGGGGTCTGCGGTGAGGGGGGTCCTCAATGTTGCTTTCACCTCCCTGCTTGTCCTCTCCCTTCTAGAACCCACTGGGAGGAAGAACAGATGCCGACCCCCCCTGTGCCCCACCGTAACACAGAGAGAAGACAGCGCCTCAGATGAGAAGAGCATGTATCAGGAAGCAGTAGACATCTCTGTGGGAAGAGCCCTTAGCACACAGCAGACGTGGTCATGACAAGTACCTTTTCCTCCACATGGAATGAACTGTTTCTTTGGGAAAAGATTTCCCAACAGCAAACAAGTGAGAAACATTATTCACCAGACAACAGACTTCTCTGAAGACAGCGGCGCCTGTGACTGTGGACATGGTGGCCCGAGACACCTGCTGCCCTAGGCCTATGCTGCCAGGGGCTGGTGAGTGGTTGCTCTCCTTGTCTCTGATTCATCTCTTCTTGGTCCGAAGGCTGTGGCCTGTGGGGCCATCTTGGTGAGCACAGGCCAAATTACACATCACTCCCCTTTGCTCTGGGTGGATTGCCCTTATGGGAGTATCCATTAACTAGGTTCTGGAGTTTTTCTTGTGCAAATTATCCTTTGAGGTAGAAAGTGCATGCTGAATGCCCATTTTCTCCTCTAGGATCCATGCAACAATGGTTATGAGTATCTGGCATCAGCTGCCCCCTGTCTGTAAACTTTGTGCTCGTTGCTGACATGAGCATTGGGAAATGGCTGATGGGGATTTATTTTTTTTTCACAAAATGTGCCCTCCCTTTACCTTCATTGGAGAGTATGCTCTTTAGAAAGTTCCTTATCCTGTTCCTGAAGTGCATCTCTGAAGGAGCCTGTCCTTTCTCTGGAGGGAGGCTCAGAGAACTTGTCCCCACAGTGTCTCCTGTTTTCTTGACCTGGGCAGGAGGCACACCCACCAGCATGGAAGGGCTTCCCTCCTGAACACCTTCCTTCCTGTATTCCTGACCTGGGCCCACGCAGCCCTTTCTCTTGTCAATGGGACCAACCATGTTCCTCTTGTTTTTCCATGGGTCCTGCAAGTTTGGTATCTTGGGCTCTTGCAGGTCCCGGCTGCTCTTTTTGCTGATTAGGAGATGACACGTCCCCTGGGATGTTGACACACTGCTGCTGGATATGTTCAGGAAGGTGGACAGAGTTTCTGGGAAGCCAGATGTCAAGAGAACAGTCCTGAAGGAACACACCAGTGGCACCGTCTTGAAGATCTTGAGGCTGGTTCTCTCGCTCAGCATCTGTTCCCAGGCAGGAGTCTTCTGGGTCCTGGGAGTTAGAACTTCTAGAGAAGGAGGGGATTACTGGTCTCAGAACTCCTCAGATTCACACGAACAGCTTGAGAGTTGGACATCTTGCTGGTTCCCATGATGACTACCTCTTCAGAGGACTCCTCCTGAGCCTTCTCTCTCCCCCCGATGTCTTTGGCCTTTGAAGTTGGGGACTCTCCATTGATCTAGGGTTGACATGCTGCGGCTTGGTCTCGTGAGCCCACACCCCTCTCTCCAGTGGCTCCTGTCTGCCCTGTTCTGGGCTTGGACTTGGCTCCAGGCTGCCCCTCACAGACCCCAGGACGGTATTGCTCTGCCAAGTTGTGCCCACATGAACCTAAGGGGGGCACTGAGAGGGCAGGCTGCCCGCATGTCCAGTTGGAGGGCCTCTGAGGGCCCACAGTCGTCACCAGATGGAGTCCTGTCAGACCCTCAAGTGAGGGTCCAGGGAGAGGATTCTTCAGGGTGAGACCTTTCTGCGTGGGTTCTCCCAGGACCTTGGCACCGTGGACAAAGGAGTCAGCCCTGGGATCACAGAAGGCTGACGAGGGAGGGCCAACAAAGGAAGGGCTGAGGCTGGAGCCTTTCTCCACTGGAAGAGATTTCTGTGCTTGAGGACCTTGAAGGGCAGCCCCCTGTGCCTCACACAGAGACTTCAGTGTGTGCTGCCAGCACCTGAGGAGTGCGGCGTCCAGGAGGGCGGGCTCCGGGAGGTGTTCCTGCAGGTCTCCCCACCTGTCAAGGATGGTCCGTCCCGGCGTTCCTTGTGAGTGTGTGAGTTTTCAGGCAGGAAGAGACATGGAACATGGCAAGCCTGGAATGACAACCGCCCACCGATGACAACTGCTCTCACCGATCTGCTCAATCTTCCTTCTTTTAGATACCTGCAAGGTATCTATGTGCTTCTTGTCTGGGTCTTTTGGTGAATCATCTCCTGAGTCACTTCTTGAGGGTCTCATCAAGTCCCTTCCTGACTTTGTCTGAGATGATTTCTAGAACCTTTATTGGGAAGCTTTTTTAGGAGGATGCTCAGACTATGTCCCAAATCATTGCCTGAGTACTTCCATACCTGGACTCTTTCTGGGTTTCCTGCCCTTCTGGCTGCTATCATGTGGACTGTGGAGCTCTAGAAAGATCCATAATTGTCTTTTGCCATATTGGCAATTTCACTGTGGGTTCCGTCTGGTCTGGAGATAGCTGGATCTTGTGGAATACTCCACACCAGTGCTGGGTGAACCTCTTCTCAAAGGGATTACTCCAGTTTCTTCTGGTGCTTATGGCTGGTAAAACAGCTCGGGAGTCTGGCAGTGGACTTGGTTTCAGGGAGGCCATGTGCTGGATGTAGGTTAGCTAAGGATTTTCTGCCAGGTGCAGTGGCACACACCTAGAATCCCAGAATCTCAAGAGGTGGAGACAGGAGAATTGAAAGCTGAAAGCCAGCCTCAGCAATGGCAAGGTGCTAAGCAACTCAGTGAGACCCTGTCTCTAAATAAAATGCAAAATAGGGCTGGGGATGTGGCGTGGGTGTCAAGTGCCCGAGTTCAAGCCCTGGTTACTCCCCCACTCCCAAGGGAAAAAAAAAAGATTTCCTGAGATGTTTTGCTCATATAGGGTAAAGCCCTCGGCCTTTTTAGTTGCTTCTTCAAAAGGTGATGTTCTAGCACAGGACATTGTACCCCTTCTTGGGTTGTAGGGTTGTAGGGCACGAAATGCAACAGGCACTATTCAGAGGTGAATGGCTGATGGGATTTTGGGAGACAATGTGAGATGGCCTTTGTTCTGAATCTGTGCCAGTGGTGGGGCCTGAGGCCAGGATAAGGTTGGAGTCAAATGTTTGAGGTTTGACAACATGATAGAGCAAGGGCTGGGGGGAAAGTGTCAAGTAGGTACCTAAGAGTGAACTTGTACTGGGATGCAATTAGAGAGTCTATTGAATAAGATGGAGGAGCGCCTAGTGGGGGTCCCTAGAGCAGGCACCAGAGCCGTGCTGTTTATAAGGCCCTCAAAAAAGCTGACAGCATTTCTGCTGTAAGTGGTTTTCAAAGACCTTGGGGTAAAAAGCTGCTGAGGAACAGAAAGCTGCTGTGGTTTGTCTTTTGTGTTCCAGAATGGCTGTGGGTGGTAGTGTCCCGCTCATTGCCCAGTGACTGTACAGTGCTCCCCAGAGAATGAAGGGGGCCATCTGATTCCTCTTTTTGATCTCAAGTCACAAATCTTCAGTTCTGCTCGCTTGCTGACTAGTATCTCCTGCAGCTTCTGAACATCAGAGTTGATGAAAGAGGTCCCTTCAGCCTCTACTGCAAGAGAAGGTGATCTGCACAGAATGAGTCCTCTGGTGGGTGGGAAGCATGATCTCTCTTGGATTCACTGTGGGAGGAGTTAGAAAGGCCCAGACTCTGGCAGCCATCTAACACCAGGTGAGGGATGAGCTTGGACAGGTGGAGAAAGTATAGCCTAAGATGGCTGAGACAGGAGAAGGCAATGGGACCGAAGATGGCAATGGGACAGGAGATGACAGTGGAAGAGTAGATGGCAGTGGGACAGGAGAAGGCAGCCAAGAGTTGTTGGGTGGAGAGGAGCTCTATGGGTTGGTTCCCAGCGAGTGTCATGAGTCACACTGAGGAGGAGTCAGCCTGGGGCCTGGCAAAGATGGAGGGTGGGCCATGGGATCAGGAGGACGAGATGGGGGAGAGGAAAGTCCCCGTGGCTGAGGTGAACGTCGTTCTAGAGGAATCACAGACTCTGGAGACTGAGAGGCACTCAGGGATGAGTGAGTCTCAACAGTATCTGAGGAAGTCATTAGGTCTGCTGAGGGAGTAGAGGCCAGGGGCAGAGGACGCTTGCTCAAAGGAGTCAGGGAGGCCAAAGGGAGGAAGGCAGTGGCCAAAGCATCCTCCCCAGGCAGTGTACGTGGCTGGTGGACTCCAGCTGACCCTGGTTTGCACATCTCATCTGGGTTGTCTCCTTTTAAGGGCTGGTGAAAGCTGCTGTCATCATGGCTCTTCCCTAAGTGGCTGGAAGAGATAGAGGCTCAGGCTGCAGCCGGGAGCAGATGAGGCCAGAAGGTATAGGAGCTGGGGCAGGGGCGGACACCTGTGGTCAGGGGCCCTCGCTACCCCACACCCTGAGTTTCCAAAGCCTTGCTCTCCCATACCCCAGAGCTGTAGTCAGATCCTGCCCCATGAGAGCTTTGTGCTGTTGGATCTTATCACAGGCAGCAGGAGGAAGGGCACAGAGACTAGGGGAAGGACTCACCTTTGTAGAAGTGAAAGCAGGTCTTCAGTCTCTTCCACTTTCTTCCAGCGATCACTGTCACCTGAAAATGGAGGCTGCGTTATTGTGGAGAAGGGAGGGTGAGCGGAATGTCCATGTGGGGCAGACTGGGAGAGTAGACTCTGGAGGGCCAGCGCCAGTGTTCAGGGCCACATGACGGGTGACAGGGATAGCAAGGCACATGCAGGGGCAGCACTTTGTCATTTACTTCCACCACCATTAGCCCCCCCCCCATGTACTCATAACCACCCTGTGGGGAGAAAGAGTGGACCATTTCACAAAGGAAAGTTTTCCCTTTCTCCTTGGTGGTGGGAAGGATGGATTACCCTGGAGGCAGGCAATAAGAGGAGAAAGAGCCCCAGTCCACACACAAAGGCCAGGATCATATCCTTTGTCCAGGTGGTGAAGCTGGGGTTCAGCCATGTGTCAGGAAAGAGGCTCCTCCATCCTCTAAATCGCACTGTTCTGTTTGGACAAATGAGTCCTGACAGTTGGTTTCAGCAGTCAGAGAGGGCCCTGGCCTGTGTCACAAAGGGATCCTGACAGCAGGGGAGGGGCAGGAAGAAGAGGCAGCACCACACCCCTGCCCACCCTCCAGCCCAGCATGTCCTCCACACTCAGCCTTCTGGATCCTTCCTTCCAACTCCACCTGCTCACCCTGCCACAGGAGACTTTAATCAGTTTCCTGTTGTTTCTGCCTAGCATGCAGACATGACCTGCTTCTTTGTAGATCTGTTTAGCTCCATTGATATGACACTTTTAGAAAATTGGATCATTTCCCGGAATTGTTATTTCACAGAGAAGATTACTCTCAGGTTCCCCTTCTCTGCAGTCCCAGCTTCCCACACAATAGTTCCTTGCCTTGCATCAACTCAGACACAGAACTGAGATCTCTTCTATACTTTTTTAGTTTTGTGAATTTTGAATAAATTTCATAATTTTTTCTAGTTAATTTTATCATCTTCAGCTATAGGGTCTTGTACTACAACAAATAACTAATTTAAATATATCATTATTAAAAATTCAGAAGAACAATTATAGAAAATGAAAAAAAAACTTCAGTAAAATTTGTGAATGTTTCTAATATATTTGCTTCCAAAGTCAATGAATGTTCAATGGCAGAAGATATTTTGGAGAATTTCTACACACACATGTACACATACACATGCACACACAGATGCAACCCCAAGTATTCATGTGTGGTATGCATACCAAATATGCATCCTGTGATGTGCACAGCAATGGATTTTTTTTTTTTTTACAAAGAGGAAACATTGAATCCAGAGGTCTGTGACTTATAACAAATTTGCTCAGTTTCCAGCCCTTATTTTACAAGGAGTGTTTCTTCCCCCTTCTCCCTCCTTTCTCTCTGGTCTCTCCTTCCACATGTGTCAGTAGCAGTCTGATGGGGACGTCCAGGTCATGCAGCACCACCTGCAGGAAGGCTCTCTGCTCCATGCTGCTGTGTCCCCTCTGCTCCTTTACTGTACACAGGTTGGCTGTACTGATGTGGGTCTGTTTCTGGGTCATATTTGCTAATACATCATTGCATGTTTCCTTATCTTCTTTTATGACTTAATCTGTAGATTTCTTCTAATTTTTGTCTGATTTTGTTATTACGTTAGAGCTGGTCTGATACAGTGAGTTAGAAGGTAGCTCCTTTGCTTTAATCTTCTGGAAGAGATCTTAGAGAATTGATATAATTTCTCTCTTAAATGTTTGTTAGGATTCACCAGGAACCTATCTTGAACTGGTGGCTTGGCCTTATTGGTTCTGTATCTTTGATAAGTTACAGTTCTACTCAGATTGATCGTTTCTTTTTGTGTTAAATCTAGCATATTTGTCCTGCAAGGAATCAGTACACTTCCTGTAGTTTCTTGAGTTTAAGAACATGGAGTTGTTTGTGGTATTCCTTTACTGTCTTTCTAATGTCCATGGGATCTGTATGGATGCCACCCTTGTAACTTCCGATCTTCCTCATTTTTATCTTCTATTTTCTTTGACATATTGTCTAGAGGCTCATTGATTATAGTGATTTTAATTGACAAATAATCACACACACATATATATAGGGCCTAATGGGCCTAATGTAATGTTAGGATACACTATGTCAGTCAACTACTAGATCCTACCCATTGCTTCCCAGACTTATTTCTTTATGTGAGAAAATTTAAACTCTACATTTTAGCAACTTTGAAATATTAACTATAGTCCCTATGTTAATCAACTTTTTGTCCCTGTGAATGAAATACCTGGCAAGAATAACTTAGAGCAAGAAAAGTTTACTTTGGTTCTGCCATCTCCATCCCTGGGAGCAGGTGAGGTAGAACATCATGGCGGAGGTAATGAGTTCTGCCATCTCCATCCCTGGGCCCAGGGTGAGGTAGAACATCATGGTGGAGGGCATGGCAGAGGAAACTGCTCAGCCCATGGCAGACAAGAAGCAGAGAGAACCAGGTGTGGTGGTGTGTGCCTGTAATCCCAGAGGCTCCAGAGGCTGAGTCAGGAGGGCAGGAGGATTGCAAGTTCAAAGCCAGCCTCAGCAACTTAGCAGCGACCTAAGCAACTTAGTGAGACCCTGTGTCAAAATAAAACCTAAAAGTGCTGAGGATGTAGCTCAGGGGTTAGGTGCCCCAGATTTAATCTCTGGTCTAAATGAATAAATACATAAATAGGCACAGAAAGATAGGGGGGCGTGGAGAGAGAAGCCTGGGACCTGACACACTGTTCCTTAATATTACATTGTGCACTCAAAAGGCACTTTCTGTGACCTAGTTTCTCCAGCCATACCCATCTGTCTACAGTTAGCTCTCAGTGGTTCATTCAAATTATTAATTCTTCTAAAGGAGTAGTCTACCTATAAGTTTGCAGAACTCATAATCCAATCTATTCACCTCTGAAATTTGTGCATTACCTAACACCTGTGCTTTTGGGGGGACATTCCTAGATCTAAACCATGATAATCACCATTCTTTACTAGAGGACTTTAGAAAATGACTTCCCCACCCTTTGACTTTCTGCTGTTTGAGTATAATGTGTGAATGCTTTTCGTTTGTTCAGTTTTGCTTTGTGTTTCCCCTGCTTGGTGAGGGAAGGTGTTACTAGCCCTAGGATGAGATCTCCGTCTTTTAGTGAGTGTGGGCTCTTGAAAGGAGCTGCATCGGTTTCCCCACTCTGATGGGACAAGAGGTCTGGAGGCAGCTGTGGTTGGATGCTTTTCTCTCTCATATGCAAGAGCAGTGGGAGCTGGTGTTGAGCGTGTCTCTTCTTCCAGGTGGAGGGCTAGAGCAGGCTTGAGTATGGTAGGTCCCTTATCTTGGGTCATTTGGGGTCTGACGAAATCTCAGTAGGCTACTCTTTTGTACAATAGTTTCTCCTAAGGTTGGAACTTCTCAAGAAGAACAGAATGCTTTGGTGCCCTGTGAGATCCTGGTTGAGATCCTGGAGGTAAAACTCAACTGGAGGTGAATCTCACCCTGAGTGACTGGGTCAGCTTTTTCACACTGAGTTCAATACTTGTTCAGGGTTTCCTAGTCCAGTACTGCTTCCCAAAGAAGCTTCTGCTCGTGGGTTTCCACTCTAAGAACTTATGAGCCTCTGTATGTGCCTTTCTGTTTCACCAATTTTGGGGGATAGGGGTTGGACCTGGGCTCCAGTTTCTGTGATGAATCTAAGACTTGTTGATTTTTCAGTTTGTTTACCTTTTTATATGAGGACAGAATGTATTTTTATTGTTGTTGTTTGTTTGTTTGTTTTTTTTTTTTGTACTGGGGCACTCAAACACTGAGCCACATCCCCAGCCTTATTTTTGTACGTTATTTAGAGACAGGGTCTCACAGAGTTGCTTAGTCCCTCGCCATTGCTGAGGCTGGCTTTGAACTCACAATCCTCCTGTCTCAACCTCCCGAGCCGCTGGGAATACAGGGATGCAACACCAAGCCCAGCCAGAGTGGTGATTTCTAAGGTTGTTACATGATGAACAAGAAAGAGGTTCCCCCTCACCTAATTTGTTCATTGTTTATTCCATTTTCCAATGTGACCCTGATCCTCTTAGGTGTATCTGGCCCATATGGGGGGGTGGTAGTAGGCTGCTATGCTGATGGTCCTCAGTGAACCACATCTCTCAGTAAATACTCAAACCTTTTGTGGTTTCTTGTTGCAGTGACTTGAGGCTTGGCCATATGACTTGCTTTGGTGAATGAGCTTTGAGTTACTGTAGGAGAGGATAGAAAAGATCTTAAACATGGGGCGTGTCTCTTAAAACTGCTGTTGTCTGTGGAAGCTCATTCTGACCCCATGGAGAATAGATGGTCTCGGGTCTCTACCATGTATGCTACAATAGAGCCCACACTCCAGGTATGTGGGTGAAGCTATTTCAGAGACTGTAGGTTCAGCCAACTCATCAATTGAGTATAGATTCATGAATGGGTCAGGGAAAACTAGCTCAACCAAAGCAGAGAGCCACAAGCCCTAAAATGATGCTGTTTGAAGTATGTGTGTGTGTTCATGCAGCAATAGTTGACTGGTGCCTTCAACATTGACAACTTGAATAGAAGGTAAAGTCATGTTTAATGTTCATGTCATTATGATAGTGCATTCACATATTATTGTGTTATATTTTACTCTGTGTAAATCCTTATGATAAAATAAAATTGTTGCTTTATTTGCATTGTCTTATTTCTAAATGTTAGATTGAATGTGAATTAGGAAGATTGTTTTTATCATAAAATAACATTTCTGCTTCAGTGAGTACAACATCTTCCAGCTCTTTTCCCTGCTCTGGAATGACTCGGGACCTCCGCCTGAGAGTGAGGGATAGATGCAGAGCTCTGCTGCCTCCCTGGGGCACCACGAGGAGCCCACTACAGAGGGAGGAGGAGCCCCATCCCCACCATGTTGGTAGGTATGCCCCAGGTCTGGCTGCTGTTAGAGCAAGAGCTGTCTATCTCAGTAGTGAGGAAAGGGTGATAGGAGGAATAAGAACTTACTGTACCTGATATCCTAGGAGGTGAGTAATCATTTGCTATGTATAGGTACAGGACGCACGTATGTGAATTTGCATTACTGGGTAATGTTTTGGTACTGATAACGTTCAGTTTTCAAAGTCAAACCAGACACTTCCCAGTGGCCCACAGTGTTCCCCTCAGAGTCCGTGTCCTGTGATGTTTCTTCCCCGTGCACCAGAGGTGGTTGTGCCAGGTCTTGAGCTGGAGACAGTTGTATTCTGGGTGCTTTGGATTGTTTTGTCTCTATTTTCCATTACAGCTTTGTCTGTCTGTCTCTCTCTCTCTCTCTCTCTCTCTCTCTCTCTCTCTGTTTATTTCTCTTCCTGCTCCTCAAGTCTAGTGCTTTCACTGCTAAAGTTATAAAAATTCTGACTTCCCACTGGGAGTTCTCCCTAGTGAGCTCCTGGTATATAGCTCTTTTACCAATATATGTTGTCTGTGTGGGGCTGGGGATGTGGCTCAAGTGGTGGCGTGCTTGCCTAGCATGCGTGAGGCACTGGGTTTGATTCTCAGCACCATATAAAAACAAAATAAAGATATTTTATATATATATATATATATATATATATATATATATATATATATATATATATATATAAATCGTCTATGGCTCCTGCTTTGGTAAGTGTGCCACTCATTTTACCCCAGCTTGGCTCCAGTTATTCCTTCTCCTTCTCCAAACCTGTCTACCAGCTATTGAATATCTTAATCGTTGTGCAGATTCATTGAAAATAGTATTTTAAGAGGCCTTCTGAAAATGTGATATATATACACAAAGGAATATTATTGAGCCATAAAGAATGAAATTATGACATTTGCCAGTAAAGGATAGTCTGGAGACTATCCTGCTAAATGAAATAAGCCAATCTCAAAAAAAAAATCCAAAGTCTAAATGTTTACTCTGACATGTGGATGCTAACACATAATAAGGAGAGGGGAGGGAAGAATAGAAATTCTTTGGATTAGACAAAGGGGAATGAAGGAAAGTTAGCAGGGGTGAAAATGGTAAAGACAATTGAATAAATTGCACATTACTTTCCTATGTTCATATATAAATATACAACCAGTGTGACTGCACATCATGTACAACCACAAAAATGGGAAGTTATGTTCTATATATGTCTGTCAAAAAACATTCTTCTGTCATGTATAACTAAAAAGAACAAAGTCTTTAAAAAGCCTTCTGAGAGTCCTGAAAAGCAATCTCTCCTTGTTCTTGTTCTAAAACTTCATGCACTTCCTTTGTCATTGGGGATTATTCGCCTGGTTGAATTGTCTTTGTATATGTCTGAGCTTTCTCATAGATGGTGAATTATTTTGAAGGATTTTTTTAAAGTATGTTATAGATTTACATATAAGTATAAACAGGTGTATGTGTTTGGGGATTGAACCATTTATTGTTGACCATTGAGCTACATCCTCTGTCCTTTTTAGTCCTTGTTGTTTTTTGGGACCCTGTCCTGCTAAATGGCTGAGGGTCTTGCTACATTGGTGAGGCTGCCCTCGAGCTTGTGATCCCCAGCCTCAGCCTCCCCGTCACTGGGATTGCAAGTGTGCACCACCTCCACTGCACCTGGCTAAATCCATCTATTGTAGTAATGAGCTCAGTTCTGCACACCCCAGAGCCATTTCTCACATGTAGCAGCTGCCTTGTGAGCTGCCCAAATTCAGTCATCTTAAATACTATCAAATTAATATCAAATATTTTTCTTTTGAGCTGTTTTAAAGCATATCATGATTGGGGTTTTATTGGAAAATGTACATAAAATAAAACTTATCCTTAACCATTTGAAGTGTACAATTAAATGGCGTTAAATACTTTCCCAATGTTGTGCACCATGTATATTTTCCATTTCCTGGCCTTTTCAGTTTGCTAAACAGAATTCCCATGTTGTTAAACAAGAATGCCCCATTCTTCCTCTTCTCCAGCTGCTGGTAACCTCCACTCCACTGTCTGTCTCTATGGAATTGCCTGTTCTAAGAACTGATATGTGAAATCATACTTTTTTTTCTGGTTTAGCACTTCTATTTTCCCAATTCATCCACATTATTGCATTTTTCAGAGCTTTATTCCTTTTTAAGACTGAATGATACAACTTGGCATGAACATCCAACATGTTGCATATTCATTTGTTTATGTAGGGAACTTGGAGTTCTTTACACCACTTGGCTAATGTGAATTAAGGTGCCATGAGCGTTGGTGTGCAAGTGTTGGTTTTAGTGTAATCTCCTAATTCTCTTGGAAATATACCTATAAGTGGATTTGCTTAATCATGTAATAATTTTATATTAATATTTGGAGGAACTATCATACAGTTTAGTGTAGTAGTTGGTTAATTTAAATTCCCACCAGAAAATTTTTTTCTTTCATTTTTTTTTTTTTTTTTTTGTCCAAATTGGAGAGTATTTAGCCGGCCAGCTGGTGACTGCTCCCCACAGAACCCATAAGTGTCTCTGTAAAGAATAGCCCTGAGCCTAAGCATTTGAGGATATTTAAAGGCAAAAACTGCAGAAACCACATCTGGGTTGACGTAGCTGGAACCCACCAGAAAATTTTATGATTTTGTTTTCTCCATCTTCCCTCTCAACATTTATTTTCCATTTAGCTTAAAACAGCCATTGTAGGGCTGGGGCTATAGCTCAGTGGCAGAGCACTTGCCTAGCATGTGTGAGGCACTGGGTTTGATCCTCAGCACACATGAAAATAAACAAATAAAGGCATTGTGACCATCTACAACTACAAATTTTTTTTTAAAAAAACAGCCATTGTAATGCATGTAAAGTGATAACCACCAATTGGTGATTTGCTTTTCCCTCATGACAATGATATTTTCATGTGATTATTGACTATTTGTACATCTTCTTTGGGAAAATGCCTATTTTTTGTCCATTTTCAAATTGTATTGCTTCCTAGTTGTTGAGTTATAAGAACTCAATAAGAATTCTTCATCAAATTTGGGTTGCAAATATCTTCTCTCACTCTGTAGATTGCCATTTTATTTACTTAATTTTATTTTTAACTGGTTTATTAAGTACAATTGACATCCCATAAACTACACATACTGAACATATTTAAGTTATTAAATCTGTTTTTTGATTTTTGGCTTTTTAAATCTCTTAACCACTTCAAAATATATAGTTCTACCATGTTAAGTATATTCAAAGTATTCTGTAATGGATCTCCAGAACTTTTTCATCTTGCAAAATGAAAACCTATAATTATTAAATATTCCCTCTTGGCTCTGAGCATGATGTTCTGGACTTAGCTAATGCCTTTTCAACAACACTTTGAAACTGAACTTGCAAGACCAGTTCACACTCAATTGTTGGGAAAGGCAGTGGACCTTCCAGGTACAGCCTCTGGGAAATCTGTACAGTCTTATCATCTGTCATGTTATGAAGCTTGGAATCTTGATCTGTTCTCATTCTTGCTGATGTTATTGGGTTCCATTATATCAATGATATTCCGCTAACTGGAAAGGATCATCCTCTGTTATAGGATGCAGTAGAACAACTCATATACATGCTTGAAGATGGGCTGTCAACCTCAACAAAATCCAAGGCCCTATGAAGTTCCTGGGGTGGTCTGGTCAGGTAAGACCCATTTGATTCCAGGCATGGTGAGAAATAAAGTGAAAACCTTTTCCATTACCCATGCAGTGAAGAAGGTAGAAGGGTCTTTAGGGCCCTGGGCTATTAGTAGGCTCTTGCTCCTCATCCCACTCAATATCCATGCCTACTACATGGGCTGATGAAGAAGGGCGACAAATGGAACTGGGGTGTTCCCCAGCACAGAGTATTTGAACAAGCAAATTTGATACATAGGTACAATCTCTGGGCCCCTCTCTACCAGAGCTGCCAATGTGGTTAGATGTCACCTGTAAAGCAGATGGGATGCACTTAGCTTTCTGGCAAGAACAACAATGGAAAATGTACTTCTAGGATTTTGTCATGGTGGGAAGGGAGCTGAAACTATAGATGCAGCCTTTACAACAGCAGTTGTTAGGAGTGTAAGATGACCTACCACAGGTGGAGCCACTGTCTAAAGATTTACTGGACATGATGTGAACTGGCCTACCTATAAAGGTGGGTGGATGGCCTATGTCACCAGCATCACTCTTGTATAGCACAGACCCCTAAATAAGGGCATGTGTGCTACAGCAATGCAGAGTTCTCACCAACAGCTTGTTGAATAGGTGCCTTTACCTATTTCCCACCACCCAGGTGGCTGCCCCGGTGCCACTGGTCTCCCCAGTGTGTGAGGGGTATCCCCGTGCCTGGAAATTGTTCATATACAGATGGGTCCAGCATGGGGGAAGTCAAGAATTTGTACTGATTTTGCATTACAACCTGTTATTCATACTTTCTGGCATGAGACAGAAGAAAATCTGAGCAGCCAGAAGATAGAATTATTCACGATGGCTTGTGGTACCTGTGAGCTGGTCACTGGATATTTGCACTAACTGGACAGTTCACCATGGCCTCACGTTGTAGATGGCACCGTTGCCAGTGGACTATGGTCTCTACTGGGTAAACTTTTCTTGGAAGCCAACCTGTGGCAACAAATGTGACATGAAACTGGAAATATTGATGATCACTTGTGATGCACTCACCTTTGTCCCTGTAAATGTGGAGCTGGGTGCTTTGACCTTGATGCAGGCTCTGGCCAGGACCCAGGCAGTGGACTGATGAGGAGAGTACAGAGAAGGTAATTGAGAAAGTGCCAAAATGGGATGGAACAGGGCTAAAGGGACAGGATTATCCCTAAAATATAATGACTTGCTCCTGGAGACATCCCAGTGACAGGTGTGCCCCTGCCTCCTGTCCTGTCCTTTGAGCCACATTCAGGAAAAAATACAGTGAACAGTCCAGCTGGTTTGGGACTGGCAGATTGATCATATTGGCCTTTTGCCAAACAATAAAGGACATACATAAGCCTTAACCCTGTGTAGCCTTCCCTAGCAAGAGAGCTATTCAAACCACCACTTTCAAAGGTCTTGAGAAACTAACATCATATATGGGTACTGACGCTGGATTGTCAGTCAGGACACCCAGTTCACAGGCCATGTTTCTCAGCATTGATCCCAAGGACATGACACATGAGGAAACTTGCATCTTCCATATACCTCTAAGTCAGCAAGCAAGTTTGGTGGAGAGAGAGCAAGTCTTATTCAAGCATTAGGTTTTGGCCCTATTAGGCAAACCCACCTTGGCCAGTTGGACTGGAATCTTTGGAGAAATGTATGTACAATATGCCAAAATACACTCTACTGCCATATAGATCTAAAAAGAACAAAGAAAAAAGAAAAAAAAAGAAACGTTAATAGATTTAACTGCCCATAAGTCTTGGATGCCTTCTCCTATGAGCAGCTGGGAGCTCTGGCCCCTGCCCCAAACACCATGCCTGTCCAAGCTGTGCATCCAGGTGGTATACTACCAGAGTTGATGCAAAGACAAAGAGCTCTGGGGTTTTGCACCATGGGGACAATTCCATGGGGCCTCAAGTGGCTTGTCCCCCACAGATGGGCTGGCTATTTCTTGCCATAGTGTGAGGAGTCTCCAATCCTCCTAAGTGGATTCCTGTTGGCCTTGTTGGGCTCTGGACCTGTGATCATGCCCTAATGGATTAAAGAAAATATTTAGGGAGCTGAACTTAGCCTCCTACTCTGGCATGTCATTCACTGTCCACTTTTGGAGTCTCTCATGGACTCTTTATTATTGGTCAGTGTTTGGGATGCTCTACAGCATCTCCTCCAGATGTTGTTGCCATGCTCTGTGACATACACTATGCCACCAGTACTTTAAATGGGATATAAACTTCCTCTCACAATGCAGATTAGTTCAGGCTCCCATTATAGGTAATTAGGCCCTGAGTAGACTTTCTACCTATTCCCCTTTTGTATCCAAATCAAGGTTTTCCTCTCTGATTCTCGTTGTCTAAGTCTCCTGCCCCTTGCCGAGTCTTGTTTGTTGCCCTCTTACTCACCAGATAAACTTATGATGGTTTGACTTCACTACTTTTTTCATATTCAGTTGTGTGAAAGTGCACCCTTACAACCATCCTGTTCCATGAGATGCTCAGCACTTATTATAAAATACATGAGCTCTATGTTGGACTGTTTTGCCCAACTCTAGACTACTGTAAGTGTTCTGAGCACAGTGAAGGTGGGCAAGGCTAATCTGTGATGTATGATGGTAAATTGAATGCATTTTAAACTTGTACATTTTAGTGTAAACCTGTTGAGGAGCACCTGTACATAGTCCCAGTATTTAAAAAGAAATCATTTGTAAGGAAATTAGAGCCAGAGACCACTCCTTGCTGTCATATCTCGACTCACAGGAACCTCTAGAGTGGGCCTCTCAGCTCCTTTCTACCTCTGCCTGTTTCATATTATTGGTGGTTACTGTTTACTTAAATTTATGTGCTTTTTTATGTCTTAATTTGGAAATAATAATCCAAAATACTAAAGGATTTTCTATTTTCCAAAACTACCAAAATTTAAAAGGGGACCAATATTCAGAATGGTGCAGATATGATGCTACTATAGTTCTAACTGTGGAGATATAGACCAGCATCATCGCCTCACAGATGACAAGCCCCTTGCTAGAGTGGCCCGCTCCTGGACACATGACCCAGACAAACCCCTAATTTGGTTATAACAAATAAATGGAGCCAGGTGTGGTGGTGCAGGTGTGTAATCCAAGTGGCTCTGGAAGCTGAGGCAGGAGGATCATAAGTTCAAAGTCAGCCTCAGTAACTTAGAAAGGCCCTGTCTCAAAATAAAAAAAAGGCTGGGGATGTGCCTCAGTGGTTAAGTACCCCTGGGTTCAATCCCTAGAACCAAAAAAAAAAAAAAAAAAAAAAAGCATAGGGTGAGAGGTGGTGGGTGAAGATCACACCTACTTCATGCAAATTTGACTCAAGTAGAAAGTTAAAATTGAAAGTGCCGATTATCATACTCAAGTTAAAATAAATGAAGTACAAGTAAACACAATAAGAGCAAATCATGTCAACACATTTTTAAAAAAAAATTTTGAAGTTAAAGATGGATAACATGCCTTTATTTGTTTGTGTTTATGTGGTGCTAAAAATTGAACCCAGCGCCTCACATGTGCTAGGCAAGCGCTCTCCCACGGAGCCATAGCCCCAGCTCCTCAACACACTTTTAAGAGAAGCAGTTTTCAGTAGCATTGTGTGACATGGTGACCTTTAGCTGAGGTTCAGAACTACACTTATTATGTCACTTATTAATGCATTTTCTTTGATAATAACATAATTAAAGCAGTGAGAATATTGAGCAGATGTGATTGTGGAGGGTCCTGAAGCCCCTCTAAAGACAGGGATAGCATTTCCTAAACTAGAAATGTTGGGATGTGGGTAGGTTTCATTTTTTATTATTATTTCTTGCATCTTTCCCATAAGTTAACATGGTATTTTCTGTTTTAAATGCAAAATCACAATGAAGTGCAAACAATGCACAGGAAATAAAACTGGACATGACAAAAATAAAAGCCAACCGTGAGTCCTGTGTCATGGAAAGCATAAAAGGGGAACCGAGAAAAATCATGAATCCTATCATCACTGTGTTGTGCGCTGGAGTCAGGTTTTATTTGCAGCACTTTAGGAGTCAAATGTGACATTCAGTTTTGAGGATTTTTTGCTGATACCTCCCTGCGGTACTGACTGAAACAACTTGGTTTCCAGCAGAAGCTCTGTGATCATTCCAGCTGGGGCTCTGGGCACTTGCTGCTTCTTGATGTTCGTCAGTAAATTGAAGATGTTGGACTGAGGCCGTTTCCCTTCCTCCCGTTCTGCCCCTGGCTGCAGCACCTGGTCTCCAACCAGGGTACGTCCCAGGTCCCTGGACTTGGGTGATGGTGACTAGACAGAACATGGACCAGACCAGACCAGACCTCATGGCGGTGGATGAACATTTTTTAGTCCAAATAAGAGGGAATACACATATGTAGGAACTGAGGCCAAGGATTCTTGAGGGTAACAAACCCTGTCCTTTTCTCATGACAGAAAGTTGCTATTTGGGAGAAAAGCCAGGTACAGTGGCACATACCTGTAATCCCAGCAGTTTGGAAGGCTGAGGCAGGAGGATTACAAGTTCAAAGCCAGCCTCAGCAATTAGCAAGGCCCTAAGCAACTTAGTGAGACCCTGTCTCTAAATAAAATATAGAAAAATGGCTGGGGATGTGGCTCTGTAGTTAAATGCCCCTGGGTTCAATCCCCAGTATCAAATACATAAATTTAAATGATACAACTAACTAGTTATGAGTCCCTTTTGAGTACCTCAGGCTCCATAGCTAGCATCACCTGAAACACTGAAAACAGGGACCACTGAGAAGCCCTAGAACACTGTCATGTCTTTTGGAAAGGAAAATAGATCAGGATACCTGTGAGTTGGTTTAGGACATAAGGCTCCTGAAGTAAGACAATGAAAGTATACTGTTGGCCTTGCCTGCTGATGCCAGGTACAGGGGATGTGTTGATTTGCTCATGAAATGAAACCACATCTGGTAGAACAGCTGTAAGTGAAGTCACCACCTCCGTAAGCTTATGGTAATCCACTGTCATTCTCTAAGGTCCATCTGTTTTTGCACAAGCCACACAGGAATATTGAATGGGATCTAGTGGAAATCATACACCTATGTCCTTTGAGCCCTTGATGGCGGCACTATTTTTTCCAGTCCCTCCAGGAATGCGGTATTGTATTTGATTTACTATTTTTCTGGGTAGAGACAGTTCTAGTGTCTTCCACTTCACCTTTCCCCCATAATAACCCCCACTCCATGGGTCAGGGAACCAGCATAGGGAGTCTGCAGCTGCTGAGTATGTTTATTTCAATGATGCATTAAAGATAGGCGAACTAACAGCAGGTGGGAGCAGGGACTTCTGAGCCAACTGTGAGATGCACTGGAGCTAAAATTCCATTGATCACCTGACCTCCATCAGCCAGCCCCTACCCTACCTTGTGGGCCACAGCAGTGTTTTGGGTTTACTGGAATCAGTGTCAGTTCAGAGGCATATCCCATAATCTCCCTAACACCTGATTATTTCCAGTATCTTCAGTGCACAGTCATCCTGGTAAGAAGTGGTAGGTCTGTTGGAATGAGTCTGGGAGAAAGATTAATCATTTACATGTTGGCAGTGCAGAGGGTCTTTCCACAAGGGCACCCAGCCTTCCCTACATTCAAGGCCTTCTGGTTCTGCAGACTGGCTCCAGTCTGGGAGTTGATTGAGGGAGGGTCTTTAACTCTTTTTGTGATTCTAGTTTGACTTCTGTTCACTTGATCTGAAACTCTTATGCTGTGCAGATTCAGTAAGAATCTAGTAGACTTCCCATCTGTTTAATTCCTAGGAACTCAGTAATCAAGCTCCTCAGATTACTCTGATTGGTCCTTTGACCCTCCTGTCTCCATGGTAATCATGATCACCTTTCCTCTGGTAACTGAGTGCTGCCATTTGGCCTCTGCCAGTCCCAGGATCAATTCTTTCCAACTACATGCTTTAGGTTTTCAAATTTAGTGTCAGCAGTTTCCATTTAATTTCTGCCCTACAGTAAACTGACTTGTGACATTTTTAAGGATCCTGAGACTCTATACAAATTTATTTCTCAAAATTACTCTCAAAGATGTATTCTCTGGACTTTTATTTTAAGGTAGGTGCGCAGATACTAAGGACAAGGCCGTTCTAATTCACATGTTTCTTATCCTTTGAATTATTTTCTCTCTGTCATTCCTAAACAGTTCTGGCAATAATTGAATTTGGGTCACCTTTTGGTCCACATTTCAGTCAGCAAACCAAATAATGAGATGCTGTTCAATACTGAGCTGAAGTGCTAAAAGCAGAATCTCCATTTAGTAGGCCTCAATCAGCACATTTGGTCTCATCCAACTTTATGTTTCTTCCACCATTGTCTCACAAGTCCACTGCCACACATAGGTCCTCACTTTTATGTCTGTATAGAATTTTTTAAAAATCAGGTAGCCTTATGGAGTGTACCTCCTCAAGGATCCACTTTGAACCAGTTTTAAGGTCTATGGGGACCAGAGTATGGTTGTAGGCCCAGAAGCAAAAAGGGCAATGAGGGTGGGTCCTGAGGAGCAGGAGGAGTGTCTTACCTGGAGGCTGCCTCGGGAGGGGACTGGAGTCTCTTCAGGCAAAGCTGGGTTAACTCAGATGGGGGTGCAGCAGCTGCTTCTAAAGGCAAAGAGGACGGGGAATTCAGGGGTTCCACCTCTCAAATGTCATCAAGATCTTGCCAACAGTGCCATTGAATTTATGGACCACCCCACCCCCACCCCTGGCCCCAGTCAATGCCCTCACAGCAGACACTCTACCACGTTGGGGGTTTAATGTGCATCACAATTCAGCCACTCACAGGATGTGGTTCTGGGTTTGCTTTTGGGCAGTCTCAGCTCTGTGGTCGCAGGGAATGAAGGTTTCTTCCAGGGCAGATGTAGAATCTTTGTGGTCATTTGTGTGAGATTGAGCTGGGAATTCGAATCCCTGAGTTCATCCTTTCTTTAGTCTACTTTGACCATAACAATTAGGGGCACTAGCCAACAGAATAGTTGTTATTAGTTTGAGGAAAATGCTCCAAGGTATCAAACGCATGGCCACCCAGAACCTTCCTTTTTTATGATCAGGAATGGGCAATGGAGATACTTGGCATACCTCTGTTGCTGCATCATGTCATGGACTATCAGTGTTTTCTTCAGGTTCTCTGTGCTTGTTACTGAGGCTAGTTTGGAAAATGGCTAATGGGGTCTTGACTTTTTGCAAGAAATATGCCATCCCTCTGACCTTATGGGGGAGAATGCATTGCAGAAAGTTCCTTATCCTGTTCCTGAAGGGCCTCTCTGAAGGAGCCAGTCCTTTCTCTGGAAGGAGCCGGGGAGCGCTTGTCCCACACTGTGTCTCCTACCTCCCTGACCTGGGCAGGGGGCACACCCCCCAGCACGGGAGGGCTTCCCTCCTTCAAACCTTCCTTCCTTATGCCCGAGCTGGGCCATACACAACCCTCTCTCTTATCAGTTGGACCAAGTTTTTTCTTCTTGCTCTTTCTTGGGTCCAGGAGCTTGTGGATCCTGCAGGTTCTGGCTGTTCTCTTTGCTGGTTGAGACCCTACAGGCCCCTGGGCCATGGACAAGCTGCAACTGGATATGCTTAGGGAGATGAACAGAGAGTCCCGGAAAGCCAGGATGTCTGCCACCAGGAAGGAGCACCTCAGTCCTGAAGGAATAGGTAGGGGCACAGTCTTGAAGGATGACACCAGTGGCCAGATCTTGAGGCTGGTTCTCTGGCACAGCCCTTGCTCTCAGGCAGGAGTCTCCTGGGCTCTGGGAAGTAGGAATTCTAGAGGGAGAATTTCTGAACCATGGTAAAGCAGATTCTGTAGTTCCTGACAGGGTTATACTTCCATGCCCTCTGGTTTGTGGGGTTATGTAATTAGTTCTGAAAGATAAGTTGGAGGTGGAATTGATAGGTCATTTCTGAGCCCGAATTGTCAGGACAAAATCGACAAATCCTCTTTTGCTTCTGCATTGTGACCCAGAGTTCCCAATAGGTCATCAAGGTGAGACAAATATGGGAGTTTAAAAGATTGAATTGATTTGACATGAGCAAATGAAACCTGGAACCGACGCCAGTCTGACTGCTCAGGCCAGAAACAAGATTCACAGACTTCAGAGCTACACCATCAGCAAGAAGTGACATGGGGCACATTCAACAAGGGATAACGACCTGTTCCCTGGGAACATGGACTTACCAACAAGACTTTGATGAAAAAGTCCAACAGGACTCAGGAGCAGATGCCAGCCAATCTTCAGGGTTAAGATTAAACTGCCTTAGCACATAGTGAGAGTCAAGGACCAACCTGAAGAGCTGACACATACCAGAATGTCTCCCCCATCACACAATTCCATTCAAATACCATCCTGCAAAGAAGCAGGAACAGCGCTAAGAAATCTGAGCCCTCCTGAAAGAAGCTCACTCATCTGAGAGAGGCTACTGGGTCCAGTAGAGAACTGATTCTGGGGGTAGTTCTGTAATTTGGCACAGATGGTGGACAAAAATCACACCTAACTCTGCCTCTCTGAAGGTTGCTGGCAATTCTGAAAACTGGACTGATTTACTCTGTTTGTCTCATTTGGTAACTTGAGCTGTCTACAGGGACTTAGAGACTCTGAAGCTGGAAAAGGAATGTGAGAAAAATCACAAAAGAGCTTCCATGTGGCAATCTCAGGCAGCCTCTGTCCCAGCTGTTGGCACTTCTCTACCCACGTGCTACCACTGTGCATCCAGACAAGCTTTGACTAAATAAAGGGACACGGCTACCAAGACAGAGCTCTGTGAATTAACACATGCAGATATTTTATACGGATGATGTCAGCTTTGGCCTGAGCACAGCCCTCAACATCCATAGTGCATTTGTAAGGGCCACTTGGTCAAAAAATTAAAAAATTAGGAAAAAAAAGTGATGACTTTAAAATAGAACATCTCTTCGCCCTTATATGCTAAATCTTTTAGAACAAATAAATAGAATTTTGGATTTTGCATTTAGGGACAAAAATATCCCTGCAATTCATGCACCTTTACAGAAATCTCATTTGCAAGCCCCTTTATTGTGATTTGAATAAATCTATTATCTGATACAGGCCAACTCTATCAGGATCCTCCTTGTGAATAGAAAAAAAATATGTTTTATAAAAAAATATCAGGAAAATTTTACTTTTATAAGATCTTCCTCAAACATTTTGATATATAGTTCTGATTTATGTTAGGACTTGACATACTTTTAGATATTATAATTTATCATTTTAATATTGTTTAAAGTATTTGAATTTAGCAGCAATTTGAGGGCTGGGATTGTGGCTCAGTGACAGAGCACTTGCCTCACATATGTGAGGCACTGAGGTCTATCCTCAGCACCACATAAAAATAAATAAAGATATGTATAATTTAAAAAATGTATAACTAAAAAAATTTTTTTAACTAAAAAAACAGTAAATTTTGTATTATATATTACTTGGAAAATTGCAGAGTTCAAATAAAATCTCATGTTGAAAAAAGCCATTTAGTATCTTAAGGCCAAATCTAAACATTTTTCCCAATATAATCATTTTTATTTATTTATCTTTTTGAAGAATGTAAAGTACTTTATACTAGTAACTGTATGGAATTGAGAAATAAGTAGCTTAATGCTAAAAAATAGTTTCTAAAGTGCTCATCCATGAATTGCATTGGAAGTATTAGGAAAAAAAAAAAATTCTTGGCTCCACCAACAGATGAGTGCAGTCCATGTTCCGAGAAAACAAACTCAATGACTCAACATGGGAAAGGCTGACAACCACAAGAAAGAAAAACAATACAAAAAAAGGACCAATCCAGTCAGTTCCCTCTGTTTCCATTGACTTTATGTTGTATAATAATGATCTGTACTCTAAATGCCACTTTTGATAGTGTTGCAGTCAAAGCAGTTGACGAATTTCCACTCTCTCAATGGGGTCTCACAAGCAGGTGGGCACTTGAAGATTTACAGCCCAGGATTTCAGCATCTGAGTTATGAGGAGAGCAGTCTCTGTCTGGAAACGAGTATGTATTGCAAGCTTTTGTGGGGAGCAGAAAGAAAAAAAAAAACCCTTAATATGATTCCTCTAGTCAATTTCAACCACCTCTGCCAAGACCAGGGTTCTCTTCACCAAGCTGCACCTACAGTCCCCATGACTGACAGGATGAGAAGGTGGAAGACAGCAGCCTCTGGAATGCTCTGAGCCAGCTTGATCCAGGGTCCCTAGAGCAGCAAGAACTGCAGGACAAGGGACTCCCTGCACAAGCAAAATGTGGAATGCAAGGCTCACGTGGCTACTTTTGGAGTGTTTGTTTTTGCTTTTGGACTTTCGTTGGGGTAACTATGGAACACACAATTTCTTAAGGAGATTTTGGAGAAGAAAAATAAGGTTGAATACTATAGCATGTTCTTATCTAGAATGCAGAAATTTCAGCAATCTGCTTTTGTATGGAAAATATTAACTATTTTAATTTTAGGAAATATCTATTGAATAGATATTTCCAAAAAATCCAATTTCCTAGATATTTAAATTTATATCTAATGGCATCAATTTTCTCAAGCAGTTATTTTACTTTTTAAAATCCATCAGTTTGGGAGTTTTATTTCAGGTATCTTGAGATGCTAACTTTTTAGCAATTTGTTTCTTGGTACAAAAAGTTAAGGTATATATATATCCGGGTCATTTTTTTATATGTCTATCCGAAACATAACTTCAGCAAACTCAGACTTCAAATGGTGTCACAGAGCTGGGGCCTTTCAGGAAACTGAAGCAGCGTGAAGACCCATCCCCAATTCAAACCCTGATTCTTGCAAAAGATTTCAGAGTAACAGGAATGAGTTTATTAGAAGGGATGGGAAAGGGAAAAGGGGACACTGCAGTGTTTCTCTCTTTACTCCAGTTTTATTGGGGACATCAGAGAAGTATCCAGAGAGTCCTGTTCAGGTCCACTTCTTGACTTTTGATTGATATGAAGATGACATCAGACTTTCAAGTCCCCACTGCCATGACAACAGTATTTCACTTTGCTGACTGGTTCTCATTTAATTCTTTTTTTTTTTTTTTTTGGTACTGGAGATTGAACTCAGGGACACTCAACCACTAAGCCACATCCCCAGCCGTATTTTGTATTTTATTTAGAGACAGGGTCTTACTGAGCTGCTAAGCACCTGGCCACCTTGCCAATGCTGAGGCTGGCTTTGAACTCACAATTCTCCTGTCTCAGCCTCCCAAGTTGCTGGGATTACAGGCATGAGCCTCTGCACCCAGCTCCCATTTGATTCTTAACCATAAATTTTTTACAGATTTATGGCTAGGAGTATACCATCCGTATTTCCCTGAGTTTTGGGATCTGGTGTATGAAAGGGTCACAGAATGTCTCCCCTTTCAGGGTAGCATGGGCTTTTCTTATTGACTTTTTTTTTCAGGCCTGCATTTCTTCTGCAGATAACAGGTGATTTTCTGAGAAATGTGACATATCCTGTCCACTTAGGCTGGCAGGACTGCAGGTAAATTTCTTCTTGAAAAATAAAGCATGTGGTTGTCAGTCCAATGGGCCCATTTTATGGAATTATTTTCCTAACCTTGGGTTCCCACCATTCATATCTGTCTGTCCCCTAACAATGGGAACTCTAGGAGAAGGAGAAGAGATTTCAAAAATAGACTCTGGGAGTCTATTCAACTCTTTGTTGAATTATAATACTAACCCATTGCTATCTCCATAATAACCAGCTCTTCCACGGGCCATGGTGCTCAGCAACTTGGACATTGCCTCACTTATTTTGGTCCTTGGACACACAGGAACCTGCCCAGAATTCTCCACGAAGTCCTCTCAATAGAGCCTTTCTTTGTTATAAATGTTTTTCTAAGAAATGTTTTATTGCTTTTTCATAAATCAATAGAAAACAAAATAAATATGTATGTAAGTAGAACACATGAGTTAAAACAAAATAAACACAAAACAAAATATAAAATGTGGAAAGAAATTTAATTGATTAATAAATATGTTTTCTGTACTGAACGAGGGAAGTACTTTAAAAACAATAAAACACAATAAATAGCCTAAAGTGGTTGGGAAATAGCAAGATATCTTAAAATAAACTAAATAGTGCATTTTGATTACTTCTTGCCATTGTTTTTTAATATTAATATTATACATTTATATGATTTAATGTAAAAATAATGACTGTATTTTAACACTGGCTTACCAAAGTCAAGAAAAGTTCATGGTTGGCTTCTGCTGGCTGCTGAAATGGGTACCAGATTGGTACCAAAAAAGACTGGTAGGGGCTGGGGATGTGGCTCAAGCGGTAGCGTGCTTGCCTGGCATGCATGCGGCCCGGGTTCGATCCTCAGTACCACATACAAAAAAACAAAGATGTTGTGTCCGCCGATAACTAAAAAAACTAAATAAATAAATATTAAAATTCTCTCTCTCTCTCTCTTTAAAAAAACATTAAAAAAAAAAAGACTGGTAGACCAGTGGTACAGAATAGAGGACACAGAGACTAACCCACAAAATCATAATTATATTAGACAAAGGTGCCAAAAACATCATTGGAGAAAAGATAGCCTCTTCAACAAATGGTGCTGGGAAAACTGGAAATCCATATGCAACAAAATGAAATTAACCCCCTATCTCTCACCATGCACAAAACTCAACTCAAAGTAGATCAAGGACCTAGCAATTAAACCATAGACTCAGTGTCTAATAGAAGAAAAAGTAGGCCCTAATCTTCATCATGTGGGATTAGGCCCCAACTTCCTTAATAAAAATTCTGTAGCACAAGAATTAAAACTAAGAATCAATCAATGGGATGGAATCAACTAAATGGTTATAGCAACAAAAGAAACAATCTGTGAGGTGAACAGAGAGCCTATATCCTGGAAGCAAATTTTTACCCCTCACACATCAAATAGAGCACTAATCTCTAGGGTATATAAAGAACTCAAAAAGCTAAGCACCAAAAAACCAAATAACCCAATCAACAAATGAGCCAAGGATCTGAACAGACACTTCTCAGAAGAGGATATACAATCAATCAAATATAAAACATCAATGAAACAAAGAGTTGGTTCTTTGATACAATAATATTGACAAACCCTTAGCTAAACTGACACAAACAGATAAGGCCCAAATAAACAAAATCAGACTTAAAAAGGGGTCTTAAGCCAGATACAGTGAAATTCAAAGGATCATTAGGGAAATTTTTGAAAAACTCTATGCCTAATAAACTAGGAAATCTAGAAGAAATGGAGAAATTTCCAGACACATATGACTTACCAAAGTTGAATCAAAAGGATATAAAATACCTAAATGTATCAATGGCAAATATTAAGATGGACGCAGTAGTAAAAAGTCTTCTAATTAAGGACTAGGGCTATAGCATCCAACACTCTGCAGGCACAGCTTCTCCTCTTCCTCCTGTGGATCCTGCCTGCTTTCCCACGTGGACAGATCCTGGGAAGCAGCAGCCTGTGCTGGAAGCACAGTGGGGGCAGGGAAGACTCCTGCTTGCCCCCTGCCCAGCTTGCTCCCACATTTTGGACAAGTCACTGCCCTGATATGACAAGTTCTAACTGAACCACCTCTAGTCTGTGGACAAGCAAGTTCTGGGGCCTAGAGAACCTTGTTTTGTGACCCCAGGCTCCCCTTTGGATTTTTTAGGTCCCCACCTTTCCACTGCAGAAGAAGTGCTAGGGCCATGTGTCCATGTGTATGTCTAAAGTCATCGGCTACAGTTCTGTGTTCCTGGCTACTCCAATTGTTAACTCATCCCTTCTATAGTCAAGACATGAGGACTATTCAGTATGATGTCAGGAAATGAATCTTCTCTACCAAAGGGTTTGCTTCCTCTCTAGCCTATGTCATTGCTAAAGAGGCTTCTCCAGACCTGTGGTCTGGGAGCCAGAGCAGAGTCCACAGGGGTGGGGCCAGGGTGAGTCCATGATGTTTCTACCCCACCAGGTTGGTGGCTGATACTGGGAGGGCAGGGGCTTCCCATCCACCACACCATCTGTGACATCCCCATGTTACTCTGCCCCTTTCTTTGGCTCCATTATAATCCATTCCATATCCCACTCTGCCCACTGTGCCCCACTGTCACATGGTTAGTACATACCCATTTGTGCCAGCTGGGGGTTGGAGAGCTGAGAGGTGGTGAGCTGCATGTGACACAGCCCTCAGCAGCCAACTTGCTGTTCCCACAAGACACTCACACACAGATCTGCAGTTTGTTTTTCTGGTCACTACCCTAGAGAGTAGGAAGGCAGGAGCAGAAGCACGTGACATGGCCATGGCAGGCAGCCGGAGCTAGAAGGAGCTGTCAAGGCCCATCTCCATGTTAGCCTCCACAAGGGAGGGGTTCCCAGGGCAGGTGTCCTCTGTTCCCCACCAAGACATCCAACAGCCAGGACTCTCTGAGCATCTCTGAACTCAGGCCAGGAAACTTACACCTTTCCCCAATTTCCTGGGCCCATTTGTGGCAGGGGAGGCTATTGAGTCCCCTGGTAACCCTGCACCCCAATCCCTGTGGCCTCACAAAGTTCAGAATGGAGGGAAAGGCTGATTCGGACGTGAGGGCGGGGTTCCAAAGGCGTTCTGTTATTTCTGTCATGATCAAGTCATGAATTCTTAAGGTATAACAAAGGGGTCTGACATAACGGTGGGTACTCAGTGCCACTGTCACCTCCCTGTCACCTGCCACTGTCCAGCCTCTTTTAGAATCCATTCTAATGAAGAACAGAAATGACCTTCTTCCTTATGACCCAGCACTATAAAGACAGAAGCCTCTCTGATTAAAAAAAAGAGAAAAAATCATTTTTAAGCAATTGTCACCTTATGAGGAAGAGGCCATTCTCAAACAAAGGGCTCACAGGGGGACAGTTTTTCTGAGTATGGTTTTTATAATGGGAAAAACTTCTTCCCAGCAGGACAGGAGTGGGAAGCAAGCTGATGTTGACGAGACAACAAACGTCTCTGAAGAGCACAGTGCCTTGGACAGTGGACACTGTGGCCCGAGATACCTGCCAAACTGGACCTCTGCTGGCAGGGGCTGGGCAGAGGTGCAGACTCCCTGAGCAGCAAGGCCGGATTGTTGTCCAGGTTTCTGACCCACCTGTTCAGAGGATGGCTGTGGCCCCTGGGGCTGGCCTGGTGACCAGGAGTCATAGTTCCGATCCCTCTCCTTTGTTCCAGAGAGAAGGAACCCCGAGCATCATGGGATTGTCTACCCATAGGGGCCTGGGGTTTCTCTTTAACTATGTTTTCCTTTGAAGCAGAACATTCATGTTGAAACCTCATTTTCTGCTCTATGATCCATCCAAAAGTAGACAAGAGTGCCTGGGCTTCTGACACCCTGACATTGTCTATTAGCAGTTGGCTTGTGACTGACCCTGGGCTTTGAGTAGTAGATGATGGGGTCATGATTTTGGGTGAGGAGTTTGCCTGCCCTTTGGATTTACTGGGGAAAATATTCTTCAGAAAGTTCTTTATTCTGTCTCCTAAGTTTCTCTTTGAAGGAGCCTGGGAGGACTTGTCCCCCACAGTGTCCCCTACCTCCTTAACCGGGACAGAGGGGCCCATTTCCCCAGCACAGGAGGGCCTCCTTCCTGAAAACCTTTCTTCCTGTGCTTCTGACCTGGGCCTTACTCTGTCCTCCCTCTTGGCAGTTGGCCTAAACGTATTTCTCCTGCTCTTCCCTGGATCCTGGAGCTCAGGGGTCTTGGGTTCCTGCTGGTCCTCGCTGCTGTCTTCACTGGTTAAGAGTCCATACAGCCCCCGAGAAGTTGATGAACTCCTACTGGAGATGCTTAGGGAGCTGGACCCTCTCTCCTGGGAAGCTAGGATGTCTGCGGCCAGGAGCACCTCAGGGGCACAGTCCTGATGAAACATGTCAGTGGCACAGTCTTGCAGGATGACACCTGTAGCCAGTTCCTGAGGCTGGTTCTTTGGCTCAGTCTGTGCTTTCAGGCATGAGTAGTATTCTTGGCCGTGGGAAATAGAACTTATAGAAGAGGAGGGTCCTTCACTGGTCCCCTGAGATTCTAAACTCCCTAGGGAATTAATATGAACATTTGGGAAGTTTGATATCTTCCTGGTTTCCTTGGTGATTCCCCAGTCAGAAGACTCCTCCTCCTCATCCTCCAGCTCTCTGACTTCTTCAGTCTTTATAACTTTGGACCCTACCTGAAGTGATGGCACGCTGTGGCATGAGCCTTGTGAGCTCATACTTCCGCTCCCCAGGGATTCCTGTCTGCCCATTTCTAGGCTTGGACTTGGTTCCAGACTGTCTCTTGCAGATCCCAGGACAGTATCACTGTGCCAGGTTCTGCCCACGAGAATGTAAGTGTGGGGCTGAGAGGGCGGGCTGCCCTCATGTGCCGTTGAAGGAGCATCTGGGAGCCCACAGTTGTCACCAGATGGAATTCTGCTCAGGGACTCAAAAGAGGGGCCAGAGAGAGGACCCCTCTGGGTGGGACCTGGAGTTCGTGCCACCTCCTTCAGTCCTGGGCCTTTCGGAGTGGGTGTTCCCAGGACCTTGGCGTCATGGGCAGTGGGGTCGGCCCTGGAGCCATAGGAGGCTGGAGAGGGAAGGGCAGGCTGTGGAGGGGGTGAGCCCTCAGAGTTCCTCCTCATCAAGGTGTTAATATGCTTGAGGACCCTGAGGGGCAGGCCCCACCTGTGCCTCACTCTTAGACTTGTAACATGAGCCTCCAGTTCCTGCCGAATGCTAGCATCAAGGAGGGAGCGCTCCTGGGGGGTGATCCTGAAGGCTTCCCCACCTTGTAAGGTCGGTCCACCCCACGTTTCCTTCTGGGTATTTGAACTTCCAGGCAGGACAGAGACATGGTATGTGCCAAGCCTGGAATTACAAACACCCACCTGTATTATCTCTGGCCTCTCAGAACCAGTCCTCTGCACAGCAGGACTCCTGTTGTCGGGAATCACTGATTTCCATGAAGACCCACAACTGTCCTTTGCCTGATCTGTTCTTGGGATGTTATCCCAGGACTCCGTCAGATTCAGAAATGGGTCCATATTGGGTGGTAGTCCATACTGATATAACATGAACCTCTTCTGCAGGTGTTGATCCAGTTTCTCCTGAAGCTCAAGGCTGAGGAAGTCCCCTGAGGGCTTGTTGTGGTCACAGGAGGCCCTGTTCTCAGAAGTGAGATGGCTAAAGACCTTCTGAGACTTCTGGACCAAATAAGGTAAAGCCTGTCTACTTTCTATGTGTTTTCTTATAATGTGGTATTCCAGGTGTTGTAGAGCAGAAGGGGAAAGCAGCTGGGTCCCCTTGTGGCTTGTGCGACATGGAAACCCACAGGCAGTTTTCAGAGGAAGACGGCATGGCAGGCTTGGGAGAGATGGTGGGAGATGGTCCTGATGGTGGATCTGAGCCAGCGGTGGGGACTGGGACCAGGACCAGGTTGGAGCCCCAGGCTGGAGTTGGACAAGAGGGTGGAGCAACAACTGGGAGGCAAAGAGTGGCCCAGGTGCAGCCTGCACCTGCCCTGGAAAGTATTTAGGCCCTTCATTGAATGCAATGGAGGAAAAGTCTGCTGAGGGCCCAGACATGCTGACAGTAGCCACCAGGGACTCGCTGTGCAGAATGGGGAGGCCCCAAAAGAGCTGGCTCCATTTCTGCTGTAAATGGTCCCCCAGGACCTTGGTGGAAAAGGGCTGCTGAGGAATAGAAAGCTTCTTCTCTGGCTTGCCTTTTGTGTTCCAGAAGGGTCGTGGGATGGTGGTGTCCTGCTCCCTGCCCAGTGACTGTACTGTGCTTCCCAGAGAATCCAGAGAGTGGACTGGTTCATCTTTTGTCTTCATTTCTGCTCTCTTCCTGATCTCCATCTCCAGCAGTTTGTGGACACCAGGGTTAATGAAAGAGGTCCCTTCAGCCTCTACCTGGGAGAGTGGGCGGTTTGCCCAGAGTGAGTCCTCTGGTGGGTGGGGAGCATGATCTTTCTTGGATTCACTGTGTGGGGAGCGGGAGAGGCCACAGACTCTGGCAGCCATCTGCCACCAGGAGAGGGATGAGATGGGACAGTTGGAGAGAACATGGCCTGAGGCTGCTGGGACAGGAGATGGCAATTTGACTGGAGAATGCAAAGTGCCAAGAGAAGTTGATGAGACAGAAGATGGCAATCGGATAGGAGATGGCAATGGGACAGGAGATGATGCTGGGTCAGGAGAGGGCAACAGGACCGGAGACGGCAGCAGAACAGCAGATGACATTGGCACAGGAGAAGGCAGCCAAGAGTTGTTGGGTGGAGAGGAGCTCTGTGGGCTGGTTCCCCGTGAGAGTGTCATTGAGTCACACTGAGGGGGAGTCAGGCTGGGGCCTGGCAGAGATATATGATGGGCCATGGGATCAGGAGGATGGGATGGGGGAGAGGAAAGTCCACGTGGCTGAGGTGAACGTCGTTCTAGAGGAATCACAGACTCTGGAGACTGAGAGGCACTCAGGGATGAGTGAGTCTCAACAGTATCTGAGGAAGTCATTAGGTCTGCTGAGGGAGTAGAGGCCAGGGGCAGAGGACGCTTGCTCAAAGGAGTCAGGGAGGCCAAAGGGAGGAAGGCAGTGGCCAAAGCATCCTCCCCAGGCAGTGTGCGTGGCTGGTGGACTCCAGCTGACCCTGGTTTGCACATCTCATCTGGGTTGTCTCCTTTTAAGAGCTGGTGAAAGCTGCTGTCATCATGGCACTTCCCTAAGTGGCTGGAAGAGATAGAGGAACAGGCTGCAGCTGGGAGCAGATGGGCCCAGGAGGTAGGGCAGGTGGAGCAGGGGTAAACACTGTGGTCCACGGCTCCTCACTGTTCCACTCGCTGATGTTACCAAGCCCTTGCTGTCCCATAACCCCAGAGCTTTAGTCACATCTTGCCCCGCCTGAGGCTCCTTGCTCCCCCATGAGAGCTTTGTGTTGCTGGATTGTCACAGGCAGCAGGAGGAAGGACTCAGGAAGAGGTGGAAAGTTACTTACCTTTGTAGAAGTAAAAGCAGATCTTTAGTCTCTTCCCCTTTTTTCCAGAAATCACTATAATCTGAAAATGAAGACCTGGTTATTGTGGAAAAGGCAGGATGTGTGGAATGTCCACAGGGGCAGACAAAGAGAGTAGACTCTGGTGGCCACCACCAGTGTTCAAGGCCACATGACAAGTGACATGAATAGCAAGGCACACGGAGGAGCAGCATTCTGTGATTTACTTCTACCTCCACTAGGCTCCACTGTACTAACAACCACAGTACTGAGAGAAAGACTGGACAATTTCCAAGAGGAATGTCTCTTAGGGAGGTGAGAGCTAGTCCACACTTTGACCAGGAAGTCCCACCTCCTTACCCAGATGAAGCCGGGGAACAAAAGGAAGTCAGGGTAGATGATAAACGATTGGTCCGATAGGAAGATGGGTCTGGTGGAAAGTAAAGGAAACCGCATGCTCTTCCCCCTCCTCCTCCCATGTCCCCTCTCCAACTTGTTGCTAAGGTAGCCTGCCCTGGAATTGCTCCTCCGTGCAGGGAGCTGTAGGAGGTGTTAATTGATGCCTCCTGGGCTGCTGCCTTCCTGCCTGGATCACTCCACCATTGGGCCCACCTCTGGGTCATGTGTGCAGGATGGGAGAGGAGAGGCAAGATAAGGGGAGAAGGAGGACATGAGAACAGAGGAATTCTAAAATGTACAAAGGGACAGGACACCCCTACTTCTTTGAATACCCAGCTCTGGGACCCCTTTTCTATGGAGGAGTCTGACTCTATTCTGTCCTTCAAGAAAACTTGCTCCCTGTTTGCCTCTGCATTTCTTGACTGTTCAGTCTTCACCCCTGGGGAAGCAGAACCGGGCCCTGATGGATTCTCCTCACTGGCAGGATCACAGACAGCATGGCTCCAGTCTTGCCCACACCTCACTACTGGACATCACCACCCCTGGCCCACCACAATGCAGGCCTAAGAAGTGTCTCTGGTGAGGTGATTTCCTTCCCAGGACCCCCTCTCAGATCTTTGCACCTGACTCCCTCTGGGACCTGGTTCTGGTCTCTTCAGGACAGGTGACAGCAAGTCACTCTGGAGTGGAAGGGCAGGGCCTTACCTTTCAGAATGTTGCTCTTCTTCCTTTTCTTCTTCACCTTTGGGTGCTAACCAACAAGAAAGAAAAAGAGGCTGTGGCCCAGTTCTCCCTCCACTCTCCTAGGTCAGCTGCAGACATTCCGTTTTTCTGAACAGCATCACGTTCTACAGTTAACTACTTCTCTTTGTTCAGAGAACATTTTTAAAGTGGCAAAATACTTGATTTTTCTTCTTTGGAAAACACAGAAGGGGATTTTTCTACATGAACTACCCCATGCATGTCCTGGTGTAGTCACTGATCCTTGGCTCAGGAACAGACTCATCTACAGAAGCTCTTCTCAGCTGTGACACAGGGTTCTGCTACCTGAGGAGAGGCTGCTCCAGTGGGTGATGGAGGCCTCAGGGCTCAGCACAGCCCTCACCTCAGCCCAACACAGAGGAGAGCCTGGGCTCTGGACTTGAACCTTCCACCATTGCAAATGAGTGCTGAGAGGAGGCACAGTAAATAGCTACTGTGGGAATCAATGGATCCCACAGGAAAAAGAACAGCAATGGAAAGGATATGAACTCCTATCTCTAACAGTGACAAAGGGTTTCAAACTTTTTATACCTGCCTTCCTGAGTTAAAATTTTTACCTTCACACTTGTTAGGGTCTGTAAACAAGTCAAGATGGCGCCTGGCGGATGGACCAATGGTATAGAATAGAGGACACAGAGACTAATCCACAAAGTTACAACTATCTTATATTTGATAAAGGGGCTAAAAGCATGCAATGGAGGAAGGATAGCATCTTCAACAAATGGTGTTGGGAAAACTGGAAATCCATATACAACAAAATGAAACTGAATCCCTTTCTCTCGCCATGCACAAAAGTTAACTCAAAATGGATCAAGGAGCTTGATATCAAATCAGAGACTCTGCGTCTGATAGAAGAAAAAGTTGGCTCTGATCTACATATTGTGGGGTCGGGCTCCAAATTCCTTAATAGGACACCCATAGCACAAGAGTTAACAACTAGAATCAACAAATGGGACTTAATTAAACTTAAAAGTTTTTTCTCAGCAAGAGAAACAATAAGAGAGGTAAATAGGGAGCCTACATCCTGGGAACAAATTTTTACTCCTCACACTTCAGATAGAGCCCTAATATCCAGAGTATACAAAGAACTCAAAAAATTAGACAATAAGATAACAAATAACCCAATCAACAAATAGGCCAAGGACCTAAACAGACACTTCTCAGAGGAGGACATACAATCAATCAACAAGTACATGAAAAAATGCTCACCATCCCTAGCAGTCAGAGAAATGCAAATCAAAACCACCCTAAGATACCATCTCACTCCAGTAAGATTGGCAGCCACTATGAAGTCAAACAACAACAAGTGCTGGCAAGGATGTGGGGAAAAGGGTACACTTGTACATTGCTGGTGGGACTGCAAATTGGTGCGGCCAATTTGGAAAGCAGTTTGGAGATTCCTGGGAAAGCTGGGAATGGAACCACCATTTGACCCTGCTATTGCCCTTTTCGGACTATTCCCTGAAGACCTTAAAAGAGCATGCTACAGGGATACTGCCACATCGATGTTCATAGCAGCACAATTCACAATAGCTAGACTGTGGAACCAACCCAGATGCCCTTCAATAGATGAATGGATAAAAAAAATGTGGCATCTATACACAACGGAGTACTATGCAGCAATAAAAAAATGACAAAATCATAGAATTTGCAGGGAAATGGATGGCACTAGAGCAGATTATGCTTAGTGAAGCTAGCCAATCCCTAAAAAACAAATACCAAATGTCTTCTTTGATATAATGAGAGCAACTATGAACAGAGTAGGGAGGAAGAGCAGGAAGAAAAGATTAACATTAAACAGAGACATGAGATGGGAGGGAAAGGGAGAGAACAGGGAAATTGCATGGAAATGAAGGGAGACCCTCATTGCTATACAAAATTACATATAAGAGGTTGTGAGGGGAATGGGAAAATAAACAAGGAGAGAAATGAATTATAGTAGATGGGGTAGAGAAAGAAGATGGGAGGGGAGGGGTGGGGGGATAGTAGGGGATAGGAAAGGTAGCAGAATACAACAATTACTAATAGGGCATTATGTAAAATTGTGGATGTGTAACCGACGTGATTCTGCAATCTGCATTTGGGGTAAAATTGGGGGTTCATAACCCACTTCAATCTAATGTATGAAATATGATATGTCAAGAGCTTTGTAATGTTGTGAACAACCAATAAAAAAAAAAAGATGGCGCCTGGCATTTTGCCAGAGGGAGTGGTTTGTGAAGTAAGGCCAGCGAGCCATTAAGTGTGGAGATTCCTGATTGGTTGACTGCTGTATCTAGTTTATGCTAATTAGATAAGCTGTGTGGAATGTATAAATACCCCTCCTGTCCTGCAATAACGGCTCCCACTCCTGCTCTATCAATCTACACAAGTTGTTCATCATCTTGTTTAAGATATAAACAAATATTCTTCAACAATAAATATAAAGAATTACATAGTAAAACCAACTGGGATTTATCTCTGTGTCAACCCTCATAAATTAATTAATTAATTTAATCTCATATTAAAAAGCTAAAGATTTTAGTTACTTTGCTACAGCCGGACTGCGGCACAACTAGTTCCCTGACTCTCTGAAGGGCCATTTGCAGTTTCCAATGATTAATTCACTCTCCTTGGAAACTATAGAACTCAGACTCCTTCTCTAACTGTGGGTCATTTTTATACCTAGAAAATGAGCCCTTCCAGTGTCTGATGGATTGACTGTGCTTTAGCATACAGGACAGCTTGCTGATTCATTGGAGGTCTGCTTCCATCCTGGTTATTTGTATTTTCATTACGGTGCTGAAACCATGTTGGTTATTTTTGCTTACATCTAGTGGACACTCTTTTCCTGCTTTCCCCGCCTGTCCCAGAATGATGCTCTGTTCTGTCCTGAGATTTATCTTTTTTGAAGTGCTTCTACTTGTTTTGGAAAAATTGAAAAAAAGAATAGACAAAACAGAACCTAGTTTTTCTTGAGTCTGGTGTGAGGGTTTCTTACCTTCCTGAGTTTTTCCTTTTTCCTTGGTGGTGAGAAGGATGGATTACCCTGGAGGAAAGGCATTAAGAAAAAAAAGAGCCCCAGTCCACACACACAGGCCAGGATCATATCTATGGTCCAGGTGGTGAAGCTGGTGTTCAGCCATGCGGCACTAACGCTATTCAGAGGAAAAAGAAGATTCTCCATCATCTGAATCACATTGTCCTGTTTGGACAAATGAGTCCTGAGAGTTCACTTCAGCCATGGGGAGTCGGACCCTGACCTGTGTCACACAGGGCTGTGCCCTCTCATCACAAAGGGATCCTGACAATAGGGGAGTAGCAAGAAGAAGAGGCAGCACCACACCCCTGCCCACCCCCTGGCCAAGCCTGTCCTCCACCCTCCTGTGCCTTCTAGATCTTTCCTTTCAACTCCACCTACTCACCCTATCAGAGGAGCCTTTTGTCCATTCCATATTCTTTCTCCCCAGAACCCAGACGTGACCCACTTCCTTGTAGATCTCTGCTTGAGCTCCATTAATTTCATAGCTTTTGGAAATTCTTTTTTTCTCTGGAATTTTTATTTCTCAGGGACTATTACTTTCAGGATCTCTTTGAAATTCCAACTTTTCCATATAATATGTTCTTGCCTTGTATCAACTCAGCGTAGAACTAAAATTGCTTTTATGCTTATT
This sequence comes from Spermophilus citellus, assembly GCF_964194105.1. NCBI lineage: Eukaryota > Metazoa > Chordata > Mammalia > Rodentia > Sciuridae > Spermophilus > Spermophilus citellus. The sequence goes on along the minus strand of NC_138198.1, from coordinate 314,436 downwards.
TAGTTATATCAATTTTAAATAAAATTTTTCAAATTTATTTTACTATCTCCATCTACAGGATTTATTTTGCTGGGAGTGTCTCTTTTTTTCTTCATTATGAAAGGACAGATTTTCTGGTTATGGAATCTTAAGATGATCCTCCTCGGCTTCCTTTGATTATGCCATCCCACTCCCTCCTTCCATTATTTCTGATTGGGAATCAACTGATAACCTCACTGTGGCCCCCTTGTGCGTGAGTTTTTCTCTGATGCTTCTAAGAGAGATTTAAAGAGAGATCTTTGCCTTTTCACAGTTTGATTGTGCTGTGCTTAGGAATGAATCTACTTGTTTTCACTTTACAAAGGTGAAGCATTGAATCTAGAGGTTTTATATATATATGTATAATTAAAAATTGCTCAGTTTCCAGCCCTTATTTTACAAGTTTTTCTTCCCCCTTCTCCCTTCTTTCTCTCTGGTCTCTCCTTCCACATGTGGTGGTCGCCGTGGTGATGGGGCCGTGGTGATGCTCCACAGTACGTCTTAAGTCAGGTACTGTCAGTCCTCCAGATTTGTTTATCCCCAGTATTGTTTTAACTATTCCAAGATTTTTGTCTCTCCTTATAAACTTTAAAATTGTTTTTTTTAGTCTCCACAAATGAACTTGTTGGAAGTTTGTTTGGATCACATTGAATATAGAGAGCAAATTGGCAAGAAGTGACATCTTAATAATGTTCAGTTTTTGTATCCATGTTATCAAATACCTCCCTGTTCATTTGGATCTTCTTTATTCCATCACAGCTTCAAAGTTTTCCTCATATTGGTCATATATATATTTTTTAGTTTTCTTTCTGAATAATTAATTTGGGGGCTAATAAAAATAATAATTTAAAAAATTTTATATTCTACTAGTTCATTGCTGGTATATGATGAAGAGACAGATTTTTCTACATTAATCTTCTCTCTTGCAACTTTGGTATAATTACTTATTCATCCAACGTGTTTTCTTTTTTTTTTTTTTTTAAAGAGAGAGTGAGAGAGGAGAGAGAGAGAGAGAGAGAGAGAGAGAGAGAGAGAATTTTTTTAATATTTATTTTTTAGTTCTCGGCGGACACAACATCTTCGTTGGTATGTGGTGCTGAGGATCGAACCCGGGCCCCACGCATGCCAGGCGAGCGAGCGCGCTACCGCTTGAGCCACATCCCCAGCCCCATCCAACGTGTTTTCTTGTTGATTGTGTTTGATTTTCTATGTAGACAATGCGGGCACCTGCAAAGATAGTTTTATTTCTCCCTTTCAAAACTGTATAAACTAAAATCTTTAGTTTTTTAATATGAGATTACATTAACTAATTAATTAATTTATGAGGGTTGACACAGAGATAAATCTCAGTTGGTTTTACTATATAATTCTTTATATTTATTGTTGAAGAATATTTGTTTATATCTTAATCCTTTTGCATCTCTTTTTGAAAGATATTGGTCTGTAACATTTGTATAATATTTCTGTCTCATTTTGTTATTTGAATAATACAGACCCAATAGAATGAGTTAAAATATTGTTCCTCTGCTTCTACCTTCTGAAAGAGATTATACAGAATTTATACCTTAAAAATTTTTGTTAGGATTAACCAGGAAACTATCTGGGCCTGAAGATTTCTGTTTTAGAAGGTTATTTATTTTGGTACTGGGAATTGAACTCAGGGGTACTCAACCACTGACCCACATCCCCAGCCCTATTTAATTTAGAGATAGGGTCTCACTGAATTTCTCAGTGCCTCACTTTTGCTGAGATTGGTTTTGAACCAATGATCCTCCTGCTTCAGCCTCCCAAGCTGCTGGGATTACAGGTATGTACCACTGTGCCCAGCTTTGTAAGGTTTTTATGTATTGATTCAATTTCTTCAATAGTCATAATTCTGCTTAGATTGTCTATTCTTTTGTGTGAATTTTGGCAGACTTGTCTTTAAAGAAACTAGTCTGCTTCATGTCGTTTATTGAATTTGTGGGCAAAGAGTTGTTCAGAGTGTTCCTTTGTTATCTGGTTGGTATCCATAAGATTCAGTATTAATGATGCTTCCTTAATTTTTGTTATTCCTGAGTTGTACTTTTTTTTTTTTTTTGGTTTGTTAGCCTGTCTGGAGATCTATTTATTATATTGTTTTTTCTTTTTCTTTTCTTTTTTATATTAAATGTTAAAATTATTGACATTCTAGGTAAGGTATAGAAATTATGAAAATCTTACGCTATAGCTATTAAAACCTTACATACAAGAGCTACTTCTAATTTATTACCAGACTTACTTCCCAAACAGCTAGTCACAGCTGGATTGATAGAGTACTTGGGAAATGTGGCAATATGGTTTATGTAAGTATCCCACATTATAAATCTACTGGAGATGCAAAGTTATTGGACCTTGTGGAATTCAAAACAAAAGAACAAGCAGCAAAAATTATCCAGATACCAAGGGGAAAATAAATCGAAAGGTGTAACAAGAGTCCCAAGTAGGAGAATTTTTTTTTTGCAATCATTTCAGTTTCTCAACAATCTACCCAAAGCAGCATCAAGAAAACTTGCCAAAACAGTGAAAAACAAGCCTATTTCAACCACAGTAGCTGATATTTGTTTAATATTGAAATAGGTGTAACTGAACTAAAATTAATGATTACTTGTTTAGAAGAAAACCAAAAGAAGAAAGTTTGAATGAAGAAGAAAGACCAGGGCTGCGGTGGTGGCTCAGTGGTAGAGCAGTTGCCTGGCAGGTGTGAGGCACTGGGTTCAATTCTCAGCACCACATAGAAATAAATGAATAAAGTCAAGATCCATCAACTCCAAAAAAAAAAAAAAGTAGAAGAAGAAGAAGAAGAAGAAGGAGGAGGAGGAGGAGGAGGAGGAGGAGGAGGAGGAGGAGGACGACGACAATGTCCAGACACAGGCAGTATAGCCATGTGTAAAATGAAAGATCAAGGATTCATGTCCAAGGGCTGTGAAGCAGAAACTCCTGAACTCCAAATACAACCTGCCACAAAGAGGAAAAATGCAGGAAAGCGAAGTGTCCGCCGACCTGGAGTCAGAACAGGAAGGAAGAGGAGAAGTAGTTCTGCAGACGGAGACCTCCTCGCCCCTGAGTCAAAAGTAAAGAGAATGGCTCACAAAGACCACAGTAAAGAAGAAGCTCCTGGAGTTTCCCAAGGAAGCAGAGGTGGAACGCTAAGTCGGGGTCTGACCTGCTGCTGGGGTTTCAACCCCCTTAAAAGTGCCTTTCACCGGAGCGAGGCCCGGAGAGCTGGCCGCTGCGGCTGGAAGCTGGTGAGGCCGCAGCTGGACCCGGGACCCGCAGGAGGATGCGGGAGGATGCAGGAGGATGCGGGAGGATGCAGGAGGATGCGGAGGATGCGGGAGGATGCGGAGGATGCGGGAGGATGCGGGAGGATGTGGAGGATGTGGGAGGATGCGGGAGGATGCGGAGGATGCGGGAGGATGCGGAGGATGCGGGAGGATGCGGAGGATGCGGGAGGATGCGGAGGATGCGGGAGGATGTGGAGGATGTGGGAGGATGCGGGAGGATGCGGAGGATGCGGGAGGATGCGGGAGGATGCGGAGGATGCGGGAGGATGTGGGAGGACGCGGAGGATGCGGGAGGATGTGGAGGATGTGGGAGGATGCGGGAGGATGCGGAGGATGCGGGAGGATGCGGGAGGATGCGGAGGATGTGGGAGGATGCAGGAGGATGCGGAGGATGTGGAGGACGCGTGAGGATGCGGAGGATGCGGAGGATGTGGGAGGATGCAGGAGGATGCGGAGGATGTGGAGGACGCGGGAGGATGCGGAGGATGCGGGAGGATGCGGAGGATGCGGGAGGATGCGGGAGGATGCGGGAGGATGCGGAGGATGTGGGAGGATGCGGAGGATGCGGAGGATGCGGGAGGATGCGGGAGGATGCAGAGGATGCGGAGGACGCGGGAGGATGCGGAGGACGCGGGAGGATGCGGGAGGACGCGGGAGGATGCGGGAGGATGCGGGAGGATGCGGGAGGATGCGGAGGATGTGGGAGGATGCGGAGGATGCGGGAGGATGCAGGAGGATGCGGAGGATGCGGAGGATGCGGAGGACGCGGGAGGCGCGGCCTCCTCCCGACGGGACTTCCTCGCCTCCGTGGCCCGGCGGAGAGTCACTCGGTTGGTGCAGATCGGACATCGCGTGTCCATGCCTGGTCGGAAGGACCTGGTCACGGTGTCTCCTCCTGTCTGCCGATGAATGGCCCAGAAGGGTGTGAGAGACTCTCGGATCGAATGGACATAAAAATTCTCCTTGTTAACGACAAGGTTGGCTGTGGTCACGAACCTTCAGAGCTGAGAGTCACCCCGATTTGGAAAGTGTGAAAAGACGTCTTGTGATGGCAGTGTGGATGCGTGGCCTCCGAATGTGGGCACGATGGCACACAGTGTCCAACTCCCTTGCACTGATTATAAGGGGACCGTGTCTGAAATGGCACGGTCTCGTCAGTCGTTTCGGTTTACATTTTTACTTCTGTCCAGAGTATCTTCGTGAAGAGGCCCTCACAATGACGTCTTATGCAGTCAGCACCCAACCACAATGACATGTAATCACAGGACTGTTAGTCTATATTTTTAATACACATAGCAATTAAGAAAAAATGCCTTTAACTGTCTTTTGATTTCTCTAGATTTAGAATTCTCTGCAGTTCTCTACTAAAAACCACAAGGAAGCATGACCCGAGCCTCACCCTCCTGGGGCTATCTGGCACATATCAGGGGATTGTGGTGGGCTCTACAATGACGACATCCCCACGAATTACACTCTCCAGTAAGTACACCTGTCCATGGTTTCCTGACAATGATTTCCAATTTGGCCCCACGATTTGATATGGTCAATGGTCCATCATAGAGTGTCATGTAAGAGAGGCTACAAAAGAGTTCACACATGGGGCTTGCTCTCTCAGAATACACCCCTCATCCACTGAAGCTCAGGCTAGCCTAGTGGAGGATGAGTCAGCACAGGAAGCACAGGCATCCACCTTCCAGTACCCTTTTGAGAACCCTGATATGTGGGGGAAGCCATTTTAAACATTCTTGGTTAAGTCGATTCATCAGCTAAATGTAGCTCCCCGAATGGCAATACTAGCTGAATAAACCACAATCAAACCAGAGAATCTCAAGCATTAAAATAGTAGTGTTTGAAGTCACTATGTTTTGAGATGGATTCTTGTGAAGCAAGAGTTAACTGAACCACAATGGTGGTTTCTGTGTAGGTTTGCCTTCAGCACTGATAATTTGAATAGGACTGAAAATGAAGTCAATTTTGATATTTAAATCTTTCATGATAGCTTATATTATCTCATGTTAGATTTTACTCTATTTAAATGCCCCAGATAAGATAAAATATATTAGATTATTTTTATTAACTTTTATTCCTGAATATTGGGTGTAGTTGTAAATTTGGAAGACCATTACTTTATCTTAAATTAACATTTCTGGGTTAGTGAGTTATTCTTTTAAAAAAATCTTCCAGTTCTTTTACCCTGCTCTGGAATTGCTAGGCATCTCAGCATTGAGAATGAGGGAGGGATGCAGAGCTCTTCGGCCTTCTCTGAGGCATCAAGAGAAGCCCATTAAAGGAGGAAAATCCACACACCCTCGTTGTTGGTAGTTATGCCATGAATCTGTCTGCTATTGTACTAAGAGCTGCTTCCATGTTTCACTTAGTGAGGTAAATGGTGATATAAAAATAGAAACTCCTATATAAGAAATATCATGCACTACATAATTGCTTACTGTATATAACTACAGGATGTAACTATGTGAGCTTACCTTAGTCCATATTTGATAGTACTCTCACGACATTTATATAGTGACTTTAGAAAATCACTTCTAAGGATACTGAAAAGCAATCTCTCCTTATTCATGTTCCATGAACTCCTGAAAAATCCTTTAAGTCACTCATGATCATTGGCCTGCTTGAGTTTTCTCTATATGTGCCTGAGTTTTCTCCTAGATAATGGGTTGGGAGTTATACAGCATTTTTAAAAATTAATGTTGTTTGTAAATTTAACTAATCTGTGTACACACCATAGCAATTTTTCACATCTAGCGACTGTCCAGTGTATGTCTGTTAAGTGAACACAAGAAGGATTGGGTCAATTCTGCTGCAATAAATATTTCTCATATATATATATATAAAAGAAAGGGGGCTGGAGGGAGAGAGATCCACAAATTAGAAGCACATAACTTGCCCAAACCTGCTTAGCATCAGGGTCTATTTCTAAGTGGGCTTCTGTAATGAGAAGGACAATGTATAACATGATTATTTCTAATAGTAATTGTTTTTTAGTTGTTGATGAACTTTATTTATATGCTGCACTGAGAATCAAACCCAGTGCCTCATACATGCTAGGCTAGCGCTGTACCACTGAGGTACAACTCCATCCCCATCTAATAGTAATATTGGGATTTGGATATGAGGTGTCACCTGAAAACCTCTTGTGTTAATTCAGGAAGTCCAAAGTGAAATCATTATATTATGAGAGCAGAAACCGAATCAATGAATTGATCCATTTGATGGAATAATAATTTGAATGAATTGCTGGGGTAGCTATAGGCAGGTCAAATGTGGCCAAAGGAAGTAGGTCACTGGTCACTGAGGGCATCCTTAGAGTTATATTTTGTCCTTGGCTGCTTGTTCTTTGTTTTCTATCCCCCACCCTTTCTCTCTCTCTCTCCTTCCTGGCTGCCATGAGCTGAGAAGTTTTTATCTGTTATTCCCCTCACCTTGGGTCCAGAGCAATAGAGTCAGTTGACCAAGAATTGAACCCCTTTAACTATGATCTCTCCAAAACTCTTCCTCCTGAAGTTGTTCTTGTCAGGTATTTGGATCACAGTGATGAAAATTTGACTAACCCAAGCAATCTGAGTCATTGCAATGAAAAAGTGACAGCACATCTACTCACTGGTACATTCTAAAGCAATTAAATCGTATCAAGATGCCCTCAGTTCCTGTAGGCCACGGCACATCTCTTCAGTGAGGTCCAAGTGCCTTGATATTAGAGGACTTTCCCAAGGTCATATGATCAGTGAGTTGCATGAGAAGGTCTGGCACCCAGATTTTTAACTTGTGATTATCCACAAGTTATTATCTCCTCTGACTTGGCCAAAAATAGATATTTGGAATCTAAAATAGCACCAACTGTGGTCAAAAATTTCCCCACCTAAAGTGTAGGAGAAGTTAATATCTGATTGGTGAAGAGTGCAGAAAGTGGACCCCTGTTCTCATGGCAGACATAAATTTGGGAGTATCATTAAGTTTGCTGTGTCATTCTCTGCTCAGAGGTGACCTACTAGTGCCCTATTTAACCTTTACTTTCATTTATAATCAAATTCTCTTGTTTGGCTTTGCATGTCTGACTCCAAATTTTCTTTTGCCAGCACACAAAAATGAAGGTTTAGAGTTTTGGCCCCTCATTCAACTGTGACACTAAGCACATGATGTAACATGGCACTTTCATTTTTCATGTAATCCTCTTGTTAAAGGGCTTATTAAAGTAATTGATATGGACCATACTAGGCAAACTCATCTTGGCCATCTGAACTGGAATCTTTGGAGATGTGTACATAAATTTAAGCACTCATAAGGCTGGTATGTCGTCCCCTTATGAGCACCTGGAGCCCTGGCCCCTCTCCCAAGCTGTGCATGTCTAAGCTGTGCATCCCAATACTATGCTGCCAGAGTGGTTCCCCAGGCAAAGCTGCTGTTTTACACACTGTATTCATTAAATCCAGGATAGGGGACATTTCAGCTGGGGCTCAAGGGACTTGTTTACCTGGGGATGGGTTAGCAATTTCTTGCAAGAATGTAAAATGCCACCAGCCTTCCTAACTTGATCCCTGTTGGTTCTGTTGGATTCTGGACCTGTGGTCACAGTTTATTCCCTGAGTAGACTAAAAAAATTTTTAAAATACCTTGGGACACTACAGTTGATCTCCTGGTCTGGTATGCCATTCAGTTTCAGATTTAGTAATCACTCGCAGACCCTGTCTGTTGGCCAAAATTAGCCCCAGTTGCTGCTGCCATGATGTGTTACAGAGATGATACCACCAGAGCCATTTTTTAATTTATTCATTTGTTTTTGATACTGGGAATTAAACTCAGGGGCACTCAACCACTGAGCCACATCCCCAGCTCTATTGTGTATTTTATTTAGAGACAGGGTCTCACTGAGTTGCTCAGCACCTTGCCCGTTGCTGAGGCTGGCTTCCAACCCATTGTCCTCCTGCCTCAGTCTCCCAAGGGGCTAGGATCGCAGGTGTGTGCCATTGTGCCAAGCCCACCAATGCCATCTTGCTCAAGGACAGTTAACACAAAGGGGGTACAAAGGACTTGATCTTAAGGAGACCTCAGGTGCATCAGGATCACCTGGTGTCACAGATGGATGTGAAAACATCACTGATTGTAGACATCTGGTACTGTGAGTTGCTGTTCTTTTTATCAATAAAGCTAAGGGGCAAATTCACTAACTTGGATTCACTTTCTCCAACCAGTTTAAGGAGACACCATAGCTCAAACTGCTGAGTTAACTGCACATTTTTTTCCCATGAAAGCAATAACCTAACTTTAAAGAGTTTACAGAACGTTTTCAGTTTCTAATTTTATGTCCTACTCTTGGGGACAACACAGCACTCAGCTTAGGTGTGGCACACAGTGGCTAACCAGTACCTCTCTTCAATGAATGGGAACGGAAGAACCTCCCAGAGTTCTAAAGAACATATTTGTTCATATGAATAAATTTTCTAAAAATTAAGTAGGATTAGGAAAACAATTAATTCCCTTTATTTTCCAGTGCTTTGGAATTTATGCTAAATGAACTAAACTATGCTAAATGACCAAAAATGAACATAAGTTGAAATACTGGGTGTGCACAGTGCAGAACATTTTGGAAGAGTTGTTTCTGCTTTTTTCTGACCTGCTCATTTGGACACTTCAGTTTGTCAGACACCCATCACGAGGACTGACCACTGTTCCTCTCCTTCTATACACAGACCATCATTATACCTTCAGTGATGACCTGGAGGAAAAATATCCTAATGATTTGGCCAATAACCTTTTGAACAGGAGGCACAGAGAAAGACTCCATTTTGCACTCTGGAGGCTGAGTTCTGACCTTCACCCCCCAAACTCTCTGTTCATGTGAAACCATGCAACTCATCACCATCCTGCGCAAGCCCTGAGTGAGCTGGGAGCTTCTCCTCGGCAGAGTTTACAGATGTGTGGAATGTGAATTGCTAGTTCACAACAAGGATCTTTGTGGCCACACACATTTGAAAAAGTCTATAGAAAACATCAAGTGTGTCACAAAGCAGGTTAGCTGATAAAAGATGTTAAGATATATATGGTCATTTTGTAAAGCTGTTGACGCATTATTTAAAATACATTTTTAAAAAGTCTTTCAAAATTCATAGTCATTAGATACTTTTTATCTATACAAAATTAGTTATTATGCTGTAGATGACAAAAAAGGTGAACCAGTAAAAAGAGACAAAGTATATAACAAAGTTGAAGAAGCATAGGAATATTGAGTAGTTTTTTTTTATCACTGGGGAAAAACATAGATTGGGGTGTTTGGGGAGAATAGATAGTCCTACTAGGGAGTCCCTGGAATTTCATTATTTATGATCTCTTGGTTCTTTTTGAGATATAGGGAAACAAAGTAGACTGCAAATTAAATTGTTCCAACACCCTTTGAAAGATAACCAATTATTATTTCATTATATCACTTTCAATTATTTTGACTCATTTTTTTAAAAAAGGATTAAAATATATCAATACAGCTTACCATCTGAATGTTTAATAACCAATTCCTACAACCCCTTCCCATCCTGGTACCAGAGGTAAATACTATTAATGGTCATTGTTTCCATACATTTTTAATACTATCAAAACCTATATATATGCTTATTTTAAAATTCAATAGTTACTTCTGAAATATTCTGGAGTAGACTGAAATTGTTCACACCTCACGGTATATATGAGGCACCTGTTACCCCATACCATCATCATCACTTTGTTTTAGATTGACCAATCAGATGAGTGAAAAATACATGACTGTAATTATTTAATGGGTCCAACTTACTCTGCTGATGACGGCCCTATGTACTAAGGCAAACTCAATAAAACTTTATTAATTGGAGCAAAAAAAGGAGGGGAATGTAGAATATGTGCAATAGAAGTATTTTCTGTGTAGTAGAAAGATAATAAAAACTATAAGATCTTATTCAACAGACTAAATCTACAAAAATATTTTGAATGGACATTGAACTGCTGTCTAGAAACTTATGTGAAGATTATGAAATTTAGATCTCTGAGAAGCATGAAACTAAGAAGAAGAAGAATCACTAGAAATCACATATTTATTTCAGAAAAGTTCCACAACCTGAGACAGGTGTTTCTCTATTCCAGGGTTTGAGGAAGGTCTTCCGTCTACTTTACTCAACAGATAACACAGACACTTCAGTCTGGGCTGTGGAGTGAGCCTTCCCCAATAAACCTTTAATCATATCAATATTCACCACAGAAAAGATGGGAAGACATGTCCTAAGCCAACATGTTTTAGTGAAGCAGAACAAGAAAAAGGACACACATGGACCAGGAGCTGTAAGACTTGGGTTCTGGTCTCGGCTCAGTAATTGAGGCACAGCAAATGACCTCCCTGAGCAGCACTGTCTTCATAAAGCATGGAAGACGTGGAGTACTATGCTGTAGCTCAGTGGCAGAGCACTGGCCTAGCACATGCTTGCTCCAGAACAGGGTGATTCTAAGATAAGGTGATTCCAAGATAAGGGACCTACCATACTCAAGCCTGCTCTAGCCCTCCACCTGGAAGAAGAGACATGCTCAACACCAGCTCCCACTGCTCTTGCATATGAGAGAGAAAAGCACCCAACCACAGCTGCCTCCAGACCTCTTGTCCCATCACAGTGGGGAAACCGATGCAGCTCCTTTCAAGAGCCCACACTCACTAAAAGACGGAGATCTCATCCTAGGGCTAGTAACACCTTCCCTCACCAAGCAGGGGAAACACAAAGCAAAACTGAACAAACGAAAAGCATTCACACATTATACTCAAACAGCAGAAAGTCAGAGGGTGGGGAAGTCATTTTCTAAAGTCCTCTAGTAAAGAATGGTGATTATCATGGTTTAGATCTAAGAATGTCCCCCCAAAAGCACAGGTGTTAGGTAATGCACAAATTTCAGAGGTGAATAGATTGGATTATGAGTTCTGCAAACTTATAGGTAGACTACTCCTTTAGAAGAATTAATAATTTGAATGAACCACTGAGAGCTAACTGTAGACAGATGGGTGTGGCTGGAGAAACTAGGTCACAGAAAGTGCCTTTTGAGTGCACAATGTAATATTAAGGAACAGTGTGTCAGGTCCCAGGCTTCTCTCTCCATGCCCCCCTATCTTTCTGTGCCTATTTATGTATTTATTCATTTAGACCAGAAATTAAATCTGGGGCACCTAACCCCTGAGCTACATCCTCAGCACTTTTAGGTTTTATTTTGACACAGGGTCTCACTAAGTTGCTTAGGTCGCTGCTAAGTTGCTGAGGCTGGCTTTGAACTTGCAATCCTCCTGCCCTCCTGACTCAGCCTCTGGAGCCTCTGGGATTACAGGCACACACCACCACACCTGGTTCTCTCTGCTTCTTGTCTGCCATGGGCTGAGCAGTTTCCTCTGCCATGCCCTCCACCATGATGTTCTACCGCACCCTGCACCCAGGGATGGGGATGGCAGAACCCATGCCCTCCACCATGATGTTCTACCTCACCTGCACCCAGGGATGGAGATGGCAGAACTCATGCCCTCCACCATGATGTTCTACCTCACCTGCACCCAGGGATGGAGATGGCAGAACTCATGCCCTCCACCATGATGTTCTACTGCACCCTGCACCCAGGGATGGGGATGGCAGAACCCATGCCCTCCACCATGATGTTCTACCTCACCTGCACCCAGGGATGGAGATGGCAGAACTCATGCCCTCCACCATGATGTTCTACTGCACCCTGCACCCAGGGATGGGGATGGCAGAACTCATGCCCTCCTCCATGATGTTCTACCTCACCTGCACCCAGGGATGGAGATGGCAGAACCCATGCCCTCCACCATGATGTTCTACCTCACCCTGGGCCCAGGGATGGAGATGGCAGAACTCATGCCCTCCTCCATGATGTTCTACCTCACCTGCACCCAGGGATGGGGATGGCAGAACTCATGCCCTCCTCCATGATGTTCTACCTCACCTGCACCCAGGGATGGAGATGGCAGAACCCATGCCCTCCACCATGATGTTCTACCTCACCCTGGGCCCAGGGATGGGGATGGCAGAACCCATGCCCTCCTCCATGATGTTCTACCTCACCCTGGGCCCAGGGATGGAGATGGCAGAACCCATGCCCTCCGCCATGATGTTCTACCTCACCTGCACCCAGGGATGGGGATGGCAGAACCCATGCCCTCCACCATGATGTTCTACCTCACCCTGCACCCAGGGATGGGGATGGCAGAACCCATGCCCTCCACCATGATGTTCTACCTCACCTGTACCCAGGGATGGGGATGGCAGAACCCATGCCCTCCACCATGATGTTCTACCTCACCTGCACCCAGGGATGGAGATGGCAGAACCCATGCCCTCCTCCATGATGTTCTACCTCACCCTGCACCCAGGGATGGAGATGGCAGAACTCATGCCCTCCATCATGATGTTCTACTGCACCCTGCACCCAGGGATGGAGATGGCAGAACTCATGCCCTCCTCCATGATGTTCTACCTCACCCTGCACCCAGGGATGGAGATGGCAGAACCCATGCCCTCCACCATGATGTTCTACTGCACCCTGCACCCAGGGATGGGGATGGCAGAACCCATGCCCTCCACCATGATATTCTACCTCACCTGCACCCAGGGATGGGGATGGCAGAACCCATGCCCTCCACCATGATGTTCTACCTCACCCTGCACCCAGGGATGGAGATGGCAGAACTCATGCCCTCCTCCATGATGTTCTACTGCACCCTGCACCCAGGGATGGGGATGGCAGAACTCATGCCCTCCTCCATGATGTTCTACCTCACCTGCACCCAGGGATGGGGATGGCAGAACCCATGCCCTCCACCATGATGTTCTACTGCACCCTGCACCCAGGGATGGAGATGGCAGAACTCATGCCCTCCACCATGATGTTCTACTGCACCCTGCACCCAGGGATGGGGATGGCAGAACTCATGCCTTCCTCCATGATGTTCTACCTCACCTGCACCCAGGGATGGGGATGGCAGAACCCATGCCCTCCACCATGATGTTCTACTGCACCCTGCACCCAGGGATGGGGATGGCAGAACCCATGCCCTCCGCCATGATGTTCTACCTCACCTGCACCCAGGGATGGGGATGGCAGAACCCATGCCCTCCACCATGATGTTCTACCTCACCTGCACCCAGGGATGGGGATGGCAGAACCCATGCCCTCCACCATGATGTTTTACCTCACCTGCACCCAGGGATGGGGATGGCAGAACCCATGCCCTCCTCCATGATGTTCTACCTCATCCTGGGCCCAGGGATGGAGATGGCAGAACCCATGCCCTCCGCCATGATGTTCTACCTCACCTGCACCCAGGGATGGGGATGGCAGAACCCATGCCCTCCACCATGATGTTCTACCTCACCTGCACCCAGGGATGGGGATGGCAGAACCCATGCCCTCCACCATGATGTTCTACCTCACCTGCACCCAGGGATGGGGATGGCAGAACCCATGCCCTCCACCATGATGTTCTACCTCACCTGCACCCAGGGATGGAGATGGCAGAACCCATGCCCTCCACCATGATGTTCTACCTCACCCTGGGCCCAGGGATGGGGATGGCAGAACCCATGCCCTCCTCCATGATGTTCTACCTCACCCTGGGCCCAGGGATGGAGATGGCAGAACCCATGCCCTCCGCCATGATGTTCTACCTCACCTGCACCCAGGGATGGGGATGGCAGAACCCATGCCCTCCACCATGATGTTCTACCTCACCTGCACCCAGGGATAGGGATGGCAGAACCCATGCCCTCCACCATGATGTTCTACTGCACCCTGCACCCAGGGATGGAGATGGCAGAACCCATGCCCTCCACCATGATGTTCTACTGCACCCTGCACCCAGGGATGGGGATGGCAGAACCCATGCCCTCCACCATGATGTTCTACCTCACCCTGGGCCCAGGGATGGGGATGGCAGAACTCATGCCCTCCACCATGATGTTCTACCTCACCCTGGGCCCAGGGATGGGGATGGCAGAACCCATGCCCTCCACCATGATGTTCTACCTCACCCTGGGCCCAGGGATGGGGATGGCAGAACCCATGCCCTCCACCATGATGTTCTACCTCACCCTGGGCCCAGGGATGGGGATGGCAGAACTCATGCCCTCCTCCATGATGTTCTACCTCACCTGCACCCAGGGATGGAGATGGCAGAACCCATGCCCTCCACCATGATGTTCTACCTCACCCTGGGCCCAGGGATGGGGATGGCAGAACCCATGCCCTCCTCCATGATGTTCTACCTCACCCTGGGCCCAGGGATGGAGATGGCAGAACCCATGCCCTCCGCCATGATGTTCTACCTCACCTGCACCCAGGGATGGGGATGGCAGAACCCATGCCCTCCTCCATGATGTTCTACCTCACCCTGGGCCCAGGGATGGGGATGGCAGAACCCATGCCCTCCACCATGATGTTCTACCTCACCCTGGGCCCAGGGATGGGGATGGCAGAACTCATGCCCTCCACCACGATGTTCTACCTCACCCGAGGCCCAGGGATGGGGATGGCAGAACCAAAGAAAACTTTTCTTGCTCTAAGTTATTCTTACCAGGTATTTCATTCACAGGGACAAAAAGTCGATTAACATAGGGACTATAGTTAATATTTCAAAGTTGCTAAAATGTAGAGTTTAAATTTTCTCACATAAAGAAATAAGTCTGGGAAGCAATGGGTAGGATCTAGTAGTTGACTGACATAGTGTATCCTAACATTACATTAGGCCCATTAGGCCCTATATATATATGTGTGTGTGATTATTTGTCAATTAAAATCACTATAATCAATGAGCCTCTAGACAATATGTCAAAGAAAATAGAAGATAAAAATGAGGAAGATCGGAAGTTACAAGGGTGGCATCCATACAGATCCCATGGACATTAGAAAGACAGTAAAGGAATACCACAAACAACTCCATGTTCTTAAACTCAAGAAACTACAGGAAGTGTACTGATTTCTTGCAGGACAAATATGCTAGATTTAACACAAAAAGAAACGATCAATCTGAGTAGAACTGTAACTTATCAAAGATACAGAACCAATAAGGCCAAGCCACCAGTTCAAGATAGGTTCCTGGTGAATCCTAACAAACATTTAAGAGAGAAATTATATCAATTCTCTAAGATCTCTTCCAGAAGATTAAAGCAAAGGAGCTACCTTCTAACTCACTGTATCAGACCAGCTCTAACGTAATAACAAAATCAGACAAAAATTAGAAGAAATCTACAGATTAAGTCATAAAAGAAGATAAGGAAACATGCAATGATGTATTAGCAAATATGACCCAGAAACAGACCCACATCAGTACAGCCAACCTGTGTACAGTAAAGGAGCAGAGGGGACACAGCAGCATGGAGCAGAGAGCCTTCCTGCAGGTGGTGCTGCATGACCTGGACGTCCCCACCAGACTGCTACTGACACATGTGGAAGGAGAGACCAGAGAGAAAGGAGGGAGAAGGGGGAAGAAACACTCCTTGTAAAATAAGGGCTGGAAACTGAGCAAATTTGTTATAAGTCACAGACCTCTGGATTCAATGTTTCCTCTTTGTAAAAAAAAAAAATCCATTGCTATGCACATCACAGGATGCATATTTGGTATGCATACCACACATGAATACTTGGGGTTACATCTGTTTGTACATATTTGTGTGTGTGTGTGTGTGCCTCTGTGTGTCCATGTCTGTGTTTGTGTAGAAATTCTCAAAGATATATTCTGCCATTGAACATTCATTGATTTTGGAATCAAACATACTAGAAATACCCAAAAAATTCTTTGAATTTTTAAAAAAAACTTTCTATACTGTTCTTCTGAATTCTTAATAATGGTATATTTTAATTTAGTTATTTGTTGTTGTTCAAGACCCTCTAACTGAAGATAATAAAATTAACTAGAAAAAAAAATGATGAAGAAATTTCATTCAAAATTCACAAAAATACGTATAGAAGACATCTCAGTTCTGTGTCTGAGTTGATGCAAGGCAAGGAACTATTATGTGGGAAGCTGGAACTGCAGAGAGGGGGAACCTGAGAGTAACGTTCTCTGTGAAATAACAATTATAGAAATGATCCAATTTTCCAAAAGTGTCATATCAATGGAGCTAAACAGATATACAAAGAAGCAGGTCATGTCTACATGCTAGGCAGAAACAACAGGACATGGACTAAGGTCTCCTGTGGCAGGGTGAGCAGGTGGAACTAGAAGGAAGGATCTAGACAACATAGAAGAGTAGGGAACATGCTGGGCTGGAGGGTGGGCAGGGGTGTGTTGCTGCCTCTTCTTGTCCCTCCCCTGCTGTCAGGATCCCTTTATGATGAGAGGGCACAGCCCTGTATGACAAAGGTCAGGGTATGACTCCTCATTGCTGAAGTGAACTCTCAGGACTCATTTGTCCAAACAGAACAGTATGATTCAGAAGATGGAGAATTTTCTCTTTCCTCTGAATAGCGTTATTGCCACATGGCTGAACCCCAGCTTCACCACCTGGACAATGGATATGATCCTGGCCTTTGTGTGTGGACTGGGGCTCTTTCTCCTCTTATTGCCCTGCCTCCAGGGTAATCCATCCTTCCCACCACCAAGGAGAAAGGGAAAACTCAGGAAGGTAAGAAACCCTCAGGCCACATCCAACAAAAAACGGATTCTCTTTTGTCTCCTCTTCTTTCCATTTTTCGAAAGAAATAGAGACAGTTAAAAAAACAAAACAAAACCCATCAGGACAGAACAGAGCATCACTTTGAGATAGATGGGGCAGGGCAGGGAGAGGGTGCACTAGGGCTTCTCCAATCTGAAGCTCTCAGACCATCCATGTGGGGAGCTGCAGGTCCCAGAGTGAAGCACACACTGTGACTCAGTGGCGAGGTCTGAATCCTGAGAGAGTTGGGAACCTCTGGAGGAGGACAGGCCTGGAGCACTGCTCGTTCAGTCATCTTCTGGTGTGTGTCTCTGGAGCAGGCCTTTCCTCTATGCTGGGCTGAGGTGTGAGGGCTGTGCTGAGCTCTTAAGGCCTCAGTCACAGGCTGGAGTCCCCTCTGGCCTCAGGGAGCACAATCCTGCCTGGCAGCTGAGAAGAGCCTGTGGAAAAGAGTCTGTTCCTGAGCCAGGATCAGTGACTGAGGACATCCATAGTATAGTTCATATAGAAAATCCCCTTTTGTTTTCCAAAGGAAACAAATGAAGTTCTGCTACTTTAAAAATGTTCTCTGAATAAAAGGGTCTCCACTAGCTGTAGAAAGTGATGTTGTTCAGAAACATGGAATGTCTGTAGCTGGTCTAGGACAGCAGAGGGAGAACTGGACCCCAGCCTCTTTTTTTTTCCTGTTGGTCAGCATCTGAAGGTAAAAAAAGAACAGAGCATGAAGAGGAAGAAGAGTGGCATTCTGAAAGGTAAGGCCCTGCCCTTCCATTCCAGAGATGACTTTCTATCTACTATCCCCAAGAACCAGAGCCATGTCCAAGATGATATAACTTGCAGAAACCTGAGAGGAAAGATCCTGAGAAAGAAATCATACCAATGATACTTCTCAGGTTCTGTGCCCAGAATGAAGCTGTGGTGGGCCAGGGTGGTGATGTTCAGTAGGGTGGTGTAGGCACGATTGGAGCCATGCTCTCTGAGATCCTGCCAGTGAGGAGAATCCATAAAGGCTGAGTTGTTTTCCTAGGGGTGAAGACTGAACACCCGAGAAACACCAAGGCAAGCATAGAAAGCAAGTTTTATTTAGATTCCTCTGCAGAAGAGGGGTCCCAGACCTGCACATATAAATAAGTGGGGGTGCCCAGACCCTTTTATATTTTAGAATTTCTCTGCTCTCATGTCCTCCTTCTCTCCTTATCTTGCCTCTCCTCTCCCATCCTGCATACATGACCCAGAGGTGGGCCCAATGGTGGAGTGATCCAGGCAGGAAGGCAGCAGCCCAGGAGGCATCAATTAACACCTCCTACAACTCCCTGCAGGGAGGAGCAATTCCAGGGCAGGCTACCTTAGCAACAAGTTGTAGAGGGGACATGGGAGGAGGAGAAGGAAAGATCATTTGATTTCCTTTCCTTTTGGGACATCTTCCCAATGGGACAGATATATTATCTACAATGACTGCCATTTGTCCACCCCCAACACACACACTTCATCTGGATATGGTACTGGGACGTCCTGGTCAGAGTGTGGACAAGCCCTCATGCCCTTAAGACTGATTCCTCTTTCTCCCCACAGGAAGTATAATGGGGGTTGGTGGAAGTGTAAAGAAATGACAAAGTGCTGCCCCTGCATGTGCCTTGCTATCCCTGTCACCCGTCATGTGGCCCTGAACACTGGCGCTGGCCCTCCAGAGTCTACTCTCCCAGTCTGCCCCACATGGACATTCCGCTCACCCTCCCTTCTCCACAATAACGCAGCCTCCATTTTCAGGTGACAGTGATCGCTGGAAGAAAGTGGAAGAGACTGAAGACCTGCTTTCACTTCTACAAAGGTGAGTCCTTCCCCTAGTCCCTGTGCCCTTCCTCCTGCTGCCTGTGATAAGATCCAACAGCACAAAGCTCTCATGGGGCAGGATCTGACTACAGCTCTGGGGTATGGGAGAGCAAGGCTTTGGAAACTCAGGGTGTGGAGTAGCGAGGAGCCCTGGGCTACAGGTGCCCACCACTGCCCCAGCTCCTATACCTTCTGGCCTCATCTGCTCCTGGCTGCAGCCTGGGCCTCCTATCTCTTGTAGCCACCCAGGGAAGAGCCATGATGACAGCAGCTTTCACCAGCCCTTAAAAGGAGACAACCCAGATGAGATGTGCAAACCAGGGTCAGCTGGAGTCCACCAGCCACGCACTCTGCCTGGGGAGGATGCTTTGGCCACTGCCTTCCTCCCTTTGGCCTCCCTGACTCCTTTGAGCAAGCGTCCTCTGCCCCTGGCCTCTACTTCCTCAGCAGACCTAATGACTTCCTCAGATACTGTTGAGTCTCACTCATCCCTGAGTGCCTCTCAGTCTCCAGAGTCTGTGATTCCTCTAGAACGACGTTCACCTCAGCCACGTGGACTTTCCTCTCCCCCATCTCGTCCTCCTGATCCCACGGACCACCCTCCATCTCTGCCAATGCCATCTCCTGGTCCATTGCCAACTCCTGGCCAATCGCTTTCTCTTGTACAACTGCCATCTCATGTGCCATTGCCATCACCTGTCCCACAGCCACCTCCTGTCCCAGCAGTCTCAGGCCATATTCTCTATACCTGTCCCATCTCATCCCTCTCGTGGTGGCAGATGGCTGCCAGAGTCTGTGGCCTCTCCCGCTCCCCACACAGTGAATCCAAGAAAGATCATGCTCCCCACCCACCAGAGGACTCACTCTGGGCAAACCACCCACTCTCCCAGGTAGAGGCTGAAGGGACCTCTTTCATTAACCCTGGTGTCCACAAACTGCTGGAGATACTGATCAGCAAAATAGCAGAAATGAAAATTTGTAATCTGAAGACAAAGGGTGAATTAGACAACTCCCTGAATAATCTAGGAATGACCATAAAGTCACTGGGCAGGGAACAGGACACCACCATTCCACAACCCTTCTGGAACACAAAAAGCAAGCCAGAGAAACTTTCTGTTCCTCAGCAGCTCTTTTACACTGAGATTCTGAGCGACCATTTACAGCAGAAATGGAGCGAGTTCTTTTGGGGCCTCCCCATTCTGCACAGCGAATCCCTGGTGGCTACTGTCAGCATGTCTGGGCCCTCAGCAGACTGTTCCTCTATTGGATTCAATGAAGTACCTAATTACATTCCAGGGCAGGTGCAGGCTGCACCTGGGCCACTCTTTGCCTCCCAGTTGCTCCACCCTCTTGTCCAACTCCAGCCTATGATTCCATCTTTATCCTGGTCCCAGTCCCCACCACTGGCTCAGATCCACCATCAGGACCATCTCCCACCATCTCTCCCAAGCCTGCCATTCCGTCTTCCTCTGAAAACTGCCTGTGGGTTTCCATGTCGCACAAGCCAAGAGGGGACCCAGTTACTTCCCCCTTCTCTTCAACACCTTAAATATGAACACTTGAGGAAACAACTAGAAATTGGAGAAGCTTTACCTCATTTGTTCCAAAAGCCTCAGAACATCTTTAGCCATCTCACTTCAGAGAACAGGGCCTCCTGTGACCACAAGCCCATCAACAAGCCCCCAGGGGATTTCCCGAGCCTTGATCTTCAAGAGAAACTGGATCAACACCTTCGGAAGAGTTTCATGCTACATCAGTATGGACTACCACCCAATATGGACCCATTTCTGAATCTGACGGAGTCCTGGGATAACATCCCAAGAACAGATCAGGCAAAGGACAATTGTAGGTCTTCATGGAAATCAGTGATTCCCGACAAGAGGAGCCCTGCTGTGCAGAGGACTGGTTCTGAGAGGCCAGAGATAATACAGGTGGGTGTTTGTAATTCCAGGCTTGGCACATACCATGTCTCTGTCCTGCCTGGAAGTTCAAATACCCAGAAGGAAACTTGGGGTGGACCAACCTTAAAAGGTGGGGAAGCCTTCAGGAGCACCCCCCAGGAGCGCTCCCTCCTTGATGCTAGCATTCGGCAGGAACTGGAGGCTCATGTTACAAGTCTAAGAGTGAGGCACAGGTGGGGCCTGCCCCTCAGGGTCCTCAAGCATATTAACACCTTGACGAGGAGGAACTCCGAGGGCTCACCCCCTGCACAGCCTGCCCTTCCCTCTCCAGCCTCCTATGACTCCAGGGCCGACCCCACTGCCCATGACGCCAAGGTCCTGGGAACACCCACTCGGAAAGGCCCAGGACTGAAGGAGGTGGCACGAACTCCAGGTCCCACCCAGAGGGGTCCTCTCTCTGGCCCCTCTTTTGAGTCCCTGAGCAGAATTCCATCTGGTGACAACTGTGGGCTCCCAGATGCTCCTTCAACGGCACATGAGGGCAGCCCGCCCTCTCAGCCCCACACTTACATTCTCGTGGGCAGAACCTGGCACAGTGATACTGTCCTGGGATCTGCAAGAGACAGTCTGGAACCAAGTCCAAGCCTAGAAATGGGCAGACAGGAATCCCTGGGGAGCGGAAGTATGAGCTCACAAGGCTCATGCCACAGCGTGTCATCACTTCAGGTAGGGTCCGAAGTTATAAAGACTGAAGAAGTCAGAGAGCTGGAGGATGAGGAGGAGGAGTCTTCTGACTGGGGAATCACCAAGGAAACCAGGAAGATATCAAACTTCCCAAATGTTCATATTAATTCCCTAGGGAGTTTAGAATCTCAGGGGACCAGTGAAGGACCCTCCTCTTCTATACGTTCTATTTCCCAGGGCCAAGAATACTACTCATGCCTGAAAGCACAGACTGAGCCAAAGAACCAGCCTCAGGAACTGGCTACAGGTGTCATCCTGCAAGACTGTGCCACTGACATGTTTCATCAGGACTGTGCCCCTGAGGTGCTCCTGGCCGCAGACATCCTAGCTTCCCAAGAGAGAGGGTCCAACACTCTAAGCATGACCAGTAGGAGTTCATCAACTTCTCAGGGGCTATATGGACTCTTAACCAGTGAAGACAGCAGCGAGGACCTGCGGGGACCCAAGATCCCTGAGCACCAGGATCCAGGGAAGAGCAGGAGAAATACGTTTAAAGCAACTACCAAGAGGGAGGACAGTGTGAGGCCCAGGTCAGAAGCACAGAAAGAAAGGCTTTCAGAAGGGAGGCCCGCCTGTGCTGGGGAAATGGGCCCCTCTGTCCCAGTTATGGATGTAGGGGACACTGTGGGGGACAAGTCCTCCCAGGCTCCTTCAAAGAGAAACTTTGGAGACAGAATAAAGAACTTTCTGCAAAATATCTTCCCCAGTAAAGCCAAAGAGCAGGCAAACTCTCTACCCAAAATCATGATCCCATCAACTACTACCCAAAGCCAAGTGTCAGTCACAAGCCAAGTGCTTATAGCCAATGCAGTGTCAGAAGCCCAGGCACTCATGACTACTTTTGGATGGATCATAGATCAGAAAATGAGGTTTCATGATGAACATTCGGCCTCAAAGAAAAACACACTTAAAGAGGAACTGCAGGCCTCTGTGGGTAGACAATCCCATTATTCTAGCTGTTCCTCCTCCCTGGAGCAAAGAAGAGGGATCGGAGCTGTGGCTCATGGTCACCAGGCCAGCCTCAGGGTCAGCTATCCTCTGAACAGGTGGATCAGAAACCCGGACAACCAGCAGGTCTTGCTGCTTCAGAAGTCTGCACCTCTGCCCAGCCCCTGCCAGCAGAGGTCCAGTTTGGCAGGTATCTCGGGCCACAGTGTCCACTGTCCAAGGCACTGTGCTCTTCAGAGACGTTTGTTGTCTCGTCAACATCAGCTTGCTTCCCACTCCTGTCCTGCTGGGAAGAAGTTTTTCCCACAATTCAGTCCATACTGAGAGAAACTGTCCTCCTGTGAGTCCAACCTTTGTTTGATAATGGCTTCTTTCTAATGAGGTGACCATGGCTTAATAACACTGTTTTCTTAAACCAGAGAGCCTTTCGTCTGTGTTGTGCTTGGTCACAGGGAAGGGGAGGTCACGCGTGCTCCTTATTAGACTGGATTCTAGAAGAGACTGGACATGCAGGAAGGTGACAGTAGCATTAAGTACCCACCCTTATGTCAGATCCCCTCGTCATACCTTAGGAATCCATGACCTGGTCATTACAGAAAGAAGACAATGCCTTTGGGACTGGTCAAGATGGGGCAACCCCACAACGACCCCACCCTGAAGTCTAACAGAGCCTTTTCTCTATTCTGAAATTTGTGAGGCTGTATGGATTGGGGTGCAGGTTTACCATGGAACCTAGTAGGTTCCCATGTTCAGTAAAGTTGGGGAGGGGGTAGTCTCCAGGCCCTGAGTTCCGAGGTGGCTGGAGAGTCCTGCCTGGTGGATACCTTGGCGGGGATCAGAGGACACCTGCTCTGAGAATCCCTGCCTTATGGAGCCTGACATGGAGATGGGCCTTGCCAGCTCCTTTTAGCTTAAGGTTCATGCTGTAGCCATGTCACCTGCTTTTGCCCTGTCTTCCTCACTTTCTAGAGCAGTGTCCAGAATAAAAATTGTAGATCGGTGTGTTTCTGGGTGGGAACTGTAAGTTGGCTGCTAAGGGCTGTTTCACTTGCAGCTCGCCACCTCTCAATCTGCCTTACAGCCGACACAAATATGCATGCAGCCATCTGACAGCGGGGCACAGAGGGCAGAAAATGGGATGTGAATTAAAACAGAGCCAAATAAAGAGGCAGAGTAACATGGGGATACCACAGATGATGTGTCTAGCTCGCGACCAGCACTGGCTTCAAGAACGAAGGTTCGAAACGTGAGAAACCTCTAGGGAGTTTTGAATTAAAGAGACAAGACTTCTAATTACCTTTAAACCAGCTCCAGGTCGGCTCCTCCTAGCTCCAGCCTCCAGCCACCTATTATGGTAGCAAGGTTTACTGAAGAGGCCAGCAAGAAAGAGAGAGAGGGGGGGGGGGGGAACATGCCTGGGAGTGGACTTTTATTGGGGAACAAAAAATTCTGGGGAAAATCCCATCCAATGAAGATTAAGGGGGGCAGTGTCCCAAGGTCAGGGGTGACGATTGGGTCTTTGGGGTAGTGGCCAGACATGCCTCCACACGGACAAACCCTCGGACCTCAGAAGGGTGGGGAAAGCTCTGGACAAAAGAGTGCCTAAGCGTCTCTCATCCAACCAGGGAGGTAACTCAAGTCACGTGAGAGGAGGGCCTCCCACAGAAGCCGTGGATGGCACAGCCATGGGGGATGGTGCCAACCTCAGGGAGGAGACATTATGGACTCATCCTGGCCCCACACAGACCACGAACCTGGAGAAGCCTCTTGAACAATGACACAGGCAAGACAGGAAGCAACCTTTTGGTAGAGAAAATTCATTTCCTGTCCGGCTGGAGTAGCCAGGAGCAGGGAACTCTAGCTGTGACTCCCAGTTTAGGGACCTTTAGACAAACACATGGCCCTAGCACTTCTTCTGCAGTGGAAAGGTGGGGACCTAAAAGGCCAAAGGGGTAGCTTGGGGTCCCGATGCAGGATTCTCTAGGCTTGCAGAACTTGTTGTCCACAGACTAAAGAAGAAGAGGTGGTTCAGTCAGAACTTGTCATGTCAGGGCAGTGACTGTCTAAAAGGCCTACCATCAAGAACAGACCCAGACACAGAATGAGCTAGAACAGAATCAGGACCTTGAATCTGGCCCTGCTGGGCCCTCTCAGAGTCCAGAGAGGCAGGTTCTCTGGGCAGAGGAGCTGGACATGGACCTCAGGGATCCTGAGGGGATCATGCCACAGACAGCGACACTGATGGACAGCAGAGGCATGAGGGAGAAGTCCTGTTGCTCTCTGCTTCTGCCAGCTTTGTCATCCATGAGGGGCAGTAATTCCAACAACCAGGGGACATCCCAGAGACCCCCACAGACATGTCACAGAATCCTCAGTCAGACACAAGTAAGACCCCCTGGCACATAGCCTTCACAGACCCAACTTAAAGATGGCACAGAGACCACCACAGAACCTCCAACACAGCAGCACAGAAACAAAGGACCTCCCTCAGATAGAGCACCCTGTTCAGGGCCCTCACACAGAGCTCTCACAGAACCCCTGACACAGACCTCCCCAGAGGGACCTCTGTCAGATATTTGTACCAAGAGTCCTCAGAGACAGGGTCTCCCATGGCAACCTTTCACTGCCACATGGTCCTCATGCAGTGATCTCTCACAGAGACCACCCAGAGACAGTACAGAGACACCTCACACAAACACATTGACCTCATGGAGTGTCTTCACAGAGACCTCATACAGACTTCACAGATTCTGAGAGACCCACAAAGAGACGTCCCATCTCAGAATCCCCACAGGGACTGAACAGAGGCCTTTCACAGAAATTTTCTACAGAAAACCCCACATCATTCTTCCTTCATGTGAAGCTCCTTAGCCAACTGGAAGCACAAGGACACTGGCCAGACCCCTGAGACACTGAGACACTGTCAATGTGGCCTCCCAGATGGGGTTCTCTGCCTGGGAAAATCCTCAGGAACTTCCGTCCCTTTGTGATGCCGTTGCCTCTGAACAGAAGAACGGCAGATTCCAAGTGTGGACCTGAAAAATCCCTCCCTCTGCAGGTTTACACCAGCCTCAGCTCTGACCCAGTTTAGAGACTCACAAATTATAAACACGAATAAAATGCAGCCAACGTCCAGTGAGGGAAATCATCTTATTTGTCCAGTATTAGTTATTCACAAATGTTTAAAAGTCACTTTTTATTGTTTTTAATCTCATTAGAGACAAGAACTGAATTCTGGATTGTTGACTAGTTTGAAAACACGATAAACACCTGTAGCAGATGGACTCTAGGGATGTGATCCACACCTGCCTCAAAATCCTCCTGTGCCATGCACCTGGTTAGAACAACCTCAGGTTCTCACCCAGTGCCTCAAAGTCCTGCAGAGTGTGGCCCCTGGGGCTCTGTGGCCCCGCTCTCATCATGACCCTCCCCCATGGCACGCCACCGAGGCTGGGGTTTTTCTTGATCCATTCTGGATGCTGTTCCTTCCCAGAAACCCTGCTTGATTTCCCTGTGCATGGAATGCCCACCCCGCAATGCTACAGGGCTCCTTCCCTTCTCAATGGGCTTCTCCCGGAGAGCCCATCCCAAAGATCTCCCATGTTCCCCAGGAGAGCCAGGTCTGTTCTTCCTAGTCCACACTCCTGCCTGGCCCACTGCTATCCACAGTATTTATGTATTTATTCCAGTCACATCCCTTTCCCTAAGTACCAGGTCATGGGAAGCTGTGTGCCAGAATCAGGCACTTGGAATGTCCACAAACAAATGATGAGAGCATGAATGGAGTCCATAGGAAGTGGGAACGTAGGGCCAGAGATGAGCTGGATTTGTCCTTAGAAAGCAGTCAGAGACACTCTAAGAGGTCACTTCCCTCTCAGAGTGGGCTCGTGCTGGTCTCTGGTGGCAGGAGGATGATACAATGTCTCCAGCAGTAGATTTGAAGGGGCTGCTGTGCAGAGGCTGCTGAACTTGCGACATCCCATATTACTCCAGTGAGGAGCTGCAGAGGGTGGGTGGAGAGGCCTGGGGAGCTGAAGGAAGTGTGCATCTGATTTGTCATAGAGATTACCAGGGCCTGACCCTAGTGTCCCGGCAGAACCCAGCTGTAATGACTGAGACGCACCACTGCTCCGCCATTCTCTGTCTCCATACTTTGGACCCTTGGAGGTTGTGGCGACCACTTTTGCTTTCTGTGTCCACTGAGCCCAAGATCCCAGATAACCCACTGAGGTCCTGGTCGTCCATGTGCAGGCTACTCAGGGTGGCTGAGACCAGGTGCAGAGGACCTGTAAGCAGTGGGAGTCACAGGTCAGAGTGAATTGGTGAAATCAGCCCCTGGTACAAGGCTTTGGTGTGTCTCAAGAGCCACATCCAGACAGGCCATGTCCTAGGCCACTGCCCAGCTCCTCCTACTCAGACCTGCTCCAGTTAGGGGACAAAGGAATCGTGATGACCTGGATTCTTCTGTGCCCTGAGTCCTCTGGCTCTGAGCCCACCACTGGGGGCTCAGTGTGTACTAACCATGCTGTCCTCTCCCCAGGGGCCTAGAGTAGAAGTCATCCCCAGGAGGACTATGAACTGAGGACCCAGACCCAAGACGTGGGAGGGTGGCTCTGCAGGGCTCCTGCTCATCTGGACAAGGACAACATGAGGGTATGGCAGACCCTTCTGTGGGAACATGGTGCATGGTTTCCTTGGATTTCTTTCTAGTTCACCTTAGAGAGTTCTTGGTTTCTCTAGGGTTTTGATACACCTCTACATTTTCTGCAAGTTAAACCAATCATATCATTATTGTCATTTCACTTTATTCCCATTCCATTTTTACATTTCTAGAATCCAGTGTCTTCAGAGATGCACCCTCAGTGACTCTACCATCACCACTTTCCCCTCTAGAGAATGCTCATGTGTTTTCCTCTTGTTTACTCAGCATCCTCCCCAGACTCTGTCCTTGTGTCCTGGGCCAGGATCAGGAAGGACCTGAGCATGTGACCTAGAGCCACCACTGAGAGCCTCAGGCCCCAAGAACAGAGGCCTGTGCCACAAGATTTTCCCTGGAGTGTGCATCAGGGTGCCTCAAATAGGTGAGCAGAATAAGCTGAAATTAAGTAACTACCACCAGTAACTTGTGTTCCATTGAGCTTGTTTCTTATCTCCTTCCATGTAAAGGAGTATTTTAAGGAAAGCACTTCAGAGTCAGCTACAGCAGGTGCTGGCCTTCCCAGCAAAGACATGAGTTCAAAGGAAGGTCATGGGCAATGGAGATTAGCTGTGATTCATGACCAGGGAGATGTTTTAAAACATCAGCAAACCTGCTCTACTGGAACTGAGCACAGTTATCACATGATGGGAAGTTCATTTTGCAGGTGATTCATTTGGATTTTAGCAACCCAAACAAGCTATGAGCACAGTTTAATATGTATAAGAATCATGAACTTCCAATGGTGTGCACACTGTTTCATTTAATATCAGAAACAAATACTATAACTATTCCTGTTTATTTCCTCACTCTCATTTCCACCATAAAGGCAAGTCATTTCCATGCAATTAGGCCAAGTATGATTAGATTAAGATAATCAATCAAGAACTAACTTGAATGAAAAAAAAGCTGAAACAATTGAAGACTTAACTAGAAGCTTTTAAAATATTTTATAAAACATGAGGTTTTCTGTTTTAGTCAGCTTTTTTGCTGCTTTGCCTAAAGGAACTGATCAGAACTGTAAAGGAGAAAAAGTTTATTTGAGGGCTCACAGTTTCTGAGGTCTCAGTCTAGAGAAGTCTGGCTCCATTCCTTGGGGCTCAAGATGATGCAGAACATTATGGCAGAAGAGTGTGGCAGAGGAAAGCAGCTCACATGGTGATCAGAAAGTGGAGAGAGAGTCCACTTTCCAGATACAAAATATATACCCTATCGCCACTTCAACAATGAATCACTCCCTCCCGCTGCCCCCTACCTCTTCATTACCACTCAGTTATCCCTATCAGTGGATTAATTTACTGACTGGGTTAATAATCTCACAACCCAATTATCTCTTCTGATCCTTCTAGCACTGTCTCACACATGGGCTTTTGGGGGATATCTCACATCCAAACTATAACGTTTTCCTATTGCCATCTCTTTTCCCATTGCCTTCTCCTGTCCCATTGCCATCAGGATCCTAACCCATAGCCTTCTTCCGTCCCTTCACCATCTCCTGTCTCATCACCTTCTTCTGTTCTATTGCCATCTCCTGTCCCAGCAATCTCAGGCCATGTTCTGTCCACTGTCCTATCACATCCCTCTCCTGGTAGCAGATGGCTGCCAGAGTCTCATGTTCTCCAAGTCTTCACACAGTGAATCCCAGAGAGATCATACTTCCCACCCACCAGAGGACACATTCTGTGCAAACCACACATGCTTTCAGGTAGAGACCAAAGGTACCTCTCTCATTAACTCTGTTGTCCAGAAACTGCAGGAAATACTGGTGAGCAAAAGAACAGAACTGAAAATTGGTACGTTGAGAACAAAAAGGTATCAGATGGCCCCCTTGATTCTGTGGGGAGCACAGTACAGTCACTGGGCAATGAGCAGGACACTACCCCCCCCCCCAACCCTTCTGGAACACAAAAGTCAAACCACAGCAGCTTTCTTTTCCTCAGCAGCTTTTTTACCCAAGGTTTTGGGCAAACACTTACAGCAGAAATGCTGTCAGCTTCTGTGTGAGCCTTCTAAACAGCACGGCTCTGGTGCCTGCTACAGAGACCCCCACTAGGCATTCCTCCATGTTATTCAATAGACTCTTTAATTCCATCTCAAATTAAAACTAAGGAGCCTGTATGACACTTTTCTCTCAGCTCTTGTTCCACCATGTAGTCAAACCTCAAACGGACTCCAACCTTATCCTGGCCTCAGGCCCCACCACTGGCACAGATTCAGAACAAAGGCCATCTCACATTGTACCCAAAATCCCATCAGCCATTCACCTCTGAATAGTGCCTGTTGCATTTCGTGCCCTACAACCCTACAACCCAAGAAGGGGATGCAATGTCCTGTTCTAATTGCTGTTTAACACTCAGAACATCACCCTTTGAAGAAGCAACTAAAAAGTATGAGAGCTTCACCCTATGTGAGCAAAACATCTCAGGAAATCTTTAGACAACTCACAGCCAGCACATGGCCTCCCAGAAACACAGTCCACTGCCAGACTCCCAAGTTATTTTATTAGTAATTAGCACCAGAAGAAACTGGAGTAACACCTTTGAGAAGAGGTTCACCCAGCACTGGTGTGGAGTATTCCAGAAGATCCAGCTATCTCCAGACCAGACGGAGCCCAGGGTAAAATTGCCAATATGGCAAAAGACAATTATGGATCTTTCTGGAGTTCTATGATTCTAGATGATAGCAGTCAGAAGGGTAGGGAACCCAGAAATAGTACAGGTAAGGAAGTACCTGGGCAATGTTCTGGGGGCATAATCTGAGAATGACCCTAAAATAGCTTCCCAATGAAGGTTCTAGAAGTCATCTCTGAGACAAAGTCAGGAAGGGACTTGTTCAGATTCTCAAAGAGTGACTCAGGAAATGATTCATCAAGAGATCCAGAAAAGAAGCACATAGATACCTTGCAGGTATCTAAAAGAAGGAAGATTGAGCAGATCGGTGAGAGCAGGATCCCTGTGGGCGGTTGTCATTCCAGGCTTGCCATGTTCCATGTCTCTTCCTGCCTGAAAACTCACACACTCACAAGGAACGCGGGGACGGACCATCCTTGACAGGTGGGGAGACCTGCAGGAACACCTCCCAGAGCCCCCCTCCTGGACGCCGCACTCCTCAGGTGCTGGCAGCACACACTGAAGTCTCTGTGTGAGGCACGGGGGGGCTGCCCTTCAAGGTCCTCAAGCACAGAAATCGCTTCCAGTGGAGAAAGGCTCCAGCCTCAGCCCTTCCTTTGTTGGCCCTCCCTCGTCAGCCTTCTGTGATCCCAGGGCTGACTCCTTTGTCCACGGTGCCAAGGTCCTGGGAGAACCCACGCAGAAAGGTCTCACCCTGAAGAATCCTCTCCCTGGACCCTCACTTGAGGGTCTGACAGGACTCCATCTGGTGACGACTGTGGGCCCTCAGAGGCCCTCCAACTGGACATGCGGGCAGCCTGCCCTCTCAGTGCCCCCCTTAGGTTCATGTGGGCACAACTTGGCAGAGCAATACCGTCCTGGGGTCTGTGAGGGGCAGCCTGGAGCCAAGTCCAAGCCCAGAACAGGGCAGACAGGAGCCACTGGAGAGAGGGGTGTGGGCTCACGAGACCAAGCCGCAGCATGTCAACCCTAGATCAATGGAGAGTCCCCAACTTCAAAGGCCAAAGACATCGGGGGGAGAGAGAAGGCTCAGGAGGAGTCCTCTGAAGAGGTAGTCATCATGGGAACCAGCAAGATGTCCAACTCTCAAGCTGTTCGTGTGAATCTGAGGAGTTCTGAGACCAGTAATCCCCTCCCTCTCTAGAAGTTCTAACTCCCAGGACCCAGAAGACTCCTGCCTGGGAACAGATGCTGAGCGAGAGAACCAGCCTCAAGATCTTCAAGACGGTGCCACTGGTGTGTTCCTTCAGGACTGTTCTCTAGACATCTGGCTTCCCAGAAACTCTGTCCACCTTCCTGAACATATCCAGCAGCAGTGTGTCAACATCCCAGGGGACGTGTCATCTCCTAATCAGCAAAAAGAGCAGCCGGGACCTGCAAGAGCCCAAGATACCAAACTTGCAGGACCCATGGAAAAACAAGAGGAACATGGTTGGTCCCATTGACAAGAGAAAGGGCTGCGTGGGCCCAGGTCAGGAATACAGGAAGGAAGGTGTTCAGGAGGGAAGCCCTTCCATGCTGGTGGGTGTGCCTCCTGCCCAGGTCAAGAAAACAGGAGACACTGTGGGGACAAGTTCTCTGAGCCTCCCTCCAGAGAAAGGACAGGCTCCTTCAGAGATGCACTTCAGGAACAGGATAAGGAACTTTCTGCAATACATTCTCCTCAATAAAGGAAAAGGGAGGGCACATTTCTTGAAAAAAAAAATCCCCATCAGCCATTTCCCAATGCTCATGTCAGCAACGAGCACAAAGTTCATAGACAGGGGGCAGCTGATGCCAGATACTCATAACCATTGTTGCATGGATCCTAGAGGAGAAACTGGGCATTCAGCATGCACTTTCTACCTCAAAGGATAATTTGCACAAGAAAAACTCCAGAACCTAGTTGATGGATACTCCCATAAGGGCAATCCACCCAGAGCAAAGGGGAGTGATGTGTAATTTGGCCTGTGCTCACCAAGATGGCCCCACAGGCCACAGCCTTCGGACCAAGAAGAGATGAATCAGAGACAAGGAGAGCAACCACTCACCAGCCCCTGGCAGCATAGGCCTAGGCAGCAGGTGTCTCGGGCCACCATGTCCACAGTCACAGGCGCCGCTGTCTTCAGAGAAGTCTGTTGTCTGGTGAATAATGTTTCTCACTTGTTTGCTGTTGGGAAATCTTTTCCCCAAGAAACAGTTCATTCCATGTGGAGGAAAAGGTATTGTCATGACCAGTCTGCTGTGTGCTAAGGGCTCTTCCCACAGAGATGTCTACGGCTTCCTGATACGTGCTCTTCTCATCTGAGGCGCTGTCTTCTCTCTGTGCTACGGTGGGGCACAGGGGGGGTCGGCATCTGTTCTTCCTCCCAGTGGGTTCTAGAAGGGAGAGGACAAGCAGGGAGGTGAAAGCAACATTGAGGACCCCCCTCACCGCAGACCCCCTCACTGTACCATGCAGTCGTCACTCGGTCATTACACGGACAAATAACAGAAACTGCAGACTCGCCAGTATGAGGCAACCCTACAAAAACCATACGCCAATATCTGGCTCAACTTCCCTCCCTTCTTTCCCCCTCTCTTGAACGTTGGGCATCTGTGGGGACAGGTGGCTTCACATACTACAAAATGGGCACAGGAAAGTTAGGGAGGGGCTTAGTGTGCTGGCCCTGAGTTCAGAGGTGGGGGAGTCTAATCTCTCATATCTTTGTGTGGGGTGGGGTAGGGGGTATGGACCTAGGGACTGAACTAATGGCTCTCTGCCACAGAGCTATACCCTCAGCCCTTTTAGTTTTTTTTTTTTTTTTTTTTTTTTTTTTTTTTTTATTTTGAGGCAGGGTCTCGTTAAGCTGCTGAGACTGGCCTCAAACTTGGAATCATCCTGCCTCAGCCTTCTGAGGAGCTGAGATTACAAGTCTGCCTTAGGAACCCTGCTTTGCCTGATAGAGGCTGGCATGGAAATGGGCCCCCAAAGCCCCTGTCAGTTCAGTCCTTATGCTATGGCCATGTCACCCATCTCTGCCCCTGCTTTCTTGACACTCAAGAGCACTGGCCAGGATCGAACATGGAGCACCACATGTGTGGGTGTGGGAACTGTGACTTGACTGCTAAGGGCCATTTAAGTGTAACACCCCTGTCCATGGTCCACTGTATCCCCCTTGGGGCCCAACTAGGCATACAATAACAATCTCCAGACTCCCACAGTGGTGCATGCCTGTAATCCCAGCTGACACAGGCCGCAAGCTCAAAGCCATCCTCAGAAACTTAGCAAGGCCCTAAGCAACTTAGAGAGACCCTGTCTCTAAATAAAAAATATTTAAAAGGGCTGGGGCTGGGACTCAGTGGTTAGGTGCCCCTGGGTTCAACCCCCAGTAATAAATAAATAAGCAAATAAATAAATAAATAAGCCATGTATAATGGGGCACAGTGAGCAGAGAGTGGGATGTGGAGACTTAGAAAGAATGGAGCCAAGAAAGGAAGCAGAGTAGTGTGGGCTTGGCACACAGGTGGATGAGAAGCACAGCAGCCTGGGAAAGGGACAAAGGAACACAGGGGATGTGCCCCTCACCCTGGCACCACTCCGGGGCTCTCTGCCCTATTTGTTCCCTGATGGAGAGTCCTATGCAGAGGTGCCACCAAGGCAGATGACGTGGGCATGACCCTGCTCTGATGCTTCACAGTACTACGTTTGTGGGTGGTGCAGGCAGAGGTCCTACAGGCCACTCCTGAGCCAAGTCCTGTCCCTCAGAATTGACACCAACTTCAGAGCCTCATGCAGATGGCTCACAGAGCCCCTGAGACAGACTTCCCAGAGAGACCTCTGTTGGAGACTTGCACCAGGGAGACCGAACAGACCTGCCCCGACCTCTCACTGCCACCTGGTCCTCACAGAGACCTCCCTCAGAGTTCCAGACCCTGGAGAAACCTCCCACAGAGATGTCCCACAGATTCCTCACCACAGAGACCACCAAGACACAGTGCAGAGATACCTCACAGAACAGAGATCACAGGGAGGGTCCTCACACAGACTCATTCAGACTTTACCCAGATTCTGAGAGACACACGAAGACATCACACAGACACCTCACAAAGTTCCCACAGAGTTGACACACACTGACTTCCCACAGACACCCCACCTCCTTTCTTCCTTCTCAGTGGATCTGAAAACACTCAGCCAACTGGAAGCACAAGGGGGTCAACCCAAGCCTTGTCCTGCCCCCAGACCCCTGAGACACCGAGACACTGTCTACACGGCCCCCAGATGGTCTTCTCTGCTTGGGGAAATCCTGGAGAACTTCTGTTCCTCCTAACAGAAAGAAACCGCAGATTCCAAGTGTGGACCTGAAAAATCCCTCCCTCTACAGGTTTTTACTAGCCTCAGCTCTAGCCCACAGTTGTTATGGTCATTAACCAAAGAAATATTAAATTTCCACAAATTACTGAGTTGTGCTAGTGACCACGATGGTGAGCAAGGTGCACATTCTGATTTCTTTATCTTGCTAACCTACTAGAATTAATAAATAAAGTGATAGTGGGAAAACCCAAATAATCTAGATATATTTTATCCCATTTTATTAATGTTTATTTACTAATGCCAATGGGATTGGTTCCAGTTAACAAAATACTTTTCCAAAATATTCCCTGAAATAATATTGGTAACAGATTACTAACCTTATATGTATAATAAATATGGTTTTCTTAGAATTTACTTTCAATAATGCTCAGATTCTCTAACAACAATTCTCAGAATTTTGCAGAGGTAAGGCATATTTTCTAGTTAAAAAGATTATCTGCCTTGCACCCTCCCTCCTCCTTTAGTGGTGCCATAGATTTCAGGTTTATTGAAAAAAATGTTTCTTTTTCCTCTACAAGAAAGGATAGTTCAACCCACAGCCCAGTGAAATGGCAGTTTCTCCCTTCCATTCTCTTCCATCAGATGCAGCCAAGGATACCGGCACAGGGCTGGCACCTGCCCGGGTGTGGATGACACACTCCACATTTCCCAAAGGCAGGGGTGAGTCCTTCCACAGTTCTCCTTTGCACAAGGGGCTTTTCATGCTAACCTGTTAACAACAAGCTGAAGAAAGGGTGCTCCTGAAACGTCTACTTCTCTCTGTTCGTTAATGTTGTTCATCAGGACAACTGCAGCTTTCCCATGCTTTCCTAAAGAGAATAGCAGGCATCTCTCAGCTTTAGAGAGTATGTGCTCCCCACAAACACAAGGTTTGTCCTTTCCACAGGGGACTGTGGATCATCCCACGGAAGGTGGAGAACGACTAACAACCACCTGCCCCAGGAGCTGCTCCCTGGGTGAGGAAAGGGGCCTGTTTTCTACATTTAGAATCAGTAGTAAACACTAGTCCCTGCCAAGGGCCCCCTGAGCATATCTGTAGGGTCAGGAGTCCTGGCCACACTCCCAGAGAGTCCATAAACCCATAGTGGGTCAGGAAAGAGGCCATGCTAGCAGGTTCGAGCATCACTCCCCACCCACACCCACTGTGTGATTCAGGGAAAGCTTCTTATTTCCACATCTGAATCCTAAGAACATGGCAATTTACTTAATTCATGCAAAACGGTGGGCACTGTGTCTGGTTAGTGATACCTGTGGGCCGTCATTATCATCTCGGCCCCAGGCTCACTATCAGCAAATCAGTTACAGAGGTGCCAGTCGGGCCCCCTCTCCAGGTATATTCCAGTGCACCCTGAGCACCCCACTTGAGAGAGACGGCACCTCTAAGCAGGTCAGAATTTAGTCTCAGTCACTGCTTCAAGAGAAGCCAAGTCAGGATGCTCCCCAGCCCAAGTGCCACAGCCACAGTGCACAGAAGGAGTGTTCCCAGTGTACGGGAGACCTGGGAGGGCTTGTGCTCTGCCACTTCATATTTCCCATGGGCTCTGGGCCCAGGTAAATAACTGTGATACAGTACTGTAAAGGGAAAATAGCAAGGAAAAAAAGTCTGTTTATGTTCAATACAGACAAATCATTCTTTCTCAATATTTTTGATTGGAGGTTAGTTGAATCCATAGATGAGGACTGCAGATAAAGAAGGTTAACAGTATATATTATATAAATCACAGCGTATTATACAAAAGGTACTGCTCAGCATTTAATACAAATAAAAGCCTCGGTTGCTAATGGCTCTGCTACGACCCTCAGAGCAAGTTCGGTGCTACTGTCCGGATAATAAATGCATTTCCAGGGTCCTCTCCACCATGCCTCATTTCTTGCAGCTGTGATTAGTCACCACTGGTTTCACTAGTCAATTGGCAGATGAAGTCCTGCTGCAAGAGCATGAAATCTATCAGGGCCCTACTTACTCCCATCATAGTATGCAGGCTCTTGGCAGGAGCCTTCTTAAGCCACAAGGCCATGCTGGGTTGTTCAATGATAACTAGACAATGACATCAGCAAGTCCTATAGAGGGACACCCACAGCTGGGGTCACCAACCTCTGCTGAGAGGGAATAACTGCAGAGGACCCCCCCTCAGACCTTCTGCATGGAGGATACTCCTCTTCACTTGCAGATCCCAGATCCACACGGACCTGGACTGTCACGGATCAGGGAGGTACCCTACCACCTGCTCACTAACAATGAGGAAAATAAGGATGCCCCTTCTGCTTGATAGGCACACACAGGTCCTCACACAAGCTGCCTGTACTGCACGGCTCCTGGAACTGCTCTGGGGCCCAGGAGATGCTGCTTTATATGGATGATCTTCAACTTCATACATTTATGGAGCCTCTAAATAAACAAAACACTGATATTCCCAAATCCAGGTGTGACATATTTTCTTTGTTTTGTGTTGGCCAAGTATAAAAGTAAAATATTTAAAATAAAACAGAAAATTAGAAACTTAATTGAATTTATAACATTGATTTCTTAAAAGTAAGTAAATTTTAATGCAAAATTTAAGAAGGGCATAATCTCAGAATTGAGGACAGCACTTTTAAGTGGACACATTTTACTTAAGACAAACCTGTCACATCATTCTTGTTGCTCTCTTTCCCCATAGACTTGAACCCACATTGACATTGGCTTCCGTTAGGCCAACTGGTAGAAAAATGCTGAATGACTCCATTTTATTCAACAGTATGGACAAGACACACTGAGGTGTCATCACATCCTTTGGGGATGACAGGTGCTGGTGGGGGTGGCCTGATGTATCGAGATGGGAACCAATGTGTGTTTAAGCTTCTAGCCATGTCTCCCAGCTGATCACATATTTACAGTATCAATTATACAATTTCATTATAAACATCAGATTGGCCTCATGGATGAATAAAATCAGTATTTAGTGACATCACACTATTTTTGTTTTCTAGGTTATGTCATGTGGATTCATAATTCATAATATTCTGTACAATTACTTTAGATTTTGGATTTATAGTCTATGGATATTAAATCTGACATTTTACACAGCACCATTCATTTTATCAAGCAATCTACCACTTGACTAGTCCTAGAGACCCTGGGTGTCCCTGGGCTGTTTACTGACTCGTGCATGAGGTCACTTATCATCACTTGCTGGGGAAACAAAGGCAGAGCTTCTCCAGCCATGCCACCCCACCCTCATCCACAGACCCCATGAGCACCCCTGCTACAAACACTGTGGTGGCCCTAAGACCCTGATGCTCGCCAGAGACAACCAGTCTCTCCACACCTGCCTATTATGGTTGAGTTACGTGCCCCCAAACTCATATGTGGTCTCAACCACCAATACTTCAGAATGGGACTTTATTTGGCAATAGGGCCTTTAAAGAGGTAATGAAGGTAAAATGAGGTCCTTATGGTTGACTATGATCCATTCCGACTGGTGATCTTTAAAAAGAAGAAAGTCTGGTAAAGGAGTGGCATGCCAAACAAGACTACTGTATCCAGAAGTGTTAGTCTTCAAGAAAACAGGGGAGATAAAGACCTTGGATAAAAATAAATTAAGGGAAGGCATGACCACTAGACCAGCATCACTGAAGATACTTATGATGGTTTGGATCCAGAATGTCCCCAAAGGCCCCAGTACAGTAGTATTCAGAGGTGGGGCTTTTAGGAAATAATTGAATAAAGAGGACTCTGACCTCCTAAGTGGATTAATCCATCAATGGCTTCATAATATGAATGGATTAGTGGGAAGTGGTGAAAACTGTAGGAAGTGGGGTTTAGTTGAAAGGAGTGGGTCCTTGGGGGCAAGCCCTTGTGGAATATGTCTTGTCACCAGACCCTTCCTGCCCCTCTCTCTGCTTCCCAGCTGCCAGGAGGTGAGCAACTTTCCTCTGTCAAACCCATCTGCCATGATGTTCTGCCTCGCCTTAGGCACAAAGGAATGGAGCTGGCCAACCACAGAATGAAACCTCTGTAACCATGAGGCAAAATAAATCTTCCTTTCTTTAAAGAGTTTTCTCAGGTATTGTGTCACAGTGATGAAAAGCTAAGATAGTACAAAAGGGAATACTGGACCCAGAGGAGGAAGGGAGATAAAATAATCAGCAAATGTGAGAAAGTGAATCCCACTAAAGGAGTAGACATTAGAAATACTATAGAATCATACATTATCAAAATAGTAAACCATCAAACTTCCAAGATGAATAAGATAGGAAGAAAAAAAACATAAAATATTCAAAACCACAGAAGAAAAAAAGAACAAAATGACTGGAACAAGTACATACCTTTTGATAATCACCATGAAAGTAAATATTATTAATTTTCCATATATGTAAATTGGCTAAATGGATTAAAAAATAGGGCCTAACAATATGCTGCCTACAAGGAACTGACCTCACGTATGAAGCCACACACACAGTGATAGTGAAAGGGTGGAAAATGATGTTCCAAGTAAAGGGAGTCCAAAAGCAAAAAGGAGTAGCTACATTTATAGTTGACAAAACAGACTTTAAAACAAAATCAGAAGAGAAAAGGAGGTCACTATGTATTGATCAAGGGAACAATTCATCACAAAGATATAATCATTATAAATGCATTAGCAATAAGTATTAGAGCACCCAATTTTAAAAAACAAACATGATTAGAGATGAATGAAAAGATAGGCCACAATAAATACATCATCTAGACTAAAAAATCAACAAAGAAACATCAGATTTACATTATACTATAAATTAAATAGACTTAACAAACATCTACAAAATATTACATCCAACAGTTGTAAAATACACATTATTTTCTTCAGCACAAAATATATTTTCCAGAATAGACCATATATTAGGTTATGGAAGAACTCCTACCAAATGTTTTCTAAATGAAATAATTTCTTGTATTTTATCTGATCACAATAAAAAGAAAATAGAAATAACTACAGAAATCCCAAATACACAGAGAAATTGAGCAATACACTATTAAATGAACAGTAGATTATAGAAGAAATCAGAGGGTAAATTTTAAAACTTCTTGAATCAAATTAAATGTAACCATAACATACCAGAACAAGGAAAGCAGTGCTAATAGGCAAGTTTGTAGCAATGAATGCCTATATCAAAAAATAAAAACAGAACTAAATAATGTCATGATTCATCATACTGTCTTATAAAAACAAAAACAAACCAAATCCATGGAAGAAAATAAATAGTAAAGATCAGAGAAAAAATAAATGAATTAGAGACTAAAAGAATAATATAAAGCATCAATACATGCTAAAGATTAACATTAAACAGGGATGAGAGGTGGGAGGGAAAGGGAGAGAGAAGGGAAATTGCATGGAAATGGAAGGAGACCCTCATTGTTATACAAAATTACATACAAGAGGATGTGAGGGGAAAGGGGAAAAAACAAGGGAGAGAAATGAATTACAGCAGATGGGGTAGAGAGAGAAGATGGGAGGGGAGGGGATGGGGGATAGTAGAGGATAGGAAAGGCAGCAGAATACAACAGTCACTTGTATGGCAGTGTGTAAAAAAGTGGATGTGTAACTGATGTGATTCTGCAATCTGTATACGGGGTAAAAATGGGAGTTCATAACCCACTTGAATCAAATGTATGAAATATGATATGTCAAGAGCTTTGTAATGTTTTGAACAACCAATAATTTAAAAAATAAAATGAAATGAAAAAAAAGCATCAATACAACAAACAGTTGGTTCTTTGAAACAATAATATTGACAAACCCTTAGCTAAACTGACAAAAAGAAAGAGAAGGACAAAGGAAATAAAGTTAGACTTAAAAAAGGAGTCTTAAAAATAGAAAAGAGTGAAATTAAAATGATCATTATGGAAAGTTTGAAAAACTCTGTGCCTAATAAATCAGAAAATCTAGAAGAAATGGGAACATTTCTGGACACACAGAACTTACCAAAATTCAACAAAGAGGATACAAAAAACCTGAATATATTGATGACAATAAATGAGATTGAAGCAGTAATAAAAAGTTTTCAGATTAAAAGAAGAAAAAAAATGATCCTAGGACCAGATGGAGTCATTGATGAATGTCACCAATTTTTTAAGAACTAACAGCAATGCTGCTCAACTTGGTTCGTAAAACATGGAAAGAAAGCTCCAAATTCACTCTATGAAGTCAATATTGCCTTGCTAACAGATCTATAAAGGACACAACAGAAAAAGACACCATAGACCAATATCTCTGATAAATATAGATACAAAAGTCTTCGAGTATCTTAACTTTCAGATTCAGTTTAAGAGCACTTAAAAGATAATGCAATAAAAAATATGACACCATGATTGGGTTTGTTTCATTCCAAGGAGGCAAGAATGATCCAACAAACACAAATCAATAAATGTAATAAAGCATATGAATAAAATCAAGGACAAAAATCATATGATTATCTCAACAGATGAAAGAAATCCTTTGATAAAATTCAGCATTCTCATTATGATGAAAACCCTGAATAAATCACACATGGTGGGATCATGTCTCAACATCATAAAGGCTATACATTATATTAAACTGAGAAAAGCTGAAAGCACGTATAAGATCAGGAACAAGACAAAGATGCCCACTCTCACTATCCTTATTCAACATAGTACCAGAAATTTTAGCCAGAGAAATTAGGCAAGAGAAAGTAAATGGTTTACAAACATTAAAGTAGGAAGTCAAATTATCCTAGCTTGCTGATGATATTATCATGCACCTAGAAAATTGAAAAAAAATCCATCAAAAGACTTAGAACTGGTAAACAAACTCAATGAAGTAGGATTCAATATTAGCATGCAAAAATCAGTCACTGTTATCTACATCAATAATGAATTCTCTGAGAAAGTAATCAGGAAAGTGATCCTGCTATAGCAATGAAGAGGAGGAGGAGAAGATGAGGGGAAAGGGAAGAGGAAGAAAAGGAAAAGAAGAAGAAGAAACACCTAGGAATAAACCTAACTCGGAGTGTAAAAGGCTTCTACAATGCAAATTACAAAATGCTGAAGAGAGAAACTGAAGAACACACTAGAAGTTGGAAACACCTACTATGTTCATGAATCAAGAGAATTACTATTGTTAAAAGCCCATACTACGCAAAGCAATCTACAATTCACTGTAGTCCTCAACAAAATACCAATGAGATTCTTCATAGAATCGGAAAAAATTCTAAAATTTATGTGTAAACAAAAAAGATCCAGAATAGCTAAAGCATTTTTGAACAAAAAGAGCAATGTTAGAAGCACCACAATACCTTATTTCAAATTGTACCTGAGAGCCATACTATAGTAGTGGCATAAAAAGAGGCAGTAGACCAATGGAAGAGGAGGGGGAACCCAGAAATAAATACACACTGGAACCGATTATCAACAAAGATGCCAAAATACTGGAAAAAGAACAGGCTTCTTCAACAAATGGTGCTGGGAAAACTGGATGTTCCCATGTAGAAGACTGAAATTAGATCCCTACCTCTCACCTTGTACAAAAATCAACTCAGGATTAAAGACCTTAATGTATGTCAGGATCCTTTGAAACTACTAGAGAGAACATAGGGGAAACTCTTCAAGATCATGGCAAAAGCAATGATTTTCAAGTGAGGACTCCAACAGCTCAGGAAATCAGAATGAGAATGAACAAACAGGATTACATCAAATTAAAATCTTCTGCACAGCTAAGAATACAATCATCAGAGTGAAGAGAAAACAAAGATACTGGGAGACAGTCTTTTCCAGCTACTTGTCTGACAGAAGATGAATACAGCAAAAACATGACAACCCCCAGAATCAAGTCATATAATAAAAACGGACCAATGACCTGGATAGACACTTCTCAAAAGAAGAAATGCATATTGCCAATAGATATAAGTGAAAATGCTCAACATCTTTAGCCATCACAGATGCATATCAAAGCTCAAGGAGATTATGTCTTACCTGGTTGGGTAGGATGGTTATTCCAGTTGGAATAGTTATTATAAAAAAAGTAACAAACACTAGTGAGGATGTGGAGTAAACAGAGCCATATATGCTGTTGATAAGAAGGTGAATTAGTACAACATCAACAGAAAACAGTATGGTTGTTCCTCAGAAAATTAAAATAGAACTACCATATGACCCAGCTATACCACTGCTGGGTATTTATTTAAAGGAAATGAAATCAGCAAATAAAAAAGACACTTGAATGACCATGTTTATTGCAAGATTATTCACAATTGGTAAGATATTATGGACTCAACTGAGGTCCCCATCAACAGAAAGCAAATATCACACACACACACACACACACACACACACACACACACACGATGGAGTATTATTCAGTCAAAGAAAAATGAAATCCTGCTGTTTGCAGGAAAACAGAATTGAATCTTGTTAAATAATTCAGACACAGTGAGGCAAGTATTGCATATTTTCTCTCATATGTGGAAACTAAAAACCAAAAAAAAGATATCTGGAAAGAAGGACCATCCCAGGCCCAGAATCAGGTAGCAGGGGGAGTGTAACAAGGGTGGAAAGGAAGGTCAATGTATGACATATGCATGTATGGAAATGACTCAATGAAGCCCATTAATTTATACAACAAATATGATAATAACAAGTTTCTCTCTCTCTCTCTCTCTCTCTCTCTCTCTCTCTCTCTCTCTAATACACACACACACACACACACACACACACACACACACACCCCTACATGAAAAAGAGGAGATTAGACAAAGACACATAAGACAAAGGACCATGTGAGGACATAGAAAGATGGTGGCATACAAAATCCAGGGAGAAAATTCTCAGAAGATGACATCTGGATCTCAGCCTTACAGCCTCCAGAACTGTGAGTCAATATATTTCTATTGTTCAAGAGACTCCATTATTCACTTTGTTATGGCAGCCCAAGCTGAGTACTACACACCCCTTCTGCAGAGAGGAAGAGAAGGTGGACTCTGCTTTCCCCCATGGCGATCCTAAGTCCCACGTCCCTGAAAGATGGGGCCTCATGTGAGTCTTTCCCTGGGTCCAGCAGCACCTGGCACCATTCTCATTATTTCACTGCTTTTGATGACATAACAGCTCTAACAATTTGAAAGCTGAATGCCAGAATGGGTACAGATGGGCCAGGTACAGAGTGAAGAAGACGAAGATGGGGTGAAAACTCAAGGGATGCCAAAAAGTAGTAGTCAAGATAATGGATGTACAAATTTGCAAAATCCAAAGTAAGTCCAAAATGTCAAAAATTTAAATAACAGCAGGATCCACTGATGATATTTAAAAACATATTTCAACATTGCAATAATCCACATAGCCACACTGGTTGGAGCCATGGAACACCAGCCTAAGAGTACAGGTGGAATCAGTCACTGCAGAGCACTCTGACGTAGGTGATGA
Source organism: Spermophilus citellus (assembly GCF_964194105.1). Classification (NCBI taxonomy): domain Eukaryota; kingdom Metazoa; phylum Chordata; class Mammalia; order Rodentia; family Sciuridae; genus Spermophilus; species Spermophilus citellus. Next base: position 270,961 of record NC_138198.1, on the reverse strand, counting down.
TTATGTCTAAATAAACAGCTAGCCCCAGTAAAGGTCAGGCATCCTTGAGGCCAAGCCCACATGATATTTGCCTTTACATTCTCACAGCAGGGCTCAGTGCCTCACCTTCTGGGGTGCTCAATAAATGCTGGTGCTCTAACTGAACTAAAGAAACATCTTTATCTCCATGTAACTTGAACATTCTAGAAAAGTGTGGAATGACCCATAAAGAACTATTTTCTGAATGGAAATGGTCTTTCATGGGCCAGTGTCATAACTGACTAAAAGGCAAGGGCTTTCTCAGAGCCTGTTTGTTATCCTTCTAAGGTTCATAGAAAAAGAAAGGGACTGTATTCAAATTTTAATCCAGAATCCCCCCACCTTGGAATACACAGCACACACAGAGGGGTTGAAGAAGAGCTTCTGAGGCAGGGACAGCTCACAGAGGGGTGGGCAAGGATGAGGAGTCCATTGATGGACAAGCAATCCCTAACAGGAGGCTGCACATCCAGATAAGGGTGATAGAGAGAGGCACGCTCCTGAACCTAGGCTTGAGGCTGTCATGGAAGAACTGCTGGCACCTCAGCTGTGGGCTCAGAACCCAGCCCCTGCCAGGGCTGTCTCCAAGCAGGACCACAGAGGTCAGGGAATGAGCACCCTGGCTTCTTTCTCCTTCAGCCCTCCTCTCTCCAGAAGTGTCTCTCATTGAGTGAAGGAAAACCACTGCCAGAGGTCCAGGGAGCCAGGCTGATGCAGGGCGCCATGAACATGGGATGCTGCTGAGGGGCACATGCAGCAAAGAGCCAAATAGTGCAGAGTTGTGAATCTCGTATGTATATATCTGCATTGATGGTCTGACAGCATTCAAATGCTTCCCATTTAACTAAAAACACAAAAGACATGATAATAAAGAAAGTGCTGAGTGATGAGTTAATTCTCTTTTTAATACAAAACTTTACTGTTTTTTTTTTTCTATTTAAAGTGATTTCTGTGTTAGAGTGTTTCCAAGCTCAGATAATGGTTAAGAGGATCTGTGAGATGGGAAAGATAAAAAGCAACAACAGAAACTCCCAGGACTGACAAGTAGTACCTAACATAGAAACACTGAAAGTTTATGAAAATGCAAAATTAAAAAGAGGAGAAAAGTATACATTACAGAGACCAAGAAGACTAAGAACAGAAATGGGGAATTATTTCTCAGCAAAGTCACTGACAAAATTAAAAAAAAAAAAAAAGAAGAAATTCAGGCAAGAAAAATATTCTTGCTGACAAAGTTAGCAAGATCAATTAGAACAGATAGTTAGTCATTAGAGCAACCAGCAAGAAGGGGCTTTATAATATGTGACAAGATTTAAAGATAAGGGGCTGGGGATGTGGCTCAAGCGATAGAGTGCTCGCCTGGCATGCGTGTGGCCCGGGTTCGATCCTCAGCACCACATACAAACAAAGATGTGTCCGCCGAAAACTAAAAAAAATTAAAAATATTTTTTTAAAAATTCTCTCTCTCTCTCTCTCTCTCTCTCTCTCTCTCTCTCTCTTAAAAAAAGATTTAAAGATAAGAGCAATATGTGACTTGTTACGGGTTGCACTGTATTTTCCCAGAAGATTGTGACGTCTTAACACAGTACCAAATAAATGACCTCATAAAGAAACAGATTTTAGAGATGTTCAAGTTAAGATCCAATATAACTGTGTTCCTATGAAAAGGGGAAATTTGAGAAAACAATTTCTGTGGTACTTTGCTATGGCTACCCAAGGAAACTAGTACACTGCTCTTATTGAAAAAGAGCCATAGCCACCAGGCAAAGTAACACTCATTTGCCACTTAAGCTTGTTATATCTGAAACACCTTTTCTGCCATTATATTCTTATGTTTCTCCAGGACAGAGGTGTTTAATCAATAGTCAGGTTATTAGTGAAAGCTTTGTATTCAGCTGTCACTTGCACAATGAAGGACTATGTGTTAAGAACAAGCCCAGACAGAGGACTAGATTTTGATGCTAAATCAATCTTTTAAATACAGATCATAGTTTGGAGGAAGAGAGTGCACTCTCTGATCCACTGCATGTTGTCTGCACCACCAGGCATCTCCAGCAGGTGTCATTCACACTGTGTGATCCTGATCACTGGCACAGTGGAGTGGCCAGAGAAGTCCAGGTGCATCTAGCTGGATGCCAGGAAAAGACTCAAGGAAGGTGGAAAAATCACCTAACTTGCTGTCTAAAATTCAGCCATCACAAATGAAGAATTACATGGGGGCTTAGCACATCCTCACTGACTCATTAATAGACAAGAGGTGGTGGCAGGGGCAAGGAATTAGAAACCTGCATAAAGTGGAACTCGGTAGTTTCAAAAGATCCTCTTTTCAAGAACATGCCATGGGCTATCTGGATTACTGTGTTTGTATTATTTTTATTATTATAACTATTTTTTTCATTTATAACCATAGAGTTCTAGTAAAATGCTTGCTAATTAAGATTTTATATTTAAATTCTGGAAGGTTTCATATAAAGTGGTTTGATAGTAGGAAAACATTAAAACTATACTCATCATGTCATTTACTGACATAGTGTACATAAAAAATTCAAATCTGGTATGACTCTACATCATGTGCAGCCAGAGGAATGAGAAGTTGCATTCCATTTGTGTACAATATGTCAAAATGAATTCTACTGTAATGTATAACTAATTAGAACAAATTAAACAATTAAAAAAAGAAATCTAAAAAATTGCAAGTCTGTCATTAATAAGCATAGCAGAGGAGAGAAAGTAGAATATTAATATAAGACCATCACACTATAATGCCACCATGTTAATATGTGCAAAATGAATAAAGCTGAGACTTTTGAGAGAGCCATTCGGTGAGATGGACTTTGTTAGAAATCCCTTGTATGTGGAAAGTTTCCATTGTAAACAATGCCTTACAGATCATTAGTCATGTAACTTTGGTCACAATAAACAAAACTATACTCACTTTAATTCTCTTCACCTGTTGGACTGTGCACAGTATCCAAAATATGAAAAAAAAACTAAAAGTCATCATGGGGGTAGAAAAACAAACAGCAATAATGAAAGTGGTAAGACATTTAAGAGAATAATAATAGGAAGCAAATCAGACTCTTGCATCTTTAAAGCAAATTGAAAAGGGCTTATAGATTTCACTAGGTCACGAGAAATTAATTGTCATATTAGTAAAACCTATTTTAGTGTATTAATACATTTGGAGATTCTGATTTTGATATCTAAGACAGATGAAGTGATACCTGAATTTTCCTTGCAGCCATCTATTTATTTGAATTTATTTGCAGCTGGAGCAGATAATTGCCCAATCTTCTTTCTTAGCTAATAAAATCAATCAAATCAAAAATTTAATTGAGGGCTGGGTATGTGACTCAAGCGGTGCTCGCCTGGCATGCGTGCGGCCCGGGTTCGATCCTCAGCACCACCTGCAAACAAAGATGTTGTGTCAGCCGAAAACTAAAAAATAAATATTAAAAAATTCTCTCTCTCTCTCTCTCTCTCTCTCTCTCTCTCTCTCTCTCTCTCTCTCTCTCTGTCTCTAAAAAAAACTGAATTGAATGTGTTTCTAATACATTAGATTAAGTAGAAGATGGAATTTCAGAGCTTGAAGATCAGGTGGGCATCCTTGAGCATTCAGACACTATTAAAGAAAAAGAAATAAGAAACTCCAATCATAATTTAGAAGAACTCTGAAACAACATTAAGAGACCAAATTTAATGCTCACAGACATTGAAGAAGGTTCAGAGATACAGGATCATGGTAGAGATAGAACAGCCGAAAAATGCCTGAAGCCTTGGGAAAGAGATGAACCTCCTGATACTTGAAGCATGTAGGAACTCACAAACCAAACCAGAAAAGAACTTTCTCACACCCTATTATAATTGCAATGCCAAAAATTTTAGTTCAAAGAAAGAATTTTAAAACTACAATAATTTTAAAAGCCAGGTTACATTTAGAGAAAAAAACAATCAGCTTAAGATCAATTTCTCAATAGTAACCCCAATGTCCTGCAGGGCTTGTAACATTGTATTAAAGTCCTGAAAGAAAATAACAGCCAACCAAGATCATTGTATCCAATAAACCATCAGAATCATAGTAGCAGAAATGAAAAAGAAATAAAAACCTACTAAGGTGAGCATAATAAAAAAATTCATTACTACTATGCCAGCATTACAGAAGATACTTAGAAGAATTCTAGACATAGAAGAAGATTAAAAACAACTCAGAGATCTTGGATAAGAATAAATTAAATTAAAGTGTGGATGAATATGTAACAATTAGGATGGAAGCAAACATTAAATGCAAATCAACATGACAAGAAGTAACACATTCTTCCCTATAATAACACTGAATATAAATGGTCTCATTTTTCCAAATAATAGACATACATAAGACTGGACTAAAAATACAAGACCCAATTATTGTCACCTGCAAGAAACACATCTATGGTCAAAGCTACTCACAGGCTAAAAGAAAAAGAATGAAAAATGACATTACATGTAAATGAAGCCTGAAAACAAGCAGGAATACCTATTCATACCCAACAAAGCAGATTTCAAGAAAAATTAGTTAAGAGGAGAAAAAGGTCACCACATACCAGTAAAGGGAACTCCAACAACAAAATATAAAGATAGTAAATATGTATACCCCAAACATTGGTGCACCTAATGACATAAAACACCATGCAATATAAAGATGCATATAGGCCCCAATATAATAATACCAGGTGATTCCAATATAACTCACTAATAGGTCATCTAGACACAAAATCAACAAGGACACTACATAGTTACAGCAAACTCTAAATCAAATGGATTTAAGAGATATTACAGAATATTTCATCCAACAACAGCTAACACACTTTCTTTTCAGGTTTCTCCAAACCAGATTGTGTTAGGTAACAAAGCAATTGTTAGCGAATATGAAAAAGTTGAAATAATTCCATGTATCATATTGAAATGATAATGGAATGAAATTAAATATCAAAAGCAAGAAGAAAACCATGGAAACTATACAAAGACTTGGAGAATGAACAATACACACTTTAATGATAAGTGGATCATCAAAGGATTCTGAGAAAAAACTAACTAAAAAAATTCTAAAAATCAAATAATAGAAATACAACATACCAAAATCTCAAGGAGACAGTGAAGACAGTTTTGTGTGGAAAGATTATAACTATGAGTGCCTACATTAAAAGATCAGGAAGATTCAAAATAAATTAGCTGTTCATGTATTCTGAGATCATATACAAATAAGAACAAATCATTCTCAAATTTCAGATGAAATACAGACTAAAAACAACACACATGAAGGAAGTATAAAATGAAAAATCCATTCTCTGAAAAGATAAATAAGATTGGCAATTTCTTAGCCAAAATAACAAAACAAAAAGAAAGAAGATTCAAATGAATAAAAGTCAAAAATGGAGATATAAAGGAAGATATTTAAGAAATTCAGAGTATCATTAAAGGTTAATTTGAAAACATATATTCCAATAAATTAAAAATGAATTGAAAAGTCTAGAAAAATAGATACGTTTTTAGACACATACAACAAATCAAAATTGAACCAAGAGGATAGAGAAAATCTAAGCAGAAAAAAATAACCAGCAATAAGATTGACACAGTAATAAAAAGACTTTCAACAATGAAAAGCCTGGACCAGATCAATTTTCAGCTGAATTTGGCTTGAACTTTAAAAAAGAACAAATGCTAACATTCCTCAAATGATTAGATGAAACAGAAAGGAAAGGAACACTCCCAAACTCATTTTATGAAGCCAGTAAACCCTGATACAAAAACAAAATAATAACACTTCAAGGCAAGAAAACTACAAACCTTGATGAACATGGATGCAAAAATCCTTAATAAAATATGAGCAAATAAAATTAATTAACACATTAAGAAGCTTGTACATTGTGATCAAGATGGTTTCACATCAGGTGTGCAAGGGTGGTTCAATGTATGCAAATCAACAAACATAAACTACCACATAAACAGACTCAAGGATGAATCTCATGTGAAGAAAATCCTTTATGAAATAATTCAATATGCACTCATGATAAAAATACTGAAGGGACCAGGGATGGAAGGAACCCGCCTTAACATCATAAAGGCCCATATATGAGAAACCCAATGCCACAATGAACTGAACAGAGACAACCAGAAAAAATTTCCTCTAAAATCAGGAATAAGACAAGGATGTCCACTCTTATCACCCCTATTCATATTGTCATTGAAACTTTAGCCACAGCAATTAGGCAAGAAAGAGAAATAAAGGAGATTCAAATAGAAAAAAAAAAAAAGTCAAACTGCCTCTGTCTGCAGAAGATATTATCCTAAACTTAGAAGATCCAAAAAGCTCCACCAGTAAACTTCTAAAGCTGATAAACAAATTCAGCAAAGTAGTAGGACACAAAAATCCACATATATAAATCAATCACTTTTCTATATACTAGTGATGGATATGCTGAGAAAGAAATCAGAAAAAAATTTCATTAATAATAGCTTCCAAGAACATAAAATATTAGCAACAAATTTAACCAAAAAGGTGAAACACTTCTACAATGAAAATTTACTAAACACAGAAAAAATAAATCAAATTGAAGAAGACGCAAAAGATGGAAAGAACTCCCATGTTCATGTTAGGGAGATTTAATATTGTTAAAATGGCCATACTACTAAAATCAATCTGCAGATCCAAAGCAATTGCCATCAAAATACCAATGATATTCTTTTCAAAACCAGAAAAAGAAATCCTAAGATTTGTACAGAAGAACAAAAGATCCTGGATAGTGAAAGCAAATCTGAGCAAAAAGATTAAAGCTGGAGGTAATACAACCCTGACTTTAAATTATCCTACAGAGTCACAGTAATGAAATCAGCTTGGTACTGGCATAAATATAGACACGTAGGCCAATGAGACAGAATAGAAAACACAGAAACAAATCCACACAGTTACAGCTATCTGGTTGACAAAGGTGCCAAAAAGTTAACAATGGAGACAAGACAGCCTCTTTAACACAATTCGATATCCATAAAAGATTAAAAATAGATAGCTATCTCCCTCTCTGTGAAAAAGTCAACTCAATTGTACCAAAGACATAGGAATAAGACCAGCATCTTTGCAACTGATAGAAGAGAAAAAAAGGAAAAGTTGCAGCATATAGGTGCAGGCACTGACTCCCTTAATAGGACTTCCACAATTCAGTAAATAAAAGTAATAAGTCAGATGCCATCAAACTAAAAAGCTTCTTCACAGCAAAGGAAACAATTCATAGCACAAGGACAAAATCTACAAAATGGGAGAAAATCTTTGCCAGCTATTCTTCTGGCAAAGGATTAATATCTAGAATACATAAAGAACTCCAAAACCTCAATATCAAAAAACCCGTTCAACAAATGGGCAAAAAAGAGACATTTCTCAAAAGGAGTATAAATTATATTTTTAAAAAGTTTAACAACTATAGTCATCAGGGCAATGTAAATCAAAACTACACTGAGATTTCATTTCACTCCACTTAGCCATCAAAAATACAAATAACAATAAATGTTCCCAGAATGTAGGAGGAGGAAAGAACCCTCATATGCTATTTATAGGACTGTAAATTATGATAGCCATTGTGGAAATCATTTTGGAGATTCATCACAAGACCAGAAATGGAACTACCATAAGATTCAGCTATACCATTTCTCCTCAGTATTTTGCCAAAGAACTAAGGTCGGAATATGACAGTGACATATGCCTGTCCATGTTTATAGCAGCACTATCCACTATTGTGAATTGTGAATTATTGTAGGAATTACAAAGTCATGGAACCAGCCTAGGTATCAGTCAACAGATTGACAGATAAAGAAAATGTGATATATAGACACAATGGAGTTTTATTCAGCCATATCACAAAATTATGACATTTGCAGGAAAATGGATGGAACTGGAAAGCATGTGTTAGACAAAATAAGGTAGACTCAGACAAAATAAGGTAGACTCAGACAAAATAAGGTAGACTCAGAAAGTCAAGAACCATGTTTTCTCGCAAATGTGGAATTTAGCAAGAAAAAAAAGGATCTCATGAAAATAGAAGGGAGAACAGTAAGGTAAAGGAATGGAATGAGGGGAAGGGAGAAAGGGAAGGCAAGGAGGTACTAAGGATTTAATCAGATTATGCAATGTGCATATAAAAACATGTAAGGAAAATAAAAAGAGACATAGAGACAAGATGCAGAGGCAGGAAAGATGGCAGAATGGCAAAGCTACCAGCTTTATTTATATCAATAGGTTACATTAGGTCACTGGCATCCGTAGTACATAATGAACATTGTATCATTAGCCAGGTTACAGAGCTAGCAACATTATGCAGCTTATTCCTCAGTTATATACTATAGTTGCAATGTGCAATGTTAGGAGCTATGTGTAGCTATCAAGAAAGTCCATGGTTTAAGTTACTGTTATGTGGGCAGGTTTAAGCAGCAAAGCTTGGTGAAACACTGTGGTTACCTAACAAGAAAGTTTCTTCATTCCCAGGAGCTGTGTATCTGAATTCAAGGTTTAGGCTGATAAGACTCTAGCAAAGAACCTCCTCAAGCAGGGCGTTGCTACAGCAGCCAGACATCCTGTGTCTTTGCTCAGAAACTTCTTAGCCACCAAGTATGCCAGTCATGAAGCTATCAGAGACCTCAATCCCAAACAAAGAACACTTACATCAACATAGGACTTCCACAATTCAGTAAATAAAAGTAATAAGTTAGATGGAATCAAACTAAAAAGCTTCTTCACAGCAAAGGAAACAATTCACAAACTTAGAAGATCCATGAAACCCACTATCCTGTGTAATTTTTATGTACAAAAAATATCAAAACTTACCAAACTGATGGTCATTTATGGAAAACTCCTGGTCACACAGGATCCAGGACATACCTGTAGAGATGCTTTCTGTAATCCTGAAACAACTTCCCTTCAAAGCCTGTTGCTAGCATCCACCTGCTTGTGTGTTGCTTCTTGGTGCTGGGTGTGTGTAGTGCATGTCAGTCACTCCAGTCATTGTCCAAATCTTGCCTTGAGTCCTTTGCTTCCAAGATGCTGGTCAGGAGAAGCTGAACCAAGTACAAATTGAAACACAAATCTTCAGAATTTGAGTGTTAAACATTGTCTACTTCCATTTCTAGTAGCTGGGGTGCTATGGAGTAAATATCTTGACCTCAACTTTAAATATAGAAGACTTAAACCCTAATGTGATGCTGTTAGGATGTTGGGGCCTTTGGCAAGGAGCTCAGTCATGAAAGTGGAGCTCTCAAGAATAATCTTAGCCCTTATGAACAAGGGAAATTTCTTCTCCTCTCTCTTCAATATGTTAAGATATAAGGAAAAGGTTGCAATCTACAATTCAGGATGAAGGTCTTCACCAGATCCCAGTCAGGCTGGCCTTCTAAACTTGAACTTCCAGCCTCTGGGGAGATGAGAAATAATCCAGCCATGGTGTAGCATCCTGAGCTGACTAGGGCATGGGGTAAGCAGAGTAATTCAAATACACTACTTGAGGACAATGTGAGAGAGCCTCAGCCTGAGCCCACTTGGTTCTAAAGCATGGAGATACTCTGAGAGGGAGTGGGAGAGGAGGTCATCCAGGTCATTCAGGTGCTGATTTCCTGGGTTAGGAATTCAAGGGCCAGGAACATGGTCTGCAACACCTGATTCAGGCCTGCCCAGCCCCTTCCTCCAAGAGGAATTTGGTACCAAGGCCCTTGTCACTGTTCAAATGTAAATGTTTGGGCAAGGCTTAGACCTCAACAGAGGGGAAGGAAATCCAACCGTGGGTCATCTCCACCTATATAAAAGATTTCAAGCCCCAGGTAAGCTCTTTGATCTAGGTCAGGTTGGAGTTTCTCTTTTGGTGGTGTCAAAACCACAGAACAGGGGCTGGGATTGTGGCTCAGTGGTAGAGCACTTGCCTGATATGTATGAGGCACTGGGTTCAATTCTCAGTACCACGTATAAGTAAATGAATAAAATAAACAACAACAAAAAACCCAAAAAACCTGCAGAACAATGCAGATGTGTTTTGCCCCAGAGCTCTGTAATCAGTTACTGGGGAAGGCTTCTTTCTACTATTTTCTCAGTCTCTAAATTTTGGGGTCTTCTTAAGATGATTTTCAGTCATTGCATCCATTTAGTTCTTCCTTCTTTATCCATTTTCTTGTAATCCTTCTTTGTCAAATTCATTTCTTCCTTTGCACTTCTATTGTGTATCCCAGCTCAGCCTTTCAATCAGACTCCTGCAGTAATTTGCCAATTCATCCAGTACTTCTAGGCTCCTCAGTACATCCTAAGCGTTGCTAAAGCAGACAAACTTGTGCCTCATGTATGGTTCGATCAGCTTCTTCCGCTGGTCCACACACTGCAATACCCCACACCATCTACCAGGGCCCTTCTAAATGCCTCAGTGCATATGTCCAGCACTCCCGTCCATGGTCTCTAAAGCTCCTCCTAACCTGATATCCACTGGTGCTCAGCCTGGTTCATGGTCATTAAAGGGAACCACAATGGAGAGTAGAAGCCACAGTTGCCTCAGAATTGTATGCAATATTTTAACTCTTCTTTTTTTCTGTTTCTGCTTTTGTTTTGTTTGTTCTCACATCTGGGAAAAGTTTTCAAAAGATGCTCTAATACAATTTGCATTGCCTGAGTTCACAAAATCCTCCCATTCAAGCTTGTCTGTTAAATATATACTCAAATAATTCAAATTCTTGGTGCATGAAGGCAACCAGGGGAGCAACAACTACCTGAAGCATGGTGGACAAGTGGGTTACAAGTACATGGGTGTACATCAGGGGAACAAGGCATCAGATGTTGGAGGAAGTCAAGCAGCGAGAAAGTGACTGACTCATAGAACGGTTCCATGTAACACTAAAATCAGAGATTTCTTCCATGACATATGCAGAAATGTTAGGCAAGTAGAACATTATAAGAAAGTTACCAGGATAGAGGTATGACAAAAAGGACAGATACAAAAAGTTTGTAGGGAGATAAATAGGAGTGAGCAACAATCTATTTACAGATGAAAGACCACTTTGATGACTGTTACAGTTTGGAGATGAAAAGCCATCTAAAGGGAGGAGGAAGACTCCTGGTGGGCGCAAGCCAGACCGGAGGAGGAAGTCCGGCCCCGCCCCGTGTGCTAGTCCGGAGGAAGCCCATCAACCCTGGATAATGGATCTAGGAATTAGTCCAGAGACCCTGTGCTGAATAGAGGAAAAAGTAGGCCCAAATCTTCATCATGCTGGATTAGGCCCTAACTTCCTTAACAAGACTCCTAAGGCACAAGAAATAAAATCAAGAATTAATAAATAGGATAAACTCAAACTAAAAAGCTTCTTCTCAGCAAAAGAAACAATCAGTGAGGTGAACAGAGAGCCTACATTTTGGGAGCAAATTTTTGCTACACACATGTGAGACTGAGCACCAATCTCCAGGATATAAACTCAAAAATGTTAACACTAAAAAACAAACAACTCAATCAATAAATGGGCTAAGGAGCTGAACACACATTTCTCAGAAGATATACATTCAATCAACAAATATATGAAAAAATATTCAACATCTCTAGCAATTAGAGAAATGCAAATCAAACTACTCTAAGATTTCATCTCACCCCAGTAAGAATGGCAGTTATCAAGAACACAGACAACAATAAATGTTGGTGAGGATGTGGGGTAAAAGGCACACTCATGTGTTGATGGTGGGACTGCAAATTTGTGCAGCCAATATGGAAAGCAGTATGGAGATTTCTTTAAAAACTTGGAATGGAACCACCATTTGACCCAGCTATCCCACTCCTCAGTCTATACCCAAAGGACTGAAAATCAGCTTCCTACAGGAACACAGCCACATCGATGTTTATAGCAGCTCAATTCACAGTAGCTAAACTGTGGAAGCAACCTAGGTGCCCTTCAATAGATGAATGGATTAAAAAAACTGTGGTATATATACTCAATGAAATATTACTCAGCATTAAAAGAGAATAAAATTATGGCATTTGCAGGTAAAGGATGGAGTTGGAGAATGTCATGCAAAGTAAAGTTAGCCAATCCCAAAAAACCAAAGGCAGTATGTGTTCTCTGAGAAGTGGATGCTGATCCATAACAAGGATGGGGGAGGCACGGGAAAAATGAAAGAACTTGGGGAAAGGGGAGGGAGAGTAGGGAGTGTACATGGGGGCAGGAAAGATGTTGAAATGAGATGGACATCATTACCCTAGGTACATGTATGACTGCACATATGGTGTGACGCTACAGCGTGTACAATGATAGAAATATAAAGTTGTGCTGCAATTGTGTACAATGAATCAAAATGCATTTTGCTGTCATATATACCTAATTCAAATAAATAAATAATTTTTTAAAAAGTAAGATATTAGAGAAAATCACAAAAATACATCTCCTTTGTTTTTAAAATTTTCACATCAAAATATTTTGCTGCAAGTGAAGTAATTTGTTTTGTTTCACAGGACTAGAGAATGAATCTGGGGCCTGGTGTAAGCAAGTGCTCTACTACTGAGCTACACCCCAAGCCCCTTGATTTCATTTTCAGACAGGGTCTTCCTAAGTTGCTGAGGCTGGTTTCCAACTTGCAATCATCTTCCCTCAGACTCCTGAGTAGCTGGGACTACAGTGTGTACCACTGTGCCCAGCTTGAAGCAATTTTTTTAAACCCACAGATGACTCTTTGAATGACATAGAATCTATTGCAAATTTGGTTTTATTTTATTTTGATGAAATTTCTTAGTGTTTAATTTTTTCTATTGGTTGTTCAAGACATTACAAAGCTCTTGACATATCATATTTCATACATTAGATTCAAGTGGGTTATGAACTCCCATTTTTACCCCAAATACAGATTGCAGAATCACATCGGTTACACATCCACATTTTTACATAATTCCCTATTAGTGACTGTTGTATTCTGCTACCTTTCCTATCCTCTACTATTCCCCCTCCCCTCCCCTCCCATCTTCTCTCTCTACCCCATCTACTGTAATTCATTTCTCTCCTTGTTTTTTTTTTCCCATTCCCCTTACAACCTCTTATATGTAATTTTGTATAACAATGAGGGTCTCCTTCCATTTCCATGCAATTTCCCTTTTCTCTCCCTTTCCCTCCCACCTCATGTCTCTGTTTAATGTTAATCTTTTCCTCCTGCTCTTCCTACCTGCTCTGTTCTTAGTTGCTCTATTATATCAAAGAAGACATTTGGCATTTGTTTTTTAGGGATTGGCTAGCTTCACTTAGCATAATCTGCTCTAGTGCCATCCATTTCCCTGCAAATTCCATGATTTTATCATTTTTTAGTGCTGCATAATACTCCATTGTGTATAAATACTACATTTTTTTATCCATTCATCTATTGAAGGGCATCTAGGTTGGTTCCACAGTCTAGCTATTGTGAATTGTGCTGCTATGAACATCCATGTGGCAGTATCCCTGTAGTATGCTCTTTTAAGGTCTTCAGGGAATAGTCCGAGAAGGGGACTAGCTGGGTCAAATGGTGGTTCCATTCCCAGCTTTCCCAGAAATCTCCAAACTGCTTTCCAAATTGGCCGCACCAATTTGCAGTCCCACCAGCAATGTACAAGAGTACCCTTTCCCCCACATCCTTGCCAGCACTTGTTGTTGTTTGACTTCATAATGGCTGCCAATCTTACTGGAGTGAGATGGTATCTTAGGGTGGTTTTGATTTGCATTTCTCTGACTGCTAGAGATGGTGAGCATTTTTTCATGTACTTGTTGATTGATTGTATGTCCTCCTCTGAGAAGTGTCTGTTCAGGTCTTTGGCCCATTTGTTGATTGGGTTGTTTGTTATCTTATTATCTAATTTTTTGAGTTCTTTGTATACTCTGGATATTAGGGCTCTATCTGAAGTGTGTGGGGTAAAGATTTGTTCCCAGGATGTAGGCTCCCTGTTTATCTCTCTTATTGTTTCTTTTGCTGAGAAAAAACTTTTTAGTTTGATTAAGTCCCATTTGTTGATTCTAGTTGTTAACTCTTGCGCTATGGGTGTCCTATTGAGGAATTTGGAGCCCGACCCCACAGTATGTAGGTCGTAGCCAACTTTTTCTTCTATCAGATGCCGTGTCTCTGATTTAATATTGAGCTCCTTAATCCATTTTGAGTTAACTTTTGTGCATGGCGAGAGAAAGGGATTCAGTTTCATTTTGATGCAAATGGATTTCCAGTTTTCCCAGCACCATTTGTTGAAGATGCTATCCTTCCTCCATTGCATGCTTTTAGCCCCTTTATCAAATATAAGATAGTTGTAACTTTGTGGATTAGTCTCCGTGTCCTCTATTCTGTACCATTGGCCCACCCGCCTGTTTTGGTACCAGTACCATGCTGTTTTTGTTACTATTGCTCTGTAGTATAGTTTGAAGTCTGGTATCACTATACCGCCTGATTCACACTTCCTGCTTAGCATTGTTTTTGCTATTCTGGGTCTTTTATTATTCCATATGAATTTCATGATTGTTTTATCTATTTCTACAAGAAATGCTGTTGGGATTTTGATTGGGATAGCATTGAACTTATAGAGAACTTTTGGTAATATCGCCATTTTGATGATGTTAGTTCTGCCTATCCATGAACAGGGAATATTTTTCCATCTTCTGAGGTCTTCTTCAATATCTCTCTTTAGGGTTCTGTAGTTTTCATTGTATAGGTCTTTCACCTCTTTTGTTAGGTTAATTCCCAAGTATTTTATTTTTTGGGGGGATATTGTGAATGGAGTAGTTGTCCTCATTTCCGTTTCAGAGGATTTGTCGCTGATATACAAGAATGCATTTGATTTATGCGTGTTGATTTTATATTCTGCCACTTTGCTGAATTCATTTATTAGCTCTAATAGTTTCTTTGTAGACCCTTTTGGGTCTGTTAGGTATAGAATCATATCATCTGCAAATAGTGATAATTTAAGTTCTTCTTTTCCTATTTTTATGCCTTTAATTTCTTTCATCTGTCTAATTGCTCTGGCCAGTGTTTCAAGGACTATGTTGAACAGAAGTGGTGAGAGAGGGCATCCCTGTCTTGTACCAGATCTTAGAGGGAATGCCTTCAATTTTTCTCCATTCAGAATGATGCTGGCCTGAGGCTTATCATAGATTGCTTTTACAATGTTGAGGTATGATCCTGTTATCCCTAATTTTTCTAGAGTTTTGAACATAAAGGGATGTACTTTGTCGAATGCTTTTTCTGCATCTATCGAGATGATCATATGGTTCTTATTTTTAAGTCTATTGATGTGGTGAATAACATTTATTGATTTCCATATATTGAACCAGCCTTGCATCCCAGGGATGAATCCTACTTGATCATGGTGTATAATTTTTTTGATATGATTTTGAATCCGATTTGCCAGAATTTTATTGAGGATTTTTGCATCTAGGTTCATTAGAGATATTGGTCTGTAGTTTTCTTTCTTTGAAGTGTCTCTGTCTGGTTTAGGCATCAGGGTGATGTTGGCCTCGTAGAATATATTTGGAAGTTCTCCCTCTTTTTCTATTTCCTGGAATAGCTTGAAAAGTATTGGTGTTAGTTCCTCTTTAAAGGTTTTGTAAAACTCTGCTGTGTACCCATCCGGTCCTGGGCTTTTCTTAGTTGGTAGTCTTTTGATGGTTTCTTCTATTTCCTCTATTGTTATTGGTCTGTTTATGTTGTCTATATCCTCCTGTCTCAATCTGGGCAGATCATATGACTTAAGAAATTTATCGATGCCTTCACTATTTTCTATTTTATTGGAGTATAAGGATTCAAAATAATTTCTGATTATCTTCTGTATTTCTGAAGTGTCTGTTGTGATATTGCCTTTTTCATCCCATATATTAGTAATTTGGGTTCTCTCTCTTCTTCTCTTCATTAGCATGGCTAAGGGTCTGTCGATTTTATTTATTTTTTCAAAGAACCAACTTTTGGTTTGGTCAATTTTTTCAATTGTTTCTTTTGTTTCGATTTCATTAATTTCCGCTCTGATTTTAATTATTTCTTGCCTTCTACTTCTTTTGCTATTGTTTTGCTCTTCTTTTTCTAGGATTTTGAGATGAAATATGAGATCATTTATTTGTTGGTTTTTTTCTTTTTTTAAGGAATGAGCTCCAAGCAATGAATTTTCCTCTTAGAACTGCTTTCAATGTGTCCCATAGATTCCGATATGTTGTGTCTGTGTTTTCATTTAACTCTAAGAAGTTTTTAATTTCCTCCTTAATGTCTTCTATAACCCATTGATCATTCAGTAACCTATTGTTCATTCTCCAAGTGATGCATGATTTTTCCTTCCTTTTTTTATCGTTGATTTTCAGTTTCATTCCATTATGATCAGATAAGATGCATGGTATTATCTCTACTCCTTTATATTGTCTAAGAGTTACCCTGTGACATAATATATGATCTATTTTTGAGAAGGATCCATGTGCTGCTGAGAAAAAAGTGTAACTACTTGATGTTGGGTGGTATATTCTATATATGTCAATTAAGTCTAGGTTGTTAATTGTGTTATTGAGTTCTATAGTTTCCTTATTTAACTTTTGTTTGGAAGATCTGTCCAGTGGTGAGAGAGGTGTGTTGAAGTCTCCCATGATTATTGTATGGTGGTCTATTAGACTCTTGAACTTGAGAAGAGTTTGCTTGATGAACGTAGCTGCACCATTGTTTGGGGCATATATATTTATGATTGTTATGTCTTGTTGGTTTATGGTTCCCTTGAGCAGTATGTAGTGTCCCTCTTTATCCCTTTTGATTAACTTTGGCTTGAAATCTATTTTATTTGATATGAGTATGGACACTCCTGCTTGTTTCCGCAGTCCATATGAGTGATATGATTTTTCCCAGCCTTTCACCTTCAGTCTATGTATATCTTTTCCTATCAAATGCGTCTCCTGTAGGCAGCATATTGTTGGGTCATGTTTTGTGATCCATTCAACTAGCCTGTGTCTCTTAATTGGTGAGTTTAAGCCATTAACATTTAGGGTTATTATTGAGATATGGTTTGTTCCTCCAGCCATATTTGTTTATTAATGTTACTAAACCTGATTTGTTTTCCTCTTTGATTACTTTCCCCCCTTTACTGTCCTGCCTCCCACTGATGGTTTTCAATGTTGTTTTCGATTTCCTCTTCCTGTAATGTTTTGCCAAGGATTTTTTGAAGAGATGGTTTTCTAGCTGCGAATTCTTTTAACTTTTGTTTATCGTGGAAGGTTTTAATTTCATCTTCCATCTTGAAGCTTAATTTCGCCAGATACACGATTCATGGTTGGAACCCATTTTCTTTCAGTGTTTGAAATATGTTATTCCAGGATCTTCTAGCTTTCAGAGTCTGTGTTGAGAGATCAGCTGTTATCCTGATTGGTTTACCCCTAAATGTAATCTGCTTCCTTTCTCTTGTAGCTTTTAAAATTCTCTCCTTATTCTGTATGTTGGGCATCTTCATTATAATGTGTCTAGGTGTGGATCTCTTATGATTTTGCACTTTCAGCATCCTGTAGGCTTCTAGGATTTGGGATTCTGTCTCATTCTTCAAGTCTGGGAAGTTTTCTCATATTATTTCTTTGAATAGATTGTTTATTCCTTTGGTTTGGAGCTCTGTGCCTTCCTGTATCCCAATGACTCTTAAGTTTGGTCTTTTAATGTTATCCCATATTTCTTGGATGTTCTGTTCATGGTTTCTTAGCAGTCTTGCTGAGCTGTCTATGTTCTTTTCAAGTTGAAATACTTTGTCTTCATTGTCTGATGTTCTATCTTCTAAGTGATCTATTCTGCTGGTAGTATTCTCAATTGAGTTTTTAAGTTGGTTTATTGCTTCCTGCATTTCTAGGATTTCTATTTGTTTGTTTTTTATTACCTCTATCTCCCTGTGAAATTGGTCTTTTACTTCCTGGATTTGTTTATGTAGTTCCTTGTCAAAGTGATCTTTCATTGTCTGGTTTTGCTGTCTCATGTCTTCCTTGAGACTCCAGATCATCTGAAGCATGTATATCCTGAACTCTTTATCAGACATTCCATCTGTTGCAGCTATTACCTCTTCTAGAGTTGAGTTGACCTGCATTGCTTGTGGTCCTTTCTTTCCTTGTTGTTTCATACTGCTCGCGTTTCTTTCTGCTTGGTGAAACTGTTGTGTTTTTGAAAATTTCCCCCTATTTATTTATATTGCTCTTGTATAGTTGGGAGATCTCTCTTGCAGGACGGGTAGTGGCTGTGCTCCTCCTCTAATTAGGGTGATCTGTCTACCACGCTGGTTAGTCACAGGTCTGCCCACCCTGCGGGCGCGGGTGGCAGCTCTACTCTGCCCCCACTCCAATTGTGGTGACGTAACTACCACGCCCTCGGGTCGTTGGACCTGATCCGGATGTGGGCGTCAGCTCTGCTCCGCCCCTACTCCAATTGGTGTGACGTGTCTACCACGCTGGTCGGACTCTAAGCCTGTTCCGCCGGTGGGTCGCAGATCTGCCTACCTTGCGGGCTCGGGCGGCAGTTCTGCTCAACCCCCACTCCCAGTGGGGATACCTAACTGCCTCTCCAACGGGTCGCTGGGCCTTTTCTGGACACGGGCGGCAGCTCTGCTCAACTCCCACTCCAACCAGTGTGACGTGACTGCCTCGATGCTACTCGTCCACCACACTAGCAGGCTGTCAGGCCTGTCCTGCCAGTGGGTCTCAGGTCTGCCTACCTTGCAGGATCAGACGGCAGCTCTTCACAGCCCCCCCTCCAAATGGGGTGACTTGGCTACCGCACAGTCGGGTTGCTGGTCCTGTTCCAGGCGTGGGCGGCTACTCTCCTCGGCCCCAGCTGCAGTTGGGGTGTCGTGATACCATGCCGGCGGGTCACTTGGCCTGCTCTGGGCGCAGGTGGCAGTTCCACTCTGCCCCCCAGGCCCCCACAGCACCCAGCAGGACCCGGACCAAGAAGCAGTCCCTGTAGGTTCCCCAGCCCTGGGCCAAAGCAGCTTCGGGAGCCAGAACCCGGCCTCTCCGATCCCAGCCACGCTCTGCTAGGAGCAGGCTCCACAGAGCAACCGCTGCGGATTCCCCAGCCCCAGGCCAAAGCAGCCCCGGGAGCCCGAGCCTGGCCATTCCAAACTCTCCCAGCTCGGTGCATGCTCCGCTAGGAGCAGGGTCAAAGACGCATTCCCCACGGGCTCCCCAGCCCCGGGCCAAAACTGTTCCGGGAGTCAGAGCCCAGTCGCCCCTCAGCGCACGTTCCACTTGGAGCTGGCCTCAGCACGCAGTCCCCGCAGGATCCCCAGCCCTGGGCTAAAGCAGTTTCGGGAGCCAGAACCCGGCCTCTCCGATCCCAACCACGCTCTGCTAGGAGCAGGCTCCACAGAGCGACCCCCGCGGGTTCTCGAGCCCCAGGCCAAAGCAGCCCCGGGAGCCCTAGCCCAGTCACTCCAAACTCTCCCGGCTCGGTGCAGGTTCCGCTAGGAGCAGGGTCAAAGACACAGTCCCCGCGGGCTCCCCAGCCCCGGGCTAAAACTGTTCCGGGAGTCAGAGCCCCGCCGCCCCTCGGCGCACGTTCCACTTGGAGCTGGCGTCGGCTCGCAGTCTCTGCAGGTTCCCCAGCCCTGGGCCAAAGCAGCCCAGGGAGCCAGAATCTGGCCGCTCAAAGTCCTGCGCATGCCTTGCAGGAGCGAGCCCCGAAGAGTATTCTCCTCAGGTTCTCCAGTCCCGAGCCTGAGCAATCTGTCTGCGAGACGCAGGCAAATACCAGCCTGGAATCACCTGTTCCGTAGTTGAATGAGTCGAGATCAGTAGAAAACAGGGATCATTACATCAGCTCTCCAAGATGGCGGCTGCTGTCCTCCTCCGTGGTCCGACCGGTGTCGAGAATCGAACTGGACCGCTTCTCTCCTCTGTCTCAAAGCCGGAACTCAGCACTAAGCACGGCCAGTGCACCACTGGCAGGAGCCCCCAGAATCTGCATCGCTGTACTCCCGCTCCTCGGTACCTCGCCGCTACTCAGCGCGCGCCGCAGACTCCATCCGCGGGGCGGTCCGCCGACCAGGCTCTGCTACCCTCCATGCGGAGAAATCGCCCGTGACCCAGCCCCCGCAGTCGAATCCTGCACACTGGAAATCCGTCCTTTAGATTCTGGAGCACCTCGATTTCACTGGAAATTCCCAACAAGGTAGCCTTCAGCCGTTTCACCTCGTCTTTCTCCCGCACAGTGACGCGGTGTACTGGGGTGATGCACTCCCATCGCCACCATCTTCTCAATTTCAAACTGTTTTCTTTTGGACCCATGCAAATAACCTTTTTATATAGTTGGGATGGGGAAGTGTGGTCATAATTTGTCATCAGATAGTTTTGATAGGTTCTTTCCTTTCTTGAGTTGAAACTTTCACTTCTATTAAAACACCTCCTTGCCTCCATGCCACCTCTGACTGGTTTTGCCTTGGAAATTGCCAAAGTCAACCTTAAAATCCTGCAGGCAAGCCAAGAACGTGGCCAAGGAGTTTTAGAGGTAGCTCATCTCCATCATTAAGTTGCTGCCATAGGCGAAGTACAAAAACCCTCTCCTCCTCGCCTGTGCCTTCCTCACAACAGGAGCTAGCCATATCTCCCCAGATGCCTGCACCCTCCTGGGGGTTGGGAAGCAGAAGTGCAAGAAACCCATAGTAACCTGGTGTTGCTGCCAACAGACCAGGACTGGTATCTGCAGCACTGCCCCCTAGGGGCTGGGGAAAACTCCCTTTATTTGTTCTTGATCTTCAAGGAAAAACTTTTTATTTTTTCACCGTTGAACATATTAGCTTTCCATAGATGGCTTTTATAATGTGGAGGTAATATCCTTTTATTCTTAGTTGTTGGAGTTTTTATCATGAAATGGTGCTGAATTTTCTCAGATTCCTTCTCTGCATCTATTAGGATAATCAAGTGATTTTTAGTCCTTTGTTCTGTTTATTTAGTTAATCACATTAATTGATTTTCATATATTGACCCACTCCTGTATCCCAAGAATAAATCCCACTTAGTCATGATGTATTATCCCTTTATTTGTGTTGTTGAATTCAGTTCTCTGGTATTTTGATATTGATTTTTGCTTCTATGTTCATCACAAATATTGTTTTATGGTTTTGCTTTTTAAATCTTCTTTAATTTTGATAGTCTCAGAATGAGTTTGGAAATGTTCTCTTCTATTTTTTAGAAGAGTTTGAGAAGCATTGGCTTCAATTCTTTAAATATTTTTAAATTCTTTAAATATTCTTGTTTTAATATTCATTTTTTAGTTGTACATGGACACAATAGCTTTATTTTATTTATTTATTTTTATGTGGGGCTGAGGATTGAACCCAAGTCCTTGCACATGCTAGGAGAGCGCTCTACTGCTGAGCCACAATCCCAGCCCCAAATTCTTTAAATATTCTTTAGTAGGAGATTTTTGGTCACCAATTCAGCATTTTTACTATTCTAGTTACAAGTCTATTAAGAGTGTCTTTTTCTTCATCACTTGATATTAATAGGTGAGAATTTAATTAATTTAATTAATTTGTGAGAATTTATACATTTCTTCTATGCTCTCCAATTGGTTGGCATTCAGTTGGTCTTATCAGTCTCTTAGGATCCTTTTTATTTGTGGGTCATCAGTTGTAATATCTTTTCTTTCATATCTGATTTTATTTATTTCAATCTCCTTTTGCTCGTGTGTGGCTAAAACTTTGTGAATTTCCTCAATTTTTCCAAAAATCCAACTCAATTTTATTAATTTTTTTCTTCTCTATTTCATTAAATTCTCTTCTAATCTTATGATTTTCTTTCTTTGACGAGGTGGGTGGGCTTTGTTCCTTTGTCTAGATCTTTGAGGTATAAAGTTAGGTTTTTGTTTCAGATCTTCCTTTATCTTCAGAGTGGGCACATATTGTTATGCTCTATTCCATAAGTTTTGGCACAGAGTGTTCTCATTTTCATTTGTCCCAGGATATTTTCTAATTCCCCTAAATGTCTTCTTTGACGCACCAGCACCAGATTGTTCCAGAGAGTGTTGTTTACAGCCAGGAATGGCAGCATGTCTTTTAATTCTAGTTCCTCGGAGGCTGAGGCAGGAGGATCAGAAGATCAAGGCCAGCTTGGGAAACTTAGCAAGGCCCTGTCTCAAAATTAAAATTAAAAAAAAAAGTTCTGGAGATGTAGCTTGGTAGTGAAGTGTTTGCCTTACATAGATGGTGCCTTGAATTCTAACAATAGCACCAAAATAAATACATAAATAAACAAACAAACAAATAGGAAAAAAAGCATATTGTTTAATTTTTACATATTTGTGAATTTTTCAGTCTTCCTTCACCTATTGAATTCCAGGTTCCGTGGTGATCAGAAAAGAACTTTTGTGAGTTCAGTCGTCTTAAATTGGTTATGACTTGTTTTGTGACCTGGCATGTGATCTACCTTGGAGAAAGTTTCATGTGTGCTTGAGAAGAATGTTTTCTTCTGCTCTTGAGTAGAATGTTCTGTTTATATCTATTTGGTCTACCTTGTTGTTCAACTGATGTCTCTTTGTTGATTTTCTATGTGGATGTTCTATTCTTTATTGGAAGTTGGGCATTGAAGTATTCTGCAATGTTTGCTTTCTATATTTAGGTTCTCTGATGTTAGTACATTTGTTTTATAAGTATAGTATTTTTCTGGTGAATTGATCCTTTTATTATCCTTTGATGTTATTAACATTTTGTCTCTTGTAATAGTTTCTGACTCAAAATTAATTTTTTTCTGACATGTTTAGCCATCCTTGCTGTATTTTGGTTATAATTTGCATGGACTATTTTGTTGAATTACTTAACTCAGTCTGTATTTGTCCTTATATGTAAACCTGAATCTCTTGTAGACAACACATAGGTGGATGATTTTTCATCTGTTCAACCACTCCTGTGTCTTTTGGTTGAGGAATTTAATTTATTCATAGTAAAGTAATCATTAATGAGGAAGGTGAATATTTTTGCTACAACATTTCTGACTCCAAATGTGTGGTATTTTTCCTTCTGATGCCAAATTTATGTTGCCTTTTCTAACACCATTTCTCCAATGCTTGGACACCAGTTGTGTGTCCTACAATTCAGAGCAATTCTGGTACTCAGTACCCTGAATTAGTGTCATACTCCACACTCTTAAGATGACATTTGCAAGTATCAGGTCTCTGGGTTACCCACACTTTTGTCAAGAGTTGCCTACAGAGTTATCACAATACTCCCAGGTCAGGTTCACTAATTTGCTACAATAGCTTACAGAACTCTTGAAAACCCTTTACTTGCTATAACCAGCTTATTTTAAAAGCTACTAATAAGTAGCCAAATGAGGTACATAGGACAAATTAGGGAAGAGTCCTAAACATCATGGTTTGGGAGATACCACACTCCTATCACATGGATGCTTGCATGTTCTCCAAACCCTTTTGTTTAGTGATTTTTATGAATATTTTGTGACACAGGTAGATAGAGTAAGCCATTAGCCCTTGGTGATTAAGTTCAATCTTCATCCTTTCTTGCCTTCTGGGACTTGTAATGCAGTGGAAATTTCCATGTCTCTAATGATTCTTTGGTCTTTCTGGCAACAGCTCCCATTTAAAAAGTACATAGAGGTAGCATTCAGTCATCAGTCTTCTCTTGAGCATACAGAAGGCACTTAGACCTCTGGAGATTTAGAGTTATGGGAGCTATGTGTCAGGAATCAGGTACAAATACCAAATGTTTATTTTTTATTGTACCACAGAAATACATTACTAGCATTTTGTTAAAGGTTTGCTGCCAATCTTATAAATCTTTTGTTCCTGTTTTTTATACTGTTTTCTTTTATATTTTGTTGATTTTTATAGTGATATGCTTTGATTTATTTCTTTATTTTACATATCTTCGTTGTGATTACAATCAAACTTACCTAAAACATTGTATAGTTATTACAGTCTGATTCAAGATAATAATAACCTCAATTGCATATAAAAACTACATTATTGCTGGGCACGGTGGCGCATGCCTGTAATTGTAGCAACTCGGGAGGCTGAGGCAGGAGGATCATGAGTTCAGAGCCAACTTCAGCAAAAAGCAAGGTGCTAAGCAACTCAGTGAGACCTTCTCTCTAAATAATATACAGAAAAGGGCTGGAGATGTGGCTCAGTGGTTGAGTGCCCCTGGGTTCAATCCCCCCCCAAAACAAACAAAACAAAAAAACTGCATTATTAACCCTCTCCATGGAACTTTATATTATTAACATTACAATTTACATCATTTTGTATTGGGTAACCATACACATATTTTATATAATTGTTTTAAAAATTTTGTCTTTAACTTTTATACTAGCATTGAAAAGCAATTTCCACAGTACTGTCACAGTGTTACATTATTCTGTATTTTTCTATACACTTACCTCTAACAGCAAGTTTTATACTTATGTATGCATAGATAGTGTTAGTTAGCTTTGGTTTATTTCAACTTGAAGAATTCTCTTTAATGTTTCTTGTAAGACTGGTCTCTTTATGTCCTCTTCAATTTTAAAGGACAATTTTGTCAGGTATTATATTCTTGGTTGGCAGTTTTACCTTTCTGCATTTGGAAAATATTCCACTGCCTTTTTGTCTGCAAAGTTTCTGCTGAAAAATTCATCGACTGTCTCAGGGAAGTCCCCCTGTAATGTGATCTGTCACTTTTCCCTGGCTGCTCTCACAGTTCTCTTTATGTCTGATATTTCACAATTTAATTATAGTGTCTCTCACTGTGGAATTCTTTGGGTTCTTCTTTTTTGGATTGCCTGAATATAGATATTTCTTCCTTTTTTTTCAAATTTCAGTAGTTTCTCCCCATTATTTCTTTGAGTAAGCTTTTGGCTCTGTCTTTTCTTTCTTGGACATTCATAATTATTTATACTGGTCTACTCAATAGTGTCCTATAAGTTACCAAGTTTCTTCATTTTTTTCACTTTTTGTTTTCTTTTTATGCCATTGAGTGGCTAATTTCAAATGATGTATCTTTAAATTCAGTGATTCTTCTGCTCTTCTAGTATGATATTTTGATATAGACTGATTTCTCTACTGAATTTTTCATTTTAGTTACTTTTTTCTTTATGGTCAAGACTTCTTTTGGCTCTTTTTATGTATCTGCTAAATTTTTCATTTTGTTCATGCTTTTTTCTCCCAAGTTTATTTTGAGTACTTTGCCAGGTAATTCATATATTACATGTTAGTAAAATTGGGGTCTAAAAGTCTCATCTTATTCCTTTTGGAGAGGCATGTTTTTCTATTTGTTCATTTTCCTTGTCTCTTAGTATTTGTACCTGCACATTAGGAAAAAAAAAAAAAAAAAAAAAACAACCACCTTTTCCAGTCTTTATGAACAGGATTTGTATAGAATAAAAATTCTATGGGAATTTTTCAATTCTATATGGGAAGCGCTGCCACGTACCTTTCAAACTCTCTTTGTATGTGTCTTGGCTGGATTTAGTTGTGTAAATTCCCAGTTAGGGGATTTGCCTGTTTCTTTTTATCTTTGCTTTCTCTCTGTCTCTCTCTCTCTCTCTCTCTCCTTCCTTTCTTCCTTCCCTCCTTCCTTCCTTCCTTCTTTTTTCCTTTTTTCTTTCTTTCATGAATTCACAGACTTCTGCTGCTTTTAGTTTCTGTCTGTGATACCACAGGGTTTTTGATGTGGCAGCACACCAGGATTCCTTTGAGATCTCAGAGGCACACAGACATCTAGATTATACCAGGTCTCATTCATGCTCTGAAAATGGAGATTGAAGCCAGTTATGACTGTTTGGCTTATGTTTCTTTCTTCTTTCTTCATCACAGAGATGAGCCAGGTTCTGGGATTCTCATTGATTAATTTGTGCTGACCAGGAGAGGGGCTCTGGCAGATGACTACAAAATAGTCTAACCTTTGGCAATACTCTCAGTGGCCCTCATGCATCTAGAATATGCTCTAAGAGAGGTGAGATAAAAGCCAGTCCCTCAGACAGCCTCTGAAAATGTTGGAACACTGCACACTTGATCCAGCTCTCCTCTTCCAGAGAAAAGTGGAGATTTGGTGATTACTTTATTCACTTTATTGAACCACAAAGATAGGCTATATAAGTAATGACATGATAGTTCAAACTGCCACCCTTTTCCCCAAAGGCTCACAGGTATCTAAAATGTTCCAGGTCCCATCAGTGCACCAAGACAAACGTGACAGAAGCCAGTCTCTCTGGCAGCCCCTGAAAAAGTTGGAAACTTATACATATAGTCCAATCCTTTTCTTCCTCAGGAACTGAAATTTGGTGATTTCCACCTTCTTGCTTTTCTGCTCTAGTTTGAGGGGCTGAGCAGGTGCTTGCTTCCTAGTCTAAACGGCCATCTTTGTTCTCATATCTCCTAGATGTCCACAGCATGCCAGCTTCTTAATTGCTTCAAGATAGGAGAGAAGGAACCAGTCCTGTGGGTAGAAGCCAGTCACTGGAAAATTTGGAATGTTGGATACACAGTCCATCTCTTCCCCTCCCCATGAGGAACCTGGGATTTGGGGGTTTCAGCAGTGAACTCTGTGTTGAGCCTTGGGGAGGGGCTACAGGGCGTACTTGCTTGATAGATATCCTCCACACTGCTCTTTTTGTTGTCCCACACAGGGTCCCTTCCTGTTAAGACTCAGATTCAGGTAAGAAGTAAATCAGACCAGACCGTTGGGCAGCCCTCAGAACGTTGGACTTGGATGTACATTTCAGACCTTTCCTTCCCTCCCCGGGAAGAAGCTGGTACTGCAGTTTCATAGTTCTCTGACACTGTGCTGGGAAAGGGGTGAGGGTTTCATGGGTTTTGCTACCAGCTTCAATGTGGCTAGTTTCGTGCGTCTTATGAAATAGGGTCTTCATTTTTCATAAAAAGACTTGATCTGTGTTTCTTTGAATCTGTGTGTCCCTGAGGGAAGGAAAGGCCAGAACTTGCCATAGAATTTCTCTGAGGTCTCCTCCCAGTTTTTCTTTCTGCTTGGCTTTCTTTGCTTTCCTTCTGCTTTTTCCCTGCAGAACTGCATTTCCTCCCAACACTGTCATGTCCCTGGACTAGTTTGCCTACCTTATTGTAATCAAATCTCACTTAGATCTGTCACTGGCTCATATTCATGTACATTTTATAAATACTCACCTATCTGAATTTGGCAGTTTTTACAAATATGCTTTTCTGACTCAGTGACACATTGTGGGATTCTTTTTTTAACCAGGTACAGTTCTACTTTAATGGCTATTAACATTTCATTATGAAAGTGCACCAGTATTTTCTTCTTTTTCCTACTGAAGGTGGGTATCCTATCTCTAGTTTTTTCCCCACTACAAACATTGGCATTGGCACATGTGGTTTCAGATATTGAGGCTTTTATTTTGATGATAATTTACAGGAGTGGAATTTCTTAGCCAAAACGTTTTTCACCACCACACTTTCCTAATACCTTCCTTTACTGCTTATTGGTTGAAAAGCTGGGAGTGAAAGTTTTTCTTTCTTTTATAAACCAAAAATTTTTGACCACCAGCATGCTGAGTTTCCTTGTGAGCTGAACTGTGGGCACTGATTTGGCCAGTGTTTTGCCTGAATTTTGGTTTGTTTAGCATTACAATCTATATGCAATTGTAGCTAGAAGTGTTTACAGTTGTTTTCATGTGGATAAAGGTTACTATATATACACACACACACACACACACACGTATATATATACACATGTATATATGTGTGTATATATACACACACATATGTATATAAACATACACACTTATACATGTGAATATATATGTATATACATATATATGTATATATCCTTATTGATTTTTTTGTTAGTCAACCCTATTATAGAACACTGTTTTAATTTCTTTTTTTGGGGGGAGGAGGTGGTGGTGCTAGAGACTAGGAACCTAGGACCTTGCCTATGCCAAGCAAGTGCTCTGTACTGAGCTATACTTCCATCCAGGTTGAATGGCTTTTTAAACTTTTAAAGTGAAATATGTACCATTTTCCCCTTGAAAACAAAGTAAAGGTAAATTTCTCCTGGTATTTGATGCTTAAATTTTAAATAGATGAAAAATAATATAGATTACAAATTTTTTGTCACAATGTTTAAGTTAGAAGGGTTACATGGAAAGACTACAAGAGATATTTTTTTCTTTTCATTTCACGTTGTTCTGGCTCTAAGATCACAGAATTTCTTCCTGAATTCTATTTCAGAGTTAACTTCATCAAATATGTTTTAAGCATCTGACCTAAATCCTCTTGTTTTTGTTTTCAGCTGTTTTTACTCTGTAGAACAGGATCTATGACTTTTTGGGTCACCTTAGAAACGTGACCCACATAAGACACTTATGAGTCCCCAAAACCACGTCACTAGTGAGAGATAAAGCAGAAAGGAGAAAGCCGGTTTGAAGATCATTTGCAGGACTTGGATTTATGTGCTCATTTGCATAAGAAATACTAAAATATGATACTTAATTAGATGTAAACTGAACTTCAACAGGAAGTAAGACCACATTTAATTTGGAGATTACATCTCCACTGGGCTATAAAATGACTTCTGGCTGGGCATGGTGGTGCTTGCCTATAATCCTAGCAATTTAGGAGTTTGAGGCAGGAGAATGTGAGTTCAAAGCCAGCCTCAGCAAAAGCGAGGTGCTAAGCAACTCGGTGAGACCATGTGTTTAACTAAAAATAATACAAAATAGGGCTGGGATGTGACTCAGTGGTTGAGTACCCCTGAGTTCAATCTCCAGCCCTCCCACCCGAAAATAAAAAATAAAAGATAAATGACATCTGTTTCTATCCTTACAAAGCTGTAATCGAGGAGTGGGATAGCTGGGTTAAACAGTGGTTTCATTCCAGATTTTCCAAGGAATCTTTATACTGCTCTCCAGAGCGGTTGCACCCATTTGCAGTCTCACCAGCAATGTATGAGTGTGCCTTTTCCCCACATCCTCACCAACACTTATTGTTGCTTGTACTCTTGACAACTGCCATTCTGACTGGAGTGAGATGAAATCTTAGAGTAGTTTTGATTTGCATTTCTCTAGTAACTGAGGTATTGAACATTTTTTTCATATATTTGTTGATCAACTGTCTTTATCTTCTGAAAAGTGTCTGTTCAGTTCCTTATCCCATTATTGATTGGGTTATGTATTTTTTTGGTGTTAAGGTTTTTGAGTTCTTTATATATCCTGGAGATTAGTGCTCTGATGTATATGTAAAGATTTTCTCCCACTCTGTAGGCTCTTTCTTCACATAATTGTTTACTTTGCCAAGAAGAAGCTTATTAGTTTGACTCCATACCATTTATTGATTCTTGATTTATATTGTTGTGCTTTTAGGCAAAAAACCCCACTTCATTCTTCATACATACAAGAAACATATTTGAGGTTTACAAAAGAGAACTGTCCTTTTTGTGCCTGATTACTAAATACTGTGTTGTTGTTAAAATGTCCTTTGGTCAAAGTTGGTCACATGCCCAACTCAGATTCAAGGTGGAAATGCAGGCTGTGCCTATGTATGGAAAGATCTGCAGTGTCACATCACAAGGGTGTGGAAGGATGGAGGGGGAAATGTGTATCTGCCTATGGTCATTGCAAGCAGTTGATATCCTGGTCAGGTATGAAATCAATATTATGTTTTCGTGAGAAGAAAATCATTTTTCTGATAAATAGAAAATTTACCTGTCACAAAAATAATGAGAATCAGTAGCATGTACTACATTTACTGACTTGTGGTTGAAGGTTAGTTGAGACAACTCAACTTGTGGTTGAAGGTTAGTTGAAGGTTAGTTGAGATAACTCAAGGGAAAAAACAACTATTTGATGTGAATTGATCTTATTCCCACATAAATGGTGAGAACAGACTCCACAGTCTTTGGTCCTGTTGAAATGTTTCTGTTGATTGTTGTCCTCCTTCTTCTCCTATACCATACTAGTGTGAGATGCACATTTTATTATGACTGAATGTAGAAACAGCAATGTGTCTGTCCTTCTTTAGGTGTTTGTCCAGCTATTGTGAACATGGGGTGAATGTTCCCAGTCCTGGGACACCTTCTCCTTTGACTGCATTCACATGGGCTACGCAGGAGCCACCTGCCATTCCTGTAAGTTACACAACCCACTGCCTCTCCTTTCTGTTCTGATTTCCTGTTCATTATTTTGTACATATGTGTTTGTGTCTGTGAACCCCTGTACCAGAAGACAAGAAGCAATAGTCGTTTTACAGACTCATTTTCGGCTGTTTTATTTTTGATCAATTTTATTTCCCAATGATGTTAAAGTAACTTTAAAAATTCATAACATCAAATACAACAGCATAGAGAGAAAAAGAAGGCAAAAGAAAATAACCAGCAAAGGTAAAATAAGTGTAGTAAAATAAAATATAGCAGGAAGTTAAAACTAAATAAACTGCATCCAGAACACACAACGTGATATCTTGTTCTCTTCCTCAATCTGAGTACCCACATAGTTCTCAGTTCTTGTCTTCCAAAGATAATGTGTGGCCAGAATGTCAACATATAATCGAATGAGGAATGCCTCAGAAGTACGAGATGAGGTGCAAATGTGGCTGTACTTCTAGATAATGAGAAAACAGGTAACTTTCAGGTCCTGGCCAGTCTTGCTCTTGTTTGACGGTGAAGGAGATGGAAAGAATTAACACATCTGCAGATTTACCATATGCCTGCCCAATTTTAGTCCTCTGCATTTTTTTTACTGTTCTTGCAACTGTTTTTTTTTTAATTGCTTTTATTTTTAAAATACATGACAGTGGAATGCATCATTCTCTGCATGTTTTAACTCCTTGAATCCTCAAAACAAGCATAGGAGGTAAGAGTTATTATTACCTACATTTGCACTTGAGGGAGGAAGGAGGCTGAGGAAATTGACATTGACTCACAGCTCTGAGCCTGGAGCCAGGGCTGTCAACCATCACCTATCTTCTTTCTCAAGAATTAGACTCTGTCAGATTTCAAGCTAACCAAACTTTACTGACTACTAATTATTAGCTTTTAGAAGCATATGATTGAGCCCCTGACATTCTCATGGTTTTCTGATTATTGACTTTTGTTTCTATTCATTTAGGACTTTTTATTTGTTTTAATTCATATGTCACTCCTGATGTTTGGAGTCCCATCTCCACAGCACTTCCCCTCTCCCTTGGTTTTTAGAGGAGGAGCATGACATTTCACAACTGCCTCCTTCAGTCCCTTCCTGCTGGGGCAGTACCACCATTGTACCATTAAAAACCCTTTTATGAGCCTGGCACATTAGGCATACCTGTGGGAGAATGAGACAAGAGGACTGCAAGTTCAAGGCTAGCCTTGGCAACTCAACAAGACCCTGAGTGATTTAGTGAGACCCTGTCTCAAAATAAAAATTATAAAGGACTGGGGATATAGCTTAGTGGTGGAATACTTTCTTAGCATGTGCAAGGCCCTGGTTTTAACACCCAGGACTGGGGGAAAAAAAAACAACTATTCCATGTGAATTAATTTTATTCCCACATAAATGGTGAGACATAATGTAGAGAATGGATTGTCACAAATCTAACTTTGTAGGAACTGAATCCCAGGGAGGTAGTGTGTCAGTTTGGAATGAGACCCCTGGGTTTCTAGATGTTGGAGTTCCACAGAGAAGCAAAAGAAGGTGACTCCCCCCCCTGCATATCCAGTGATCAGTTCCATTTGTATGTTCATTTATTTTTACTCTGCTAGGTAAGAATTTGCTAAGGAACTTCTCATTTAAAAGGAGCTGGACATCTGATCTCGGAAACCTTAGGTTAAGGATGTGGCCACAGGAGCAGAGTTAGGACTGAGATGGTTTCTTTTACTTACAGCCTCTCCCATCACACTAGAAAAGTTTCTTAGACAAAGCAGATACCCACTAAATGTGTTTGGTATCAGTAGCTGTTATCTAAACATAAATCCAAGTAACCCTGAGAAGAAAAACTTGAAATATAAAGTGTTTTCCCCTTGTGGCCCATGATTTGTTTTATTAACTGATTTTATTTTATTGTGATTCTTCTATGGGTATATCAAAGGAAAGTTGAATATTGCCAAATCAAAACCAAGTGATCATGGGGCCATTATTTTTTGGTGAGGTACACAACAGGGATTGAAGTTCCAAGTATAAAATTAATGCATATATACATTCCCATTTAGATTAAATTTTTCCTAATCATTCTTCCTCTTCCTTTGTTCTTATA
This sequence comes from Spermophilus citellus, assembly GCF_964194105.1. Lineage (NCBI taxonomy): Eukaryota > Metazoa > Chordata > Mammalia > Rodentia > Sciuridae > Spermophilus > Spermophilus citellus. The sequence continues at coordinate 238,770 of NC_138198.1, read as the reverse complement.
GGCAATTTGAGCCCCAACCCAAATGTGTGTATGCGTCACTCTGGGCTATTTTCCTAAGTGCTTATTAGCATGTTTGTTTATAGAAATGTGAATGTAAGTGGCCAAAATCCAAGCATGATGGGAAAACAATCCATGTTGTCTGTACTTTTATCAGTTGGAGATGGTACTAGTTAGACTGTTGATTTGGAGGCCTCTGATTTTACACACTGGACCCTTGATCATATTTAACAAAAAATGTTTCTTTTGTAATATCCTTGAACTAAACAGACATTTTTGAGTCCTTTTTTTCTGTGAGATGAGAGAAAAATAATTTTTATGCACATCCCTGGGTCATTCTCAACTATTTGAAATGAGGGGAATACACACACATATATAATATACACCCATACATATAGAAACACATATGTAAATACACAGTGCATACTATGTATGTGTGTGTGTGTGTGTATGTGTATATATACACACTCACATATACATAGAGAGAGGGAGAGCAGTCACTGTGGAATGGCCTAAGTTTGTATCCTCAGTTCTACTAGGATTTCTTGTCTTGGTGTCACTTGCATAACCACTGCCCAAGTCTGTCTGTATGGACACCACATCTGATGCTTTTGCATTTCTTTTCTGGTAGCTATGACAGGAGATGTTGACTATTCATTTAAAATTATGCTAAATATCAATTAGGTTCAACATGTGGAGATTTTAATCACTTGTCTTTTATATAGAAAAGCATTTGTTGTACAAATTTAAAAATTGTGAATTAGGATAAATTAAAATTAAAGAGACATAAAATATTTTTGTTTAATTTTTTGATAATCACTTGCAAAGCATTTAAGAAAGTGTCTTTTAAAAATGAACTTAAAAATGGCATGAAGAGCTTTTCTCCCCTGTAGTGCTGTTGGGCCTGCAGGTCTGTGTGGATCCACGGACCCGGGCTCTGTTCCGCAGGATGGGGTTTCTTTTCTTTCTTTCTTTCTTTTTTTTTTTTTAGAGAGAGAGAGAATTTTAATATTTATTTTTTAGTTTTCGGCGGACACAACATCTTTGTTTGTATGTGGTGCTGAGGATCGAACCTGGGCCGCACGCATGCCAGGCGAGCGTGCTACCGCTTGAGCCACATCCCCAGCCCCAGGATGGGGTTTCTTAAAGTTGTCAAGAAGAGGGCACAACTGATTACTATGCACGGAAATGCATAGTGATCCAGGACAAAAATAAGTACAACACACCCAAATACAGGATGATAGTTTGTGTAACTAACAGAGATATCATTTGCCAGATTGCTTATGCCCGTATAGAAGGGGATATGATAGTCTGCGCAGCATATGCACATGAACCACCAAACTATGGTGTGAAAGTTGGCCTAACAAATTATGCTGCAGCATATTGTACTGGCCTGCTGCTGGCCTATAGGCTTCTCAATAGATTTGGTATGGACAAGATTTATGAAGGCCAAGTGGAAGTGACTGGAGATGAATACAGTGTGGAAAGTATTGATAGTCAACCTGGTGCCTTCACCTGCTATTTGGATGCAGGCCTTGATAGAACTACAACTGGAAATAAAATTTTTGGGGCCCTGAAGGGAGCTGTGGATGGAGGCTTGTCTGTCCCCCATAGTACCAAACGATTCCCTGATTATGATTCTGAAAGCAAGCAGTTCAATGCAGAAGTACATCAGAAGCTAATTAGCATAGCCATCACCTTATGCCATTTATAATTCTTTGATTCTTTCTTTGATGAGACAGTTGAGATCTACTCTCCTAGTAAATAGTAGGTAAACACTACAGTGTTGTTGTTATAGTCACCATATATTACATTATAGGAGCTTTTTAATTCTCCATATTTGAAACTTTGTACCCTTTGACCAACATCTCTCCATTTCTTCCTTGCCCAAGCCCAGACACAGCCATTCTACTCTGTACTTCTAAGGGTGTCTTGTTTACATCTATATAAGCACTTGAATTTTTCTGGAAGATAATAAATGTTCCTAAATCATACATACTGTATGTAAGCATATATTTATGTGCAACAATGTATTACCTAGAAAATAATTGTGTGGTAGATAGCAATAATACATGTTGTACACAAATCCTTGACTCTTCCTATTTGATGTCTGCTTCTCAGAAGGACTAAATTATCAAGTCTAGTGAATGACAATTACCCTAACTTAATTGGTGTGAACCACAGCCTCTTTGAATATACAGCTCCTATCCATTTCTCTGTAACTGTGTCTGTGTGTACCTCTCCTCCTCAACATTGTTTCACCAACCAAAAAGGAATGTCCCTCCTTTGGGAAACTGTTTCTGTATTACCTTGGTGGTATAGAAACAGGTACTTTAACCTCTGCAGAATTTGAACCTGCACATTCTGAGATAATGTTAAGAAAAATATCAACTGTAGATGATACTAAGGTAATTATGAGTTAGCTATAATTTGGTATCCCTATTATTACTGCTATATACTGCCCTGATAGTGTTGCAGTTTCTATAAGGAGGGAATTATGCATGGGTTAACTTATGAGGGTTTGCAAGAAGCTTTAAAAAAAGCCTGATATAATTTATATACCTACTACCTCTTCATAGGTAAAACAAAGTCTGAGCATTTTGGCAGTGGTTAATAGTGTGATGTGATCAGCATTAGATTAGATACATCTTCCTGTTTGAGAATGTACTAGCAAAATGTGAGAGCTCTTGGGGTATTGCTGTAGATGTGGGTTCAGCTGTTTTAGGATTTGGGGCAAGCATTTTATTATCAATACTGACTGAAACATTGCAGTGTGATTGCAGAGAGAAATGCACTGGCTTAATTTTACCAAAAGATGAGTGATCAATAAAATATGTGGGGAACAAACAAGGAGATCTTCCTAGATGTTGTCAATGTCAGTGGTGATACCAGGCTTCCAAGTTACTCAGTGTCTTCTTTGTTTTGCCTTCATTATTGAAGATCAGGTGGGAACAAGTAAAACTTTAAAAAGATAGTGGAATCCCAATTATACATTTCTCTTTTATTAGTTAGGTGCTTAACTATCACTGAAGTCTAGGGCATGCTAAAGATTTTCATTAGGGGGCTGGGGATGTGGCTCAAGGGGTAGCGCGCTCGCCTGGCATGCGTGCGGCCCGGGTTCGATCCTCAGCACCACATACCAACAAAGATGTTGTGTCCGCCGAGAACTAGAAAATAAATATTTAAAATTCTCTCTCTCTCTCTCTCTCTCTCTCTCTCTCTCTCTCTCTCTCCCTCCTCTCTCACTCTCTCTTTAAAAAAAAAAAAAGATTTTCATTATTTTGTCTTGTGTTAACCCTGTGAGCAGAGCCCATGTCCACTGAAAAATCCCAAGATCCGTAGAAAAGTAGAGAAGATCCCAAGAACACATTCCATGATCAGTAATGTAATGCATTGTTAGCAGGTGCTATGGTTTGGGTCGTGAATGTCCTCCCAAAGGCCCATATATGAAAGGCTTGGTCCCCAGGCTGGCAGTGTCAGGAGCCAAAAGAACATTATGAAAGTGGTCCCTAGTGAAGACCTTCTTGTCACTGCAGACATACTCTTGGAAGATTGCAGGACCCTGGTCTCTTCTTCTTCCTCTTTTGATTCTTGGCTTGATTACAGCAGCTTGCTCTGCCAGGCATTCCCCAGCATTGCCATCTGGCACACCCACTAGGACCCAAAGCGTGAGGTTCTCCTGTTTGTTAAGTTGGAAACCCCTAAACTGTGAGCTCAAGTGGATCTTTTCTCTTTATATGTTAATTATCTTCAGTGTTTTACTGTGGTGACGGAAAGATGACTAACACAGCAGGCTTAGTGAGGAATTAAAAAAAAAAGAAGTAAAGAAAGAGTAGCTATTCTTTGATGATTGTCCTATCATGACCCCACATCTTTTTTATACTGGCATTTGCCTGGAAAGAGCCTTCCTTCTCCCACTTGGGGCAGCTTACTCTGGCTGGCTTTTTGTGGCTTCTAACAGTAGTTCCTAAACAGGCCGCTGCCAATGGGAAATGCAACAGCATGTGCCTTACACTGTGCCAGAGGGGGAAATGCAGATGCTGCAGAGAAGTTTATTTTGCTGTTCTTTTTTCCAACAAACAAAATTCCACATCCTTACCATGAAATGAGACTTGGTGAACAATAAAAATACAAATACTCAGAACCTGGCTAGGTCTGCAGCCTGCCTGACAGTTGCCTTAATTGTCTCGCATGTCTAGAGTGATAACTTTGGGTCTTTAGATGCTTCTTGACCCAGTCTCTTCATTTACTAAACATAGAAATTGGGGCCCAGAGAAATTCATTTTTTCACTTTTTCAAGATTATAGATTATATGCCATACTTTCTATTGAAAATGACATGGTGTTCTGTTCATATCTCATTTTATAAGTGTATGCATAGTGTTCTCCATCAACAAATGATTTTGCTGTAATGGCATGTGGTAGGTTGAAATTCAAAGGTAGACACTAATAATAATAACATCTTATGTGAACTGAGCATTTGGGTTATGTCAGGCCTGGAAAGAGATCAAGCACATATGAGATTGCCTTAAGAGAGCAGAAGTCCTTCCAGGTGAGATAGTAGAAGCCCTCATGTATGAATGAGCAGACCCCCATAATTTTGTTCAATGTGATTTACTAAGTGAAATGACCACCCTGTGAATGTCCATGGGAATGAGCCTGTGCAGAACAGAAAGCTTTTATATTGGCCTTGCAGAAGAGAGCTGTTGATGCTGATGAGTGATAGGGATATCTAGATGCATCTCATAGCATCTTCCTGTGCTGAAAATATTGAGGTAAATCATGGAAAATCCCAAGATCCTAGAACTATTGCAAGAAGGAGAGTCCTTGAAGGGTCCTAATGTAAATACTGATTTAGAAGGACCCGTACTTGTGGGGTCATGATGGGTGCCACTGCTGGGCTTTCCCATGGATCTGGGGTCAGAGCTGAGATCTGAAGGCGGCCATTTAGAACCTGAAAGCTGTCACTTAGAGCTGACACACCTTCACCTCAGTAAGGCACAGATACCAAATCATTCTTTAAATTGACCTTGCAGAAGAGAGCTATTGATGACAACAGACAAATGGACAACACGGTAGGTCCCAGTAACTCTGAGATTTAGGATAGAGACAGTAGTGGATTGACCAATGTCTTTATGTGCCCTTGAATGACCATGATCTAGTTCTATTCCTCCTGGAGTTTTGTCATATGAAATATAGGTTAGGGCTTAGTTGCAGAAGGTACCCAAGACCTCTGCCATCTTTGAACAACTTAACCAATTCAGAAAGCTCAGTGACTAGCACTAGGTTACCCAGAAATGTGTGGTGGAGTTGAATTATTTTGTTAAGTTGGGCAAGTACATTTTTCTAGGCCTCCATTGCCTCATCTGTAAGAGAGTTGGGCTGAATAAAGGATATCACCCAACTCTTACCTGTGTTTCTCTCTGAATAGGAACATGGTGGAAGAACTTCGGAGAAAGCTCTCATGGGGCTGTACTTCTCAGAGGCACAATACAGTGACCAACTTTTCCTTGTAGATGCAGGACGGCTGCTAGTGATTTTTGTCAGTGAGTCCCTATTCATGATACTGAGCATAGGTTTCTTGACCAGTTCTTCATCTGAAGATAGAATATGACAATTTACATCATCTGGACACATTGCTCTCCTAGTGTTCTCTGAACTTGTACCCACCTTCCCCATCAGAGGAAACGTAGGCAGGTGGTTTCATCTCTAGAGAGGTACTGTACTGTGTAGAAATGTATTGGACTTCTTTTTTATGCACCTTTTCTTGAATCAATTTCCAAAGTGACAGAATAAATTTCCATGATTGACAGATCCATCAATTGTAAAGGCATCATATTATTTTTTAATGAAATCTTTCTTTTTTTTGGGGGGGGGGAGGTGGACATGGGCATAGCAGGTGTGCTTTGGATATATGTTTATCTGAATTCGTAAAATAAACATGTTTCTTTGTCATCAAGCCACTTGTTTTCCTGTAAACATTCCTTACATAGCTCAAAGGTGTATTACTTGGTGTGGAAATTTTCAAAAATTGGAAAGCAGACATAATTTAGCAAAATAAATAGAAACCAATGGACATTATATGATACAAGGTCAGTGTTGTTGTTTGTATGTGGCTTAATCAAACCAAACCATCAAGTTGAATTACTGCAAGTTCATTTGCCTGAACTTTAGAGGGTGGATTAGGAGCTGCCCGTGGTCACTGTGCGTGAGTGCAGATAGATGAAAGGGGCTCCAGCAAGTTGGAGGAGCATGTTTTCAGGTAGTCGGATTTAAGGATAGTTCAAAAATTCTTTAAAAATTTGTCCACAGTTAAAATTAATTTCCTCAGTTTTAATTTGCCGTTCAAACTACAGAGCAGCTATTTGTTGTTCCAAGGTGGTAGTCTCTTAAATTCTTTGATCTGTTTGTTCATCCTTGAAAGCTAAGGACAAATTATGTGATCTCAAAATTCTCTTATAGGTAGTATTTTTTTTGAAATTTGTGAAAGTAATGTGTTGTGGAAATGGTGTGTCTTACTTGGGATCTTTTAAATAATCTCACTATAAAGGGCAATCATTTAAATTGTGATTTTTTTTCAGAATAATAGTTTGAGAGATTATTTTCAATCTTCTCCTTTTCTGTAATTGAAGGAAGAGATTTCTTTTCTTATATTTTAACCATGCAAGACCCCGAATCTATCACACTGATCACTAGCCTACATGATCTGTTCATGCACATCATTTTTCTTTATGTCAAAAACCATGAAAATAAATGAGAGTATGGCATCATAATCTATGAGTTCCTAAGTCTCACAGTCTTCTACCTATTTTCTTTTACACTGGTAAATCCTTCTGTGGGTGGAGTAGGTAATCACAGAAAATAAATGCCAAGCTCGCTTATGTAATTTTTCATGAAAATGTTGAAATACAAATTGCCCAGTGAAAATGTGATTAAAAGAGGAAAAAAACAAACTATGGATTTCAAGGGGGTTGTAGGAATGCTCATAGCCTCCTTTAGCCAACAGAGAGATTGAGATGACCTCTTTAAGTCTTTTTTTTCCTAATGCCATTGAATATAAAATGGACATTAGTTCTGCTAGTTCAGTTTGTTCTGATTATTGCTAGTTTTGAGATATTTTATAACCTTGCTCTTCACAGTCTTTGAGCCAGAGTTCTTTTCCCTGGCCCTTGGAGTTCTTGATTTCTGGTTGTATCTGCTGCATTTCAGGCCTGTGTACACAAAACAGCCATGTGGCTGTCAGATTTGTCCCTTGCTACATGGTATGGAAGATGAGCCAGCCATTAGGTCCCCTCAGCAGGGTCAGAGTTCTGTGGGGACTTCTTAGGGGATTTCTGGCAATATTGTTTTGATATTTTAATTTTGTTCATGGAGAAGCCATACCATTGCATTTGTTCATTTAGCAGCACAAATTCTACACAGCTATTTTGTGTCTTCAGTAATTTGGAATGTTTCTATATAGAGAGAAACTCATCATTTTACCAAGTTCACATAGAGGGGTGGTCATATGACTTGATGTTCTAGACAAGAGTTAAGGCAACTTCAGGTCTCCTTTATACCACTGAAATGTAGGCCCTTTACATCATGTAAACATTTTTACTTTTATGATGTAAGATGAATTGGGGGGAAAGTGAGAGAAATCATAAGTTTTTTCTTCTGTAAACATTTTGGAATGCATTTTAAATTTTTCTAGTTTCCTTCATTAAAAAACAGGTATTATAACAGAAATCTGTCAGAATTTGTCAGCCGACATTTGTGTCCCCATGGTTATTACCCAGAATAGATATATTAGATGTCAAACGTCTCATGTGTTTTAGTGTTGACCACTGAATGAGTTGCTGATAGCTTATGGGTCAGTTTTAGTCAAAAATATTTATTTTAGGGGCTGGGGATGTGGCTCAAGCGGTAGCACGCTCGCCTGGCATGCGTGCGGCCCGGGTTCGATCCTCAGCACCACATACCAACAAAGATGTTGTGTCCGCCGAGAACTAAAAAATAAATATTAAAAATTCTCTCTCTCTCTCTCTCTCTCTCTCTCTCTCTCTCTCTCTCTCTCTCTCCCTCTATCACTCTCTCTTTAAAAAAAAAAAAATATTTATTTTAGGGCTGGGGCTGTAGCTCAGTGGTGGAACACTTTCCTAGTATGCACAAGACCCTGAGTTTAATTCAGGACCTGAAAAGAATTATTTTATATTATGTTTCATGATCATATAGGCTTTTTGTTTCTCAAATGTGTCTGTTATACATACATTTGATTATCTCAGGAAAAAGATATTCAATTTAGAAAGGACTATGCTTATCAAAAAGATAAATATTCGTAACTTGTGGTATTATATCACAAAAATTCAGAAATGGACCCTTTGGCAATGTTGACTAAATTGTCAAACAGATTTCACCAAAGATAATTACTGCAAAAATATGGTAATGTAAATTTCAATAAATTTCAAATTTTAATATTGATATCTTAAGAATTCTAGATATGTTGATCTTAATCTCAAAGATATCTGATGATTGAAAACCTTAATTCAGATAAGAGATGCCTCTGATGTTCAGACTCATTTCAGCCTAGTCATGTTCTGTTTCCTCCCTTCCAGGCCCTTTCTGCCCATAAGAACACGCATGTACTTAGTGCAGCACAATGGCTGCCACCTGGCCAGAATCAAAAGCTCTCATGGAGAAAACCCCCAGCCTGTGATTTTCAAGTACATGGTCAGCATGGACCAACTCCAGGCACTAATTGACTAGAGGGACCACTGCCAACAGGAGCTGGCTTTCCACCGCAGGAAGTCAAGGCCTTCAGCTCACCTTGGTAAGTCATCAGCCATTGCAGACTTTAGTTCCCAGGAGCTTGCACCAAGCAGCTGCATATTCATGAGACTCCTGTACCCTCAGCACCAAGGTCACAGCCTGGAAAGTACAGAAATGCTTTTCCCTGGGGACAAAGAGCCAGGGCAATTGTTGCTTCTCTTTGCTGAAAGCTGTGAAGGGTCTGAAGTCTCTTCCCAGCCTCATTTGGGCAACTGAGCAATAAAGACCTCCTGATGAGGCTCTTGGAATGTAGTGTCCATACACTATGAGGGGCAGTGTTGCCTGACTCGTGTTTTATCTCAGAAAAGATTGCTAACAGCATGGCTTAGTTTTTTGAAGGTGCTTATTCCATGAGATTCTCTTTCAGACTGAGTACAATTAGTGCCTTGGATAATCGCTAATTAGAGAACAGAGTTGGTGTCGTACAGTTCTTTCAGGACTCCAGGTAATTCTGTGGATGGCTATTTATTTATTTTTAGTCTACCCTGTACAATTCTGTTATGAGTTTTGTATTTTCTTCCTTTGAAGCCATTAGATTTGTGACTATGTCCAACGCTGCTGCCTTGATGAACCTCTTTGGTTTTCTGGAGGCTGATCTGAGTTCTCGGAGGTCATATGTCAAGTCTGTCACTCAGCAGCTGGGGTATCCTAGGATCTTTCTGAATCTTCAGAGGTAAGACACCCATCTCTCTAAGATTTATTAATGCAGCATCTGTAAAGCATGTGAAGTAAATGCGCCTTATTCATAGCTCTGCAGTGTATTGAAATTATAATTAGTGCTGGGAAACTTAGTACTTATTGTTAGGCAATTTCTACCACATAGATCACTGACTTAAGATTGTATTTTCCCAGAACAATGAGAAAGTTGGCTCCTGGAGAGTAAATCAGTGCTATAGCACAAAGTTAGGTCATTTAACCAGAGAAAATGAGGCAAATTGAGTAGTTTTTTTTTTTTCTTCTGACTATTATTTAACCAATAACAGTCAGAAAGAAAAAAAAAAATCACCCAGTGACTCAGGGAGTCAAACTTCTGTATCCCCCAACATGTAGTCTATTCCAGAAGCGAAACATTGCCCAGATCGGTAAAGGATTCTTGCACGAAGGGTCATTGTGTTCCTAGTGATTTGCAAGTGTTTGTTTAACAGATTGTCACTCTTTCTATATAAATATTTAAAACAACAAGAGCGACACAATCAAGTATGTTGTTGAGCTTAGGAGAAAAACAGAATTTTAAATTTGTTAAACACTTTTTAAAGAAAATAAAGGAAGTACATCATACATACTCAAAATATATGAATTTCTTACATGCGACCTCTGGAGAATTTTTAGTAGACACTTAATTCAAACAAATTCGGTTGCAGGCCCATGTATCTCCAGAAGCTCTAAACTGGAGATAAGAGAGGCAGCAAGTGTAGCCTAAAATTCCTTAAAATCCTTGCACTAATTGGCTTTTTATCATCAATAGATGCAAATAGGTGTGCAGAGCGTGGATGCTACCCTTGTGCAGAAGGAGTAATGCCAACCAAAGCCTTCAACTGGAGCCTTCCTGAGGATGCTGCAGAGAGAGCACCTCAGGATGACTGTGATACAGGGAGCAAATAGCATCAGGGTAGATGGGCAGATGACATTCAAGATACAGTTCCATTTTATTTACAGGAATTTTTATGAAAACAAATTCTCAGGAAGTACAGGAAAACCAATACCTTGAAAAATTACCAGAGGAGACTCAGGAGCAGCAAGACCAGAGCCATAGGTTAGCAATTTTTTCTTTTTTTTCTTTTTTTTTTTTTTTTTTTTTTTTTTTGGTTTTGCAGATGTCCTGGGGAGAAAAGGTTGGGCACCAAGAAGGTGAATCTTTATAGTACCAAATAAAGAGCCAAGCCACGCCCTAGAGGAAAAAGAATAAGCACGGATCTCTAAGCAATCTTTAACACACAATAGGAAATGTCAGTGTTATAAAGACAGTTTCTGTCTTCCAGAGTCTTCCAGGTCTCTGTATTAGAGTTTCAGGGACACAACTATGGGTGGCTGAGGAGGAAGTGTGACAATGTTGACACAGTGGAGAAGTATTTAGTCACAGCATTGTGAATGCTAGGGTTACTGAGGACTGTACCTGTGGCTGAAGAGAATCTACCCAGGGCCAACATACTTGAGGAAGTAGAGCAGTATTCCTTGTTCATTGATACCTTTCCTATTCCTCTTCATTTCAGCCTCTGATTCCTTTTGATGTCTTTTTAAATCATCCCTATACAAATCCTGTTGGTGAAATAAATCTTGAATGGAGCCAAAAGTATTGTGTACCTTTAAAAATATCCATTTGTGGGAGACCAACCTTGCATGTGACCGAGTCACTCCCCAGCTGGGTGATGGAGGCTTCAGGCAGCAGATATCCCTAGATGCCCCACCCTTCTTGGGTTCAAAGGACGGTGTCCTGCATGGGTGTGTCTTGCTGTAGCCCCAGGGGTGGAGCTATGCTGCCTGTCCCTTTGTAATATCACCCCTTGCCCTGTTTGGGATAGAATGTTCCATGGAAACACCTTTTGTGTGTCCCCTTATCTTACTGTGCCCTTGGGTATGGCCTACTTAATGTCAGTCAACCTGCTGACAGCAGACATCATGAAGCTAGACGCAGCCCCCTGAAACCTGACCCCTTGCCTCATTTGAATAGCTTCTCCTCAATAAAAGAGGTCAGCTCGGGGGGCCTGGTGCTCTCTCTCTTGTCTGTCTCTCTTTCTGCAGACCCTTAAGGTCAGAGGAGCCGTCACAGCCACCTCAAAGAAAAAGGTATTTCTGTCTCTTGTGTATTTCTGTCTCTCGAGTAGCCCAGTTAGCCCAGTTCCCCTGGAGTAACCCCTGAGCATTTTAGTTGCGAACAGAAACCCAGCATTCATTAATTCTTAATTTATAACTGAAATTATAAACTCCAATATAAACACAAAACTGTTCATTTATATGTAAGAATTTCTTTGCTGTTCAAATTTATGAAAGAACAAATGTTGAATAATTATGTTTTTAAAATGGAATTTTGGAATAATCTATGAAATGTGTGTTGAAATTTCTGCTTCCTAGAGATAAGTTTGCAGCACATTTTAAAAAAGGAAAAAGGGGGCTGGGGATGTGGCTCAAGCGGTAGCGCGCTCGCCTGGCATGCGTGCAGCCCGAGTTTGATCCTCAGCACCACATACCAACAAAGATGTTGTGTCCGCCGAGAACTAAAAAATAAATATTAAAATTCTCTCTCTCTCTCTCTCTCTCTCTCTCTCTCTCTCTCTCTCTCCTCTCTCACTCTCTTTTTTAAAAAAATAAATAAATAAAAAATAAAAAAGGAAAAAGGTGGTTGGTACTGATTCTTTGCACATGCCTCAGCCACTGGCCCAGGGCTGGGTGGTGATGAATGAAGTTGGTGTGTTTGTAAGCTGGTGGTGTTGTCAGCAGAAGCAGAGGGCTTCTTTAACAGGGAGCCACCATGAGTAGTGCTGCTGTGCATTGGGGAGAAGAGGAGTCCCATTCCAGATTCTCAGTTGTGGCCTAATGGTGACAGCTGCTAGGTTTGAAAGGACAAGCATCTTTTTAACTGATTTGATGTCACCTCCATTTTACCTCTCACCTGGCTTCTCTGTGGAGGGGGAAGTCCCCCTTCCTACCTGTAAGCCATCCACTTTATAGTCACCTTCACTCTCACCTAGACTGGGGATTGCCAGTGTCTTTAGCATCTAGGTGAGGACCTTAGAGTTGAGGTGGCCTCCTTCTCTGTGGCTGAGTTATGGTGGCCCTGAGGAGGTGGTGCTGGAGGACTGAGATATGTTTGGTTGAAGAGTTAGGAGCCCAAATTCACCTGCAGCAGGAAAGAGGTTAATCTCCATAGTTTCCAAATAAAGAACCAAGCCATTTAGTAGAAGAAAAGGCACAAACATGTGTCCCTAAGAATTTTTAACACACGATAGGAAGTATCAGTGTTACTTTAATGAAAAAAGGAAAAGAAAAATCATATTTTGAACAATAACTTTTTTTCATGGCATTTTATGATCTCAAACAGATTTTAGGTTCAGTGTATAAATTAGTCTGATGGTTATTTTGGTGACAATTGTATTTTGAATTCTATTTCCCAATAAATTCTATAATTGGAATCTTCAAGTAAAATCTGTAAGTATCATGCCTGAATGAGTAACGACTCTTTGTTTATATTCTAATAAAATAAAAAAAAACAAGGTAACTTAAGTCTCAATATTAAAATTTTTTTAAACATTCAGAAGTCCATTAAAAACTCTGCTGTTGCAGAGTTAAAAATGTGATCATTTCTAAAATAGTCTATATTTTACATAGAAGGGAGTAAAGGAATGATATGGGGAGGCAGGCAGTGGGGGGCCAAATAGGTCTCACCTTTATTAGACTTGTCTTTCAGATGGAACCCCATGATGAGGTAGGTTGGAAGAACCCATGAAATGCTCACTTACTGGGAAGCTTCCCTGCCTGATACTCAAAAGTGTACTTGTGGATTAGAGGGGGAACTGCATTGATTCTCAGTATCACTGCAACTGTGATGCTGACTGGAATGAATGGTGATTTCCACATGCTCTCTCTGTGCAAAATGCAATGTTTTATTGCTTAAACTATGTGCCTTAGGCAGATATTAGACAAGATAAGTACAATAAGAAGAATAAAGAATTCCCCAAGAAGTTAAAGAATGAGCTTTTTTGTGTATGTTGTCGTTTATCTGAGGCCTAAAATATCAAGATGGTTATTTCAATTTACCTATGAACAATTATGTCTATTTTATTTTTCTATTTAAACAAAATCAAATACCAGATTAATGTTCTACATTCAGTGGAAATGAAATTTCAGCCTTCTTAAAGTTAAACTGAGTGTCCATGGCTGATCTTGAGTTGTTTTTTAACCCCATAAATCCTTAAGTGGCCACATGAGGGAAACTAGAAAAGTTCCTGGGTCCATAAAAGGGACATATAGAACTCAAAATTCTCCCTACAGTTGTAGGTTTCAAAAGGCTACAAACCCAATGAAAAGGTGAACAAGGACAAATCTTCTAGTTAGTACATGAGATAGAAAAAATTAAGTCTGAAACCTCATGTCTATAGATGTGCGCTTACATAGATTTTTAATTCAAATTAGCAATACATAAATGGTCTTAGAATTAAATTACCATGGCCACAGGTTGGTAGCACCAACAGCTTGTCATAGAATTACAAGATATTCTTACTGAGGGTCTGCACTCCTCCTTAGCGCAGCATCACAGGGTTCTCACAGATAAAATGCCTCCAAGTATAAGCTCACACTCCAGTATTACAAAACACAAAAGAAAGTGGGAGAGTAGAGAAACCACAATGGGGAGACTGGAAACTTATTCTGGTGGCAGGAATCTTTCCTGTACTCCTTCCGAGTTTCTCATTTTAGGCTTATGACTCCATCAGTTCTCTCCTATCTTTCCTGCACCTGGTTTGTTTGTGGGAATTGCTAACATCTGGCTGGCCACATCCTCAGTACTTGTTGGCAAGCCTGGTTTTGCCCAAATGGGTCTTCATATCACTAGGGCTTGTGCTTATAGACTGAATGCAAAGTTGAACACCTGTCTAGATAACACTACTTTGCAGCACATGATGGTCCTTGATCGCCGTCAAGTGCCAGATGTGACCAGTGGTACTGAGATGCTGTTAAATTGTTACCTGACAGGGGTCTGAAGAGGTCCCTCAGAAGAAGGGGACCTCAACCCAACCCTGGTAGGTTCTTTGTTTATACCAGAGAAAAAAAAATTCAGGATGTGTCAGAAAGAGTCATAAACAGAAATTATTTATTTGGGAAAGCAAGGAATACACACTTCCAGGAACAGAGAATGTGGGCCATCTCAGGAATGGACATGCTTTTGGGTCTTTTTTTAAAGGGGACTCTGTAAACAGTAAATGTGAGAAGTAGGTGGGAGTGGTCCAGCCTGGTGAGCTCAAGGTTCTTAATCATGCAGAACAGGGTGCTTCACTGTGGTCTAGTTGTCATGATCTTTAGATTGACAATATTTAGTCATAGATAATGTTTGGAACATACTCATATCATAGGTCTCTACAATTTTTTCTCTTGGCTTTATTTAGGCTAAAGAAAATATACTGTGTAACCTAGCAGTGCACATAGGCAGTAGTTATCTGGACATGCAATACTCCAAGATGTTAGGAACTTTAAACAAATTTATGTCCAGAGGAAAACAAACTTGGGGAGTTAAGATGATGATGTTCATGGAGCTCTCATTTAAAGTTACAGTTTATCTCCCTTCCCTGTTCTTTTCCTTTCTACCAACCCTTATTTCTTCTATCCTATTTCAGAACCACCTCTAATGGCTAAACCTTGAATTGTTGGCCTTTGGTTCCTTTGGTTCATGAAGTAGTCTGTGAAAGAATGTATTACTGTCTTTTTCCTCCTGACATGTTCCTCTTTGTATTTCTCAATTTATATACTCATCCACTGCTGTCTTGGCACATCCATGGTCTTGTTATTGTAGGCATAACAAAAATGTAAAACCTAAGAGCCATCTAACATTTTTGGGAGGACAGTACTAGAGATTGAACCCAGGCATGCTTTACCGCCAAACCATAGCCCTCGTCCTTTTTATTTTTTTATTTCTTGCTAGAGTCTTGTGAAGTTGCTTTCAGTCTCTTAAGTTGCTGAGACTGGCCTGGAACTTGTGATTCTCCTCAGCTTTCTGACTCGCTAGGGTTATAGGCATGTACCACCATGTCTGGCTCATCTAACTAATTTGACATTGTGAAATTGTAAAGTCTGTCCTGAAATCAAGCAGATCCTTTGTGCCAATTGTAGACAAAATGGGGCTTATTATAAAACTAAAATAAATTTGTCCTAAACCTGTCACTGTACTTGGGTAATAAAGTTTGTCCCAAAATGACCTCTGTACATCGTGTATGTACTATAACAGACAAATAAACTATAACTCTACATAATGGTAGGAATTCGCTTGTAACCAAGCAACTAAGTCTCTGCCAATCACAGCAATGCAGCTTAGACAATCATGTGCTATGGACTAATCTGACCATGCGCATATGGTCAGAAATGCTGACTGCAGCCAATCAGATGATTTCTGTTATGGCACTTTCTTTTCTCTGGTGGTGAGTGTAATCTGCAGAGGTGGTAGGGTTAATCGTCTTGGGTCCCAAGTACAATCTTGTGCTAGAACCTTTTTTTCTTTTCTTTGTCTTTCTTTAGGCAAGCTTTGCTAAATTAAGTTTTCTCAGTTTTTCTTCAAACAATTTCCATCTAGGAACCAGCTGTGAGAACCAGCCTGTGTTCCTTCTGGCATTTGGGAGAACTCAGACACTATTTTCTGCCCATCTTTGAGCCATCTGGGAGTAGAGAGCTGTAGTACCCAGGAACAAGAAGAGGCTGCCTTTGGAATAACTGCTTTCCACCACAGGGTCCAAAGTTAGACCACAGCTTGAGAGCCCTGGGGTGGGGAAAGAGAGGGTGACAGCAAGGGTACTACTTGATGAGGTGGTCCAGGTGGAAAACTATGAGGACCAGCCAGAGGAAGTACAAGATCGAGGCCCAGGAAACCCCAGGGAATGCCCATGGAGGAGTCCCCTCTGAACGCATGTCTAGTTCAGATAGAATCCTTGTGGGCACAGGGAAGAGCAGCACCCATCAAGTGATATTTTCTTGCTCTTTTACTCCAGGGTAGATGCTGGACTTGAAGTGGTCAGAGACAAGATCACTAGGCCCATCTGGTGGAAGAGGTAGGTGTACCAAATGCCAAGGGAGAAGTCTATCTGTGGTTTGCTGGACTGACTCTGCAGGATTCCAGTAAGTCTGGCTGTACCTGAGAAAGAAACTCCGTGTTTCATGCAGTGTCCTGTTTTGACCATGAACCTGGGACTGGCAGAGTAATTACTGCAACCAGACCTCATTCTGCCCCTGGAGAGAACCAGTGGATTTTTCCTTATCTGAACATAAGCAGTTAAGCCATGGGGTCCCTAGATTTCACCCAAGGGCTGGAGCAGGTATGCCTATGCAGTGTGGAGAGAGCAAAGTCAGTTTTGAAGAACTCTGTGAGTGCAGCTTGTTCACAGTCAAAACAACAGTGACTGGGATTACAGAAAACAGTCCTTTAACACCAAAGTAAACTAGTAGAAACATGGTAAATATCATGTTCAAAAAACAATTTGAAATATTACTTGAAAGAATATTCCTTTTTTTCTCAGAAATGTAAATCTCTAGTGTGTATTAAACTTTAGCTTTTGTGTTAGAAAATGAATTGCTTAATTCTGGAAACAATATATCACAATTGTGTGTACTTTATTTAATAAGTGTTGGCAATCATGCAGTAAAAATAAAAACAATTATAATATAAAAGTTATCCAGTTAAGTTGGTAATACTAGGAAAATAAAAATTAAAACTGATAATATCAAAATCATCTAGTAGGAATTATGTATTCTAATATTTTAACTTGTTTCCTCTTCATTACAATATTATTAACATTCATTCTCATTTTAGGAAGTGATGTTTGGAGACACTGAGTGACTTGCGTAAGTCATAGACCTAGAATGTGGAAAGTTTCACTCCAGGGACCACAGTGTACAAAAGAAACTTGTGCATCTTATTGAAGTTTTTCTTGATGTTGGAGATAGGTATGTAAAGTGTTCCTAGCAGCAGATTATGGCAGGAATATAGAAGGGTGGTGGGATGGTCTTGCTTGCAAAGTTTCAGTAGGATTCCTGAGCCAAGTATGTCAGATCAATTAATATTTCCTACCCATTGCTTCACATACTTACTTTTTTCTAAGAAAATTTAAACTCTACTTTTTAGCAATTTTGAAATACACAATATTAAATATATTCCCTATATTAATTAGCTTTTCTCTGAACCTGACAAGAAAAACTTAGAGGAAGAAAAGTTTATTTTGGGTTCTGCATCTCCTTCACTGGGCCCAGGGTGAGGTAGAACATCATGGTGCAAGGCCATGGCAGAGGAAAGCTGTTCAGCTCATGGCAGGCAAGAAGTATAGAGAACCAGGTGTGGTGGTACATGCCTGTAATCCCAGAAGCTCCAGAGGCTGAGTCAGGAGGGCAGACGGATTGCAAGTTCAAAGCCAGCCTCAGCAACACAGCAGGGCCCTAAGCAATTTAGTGAGACCCTGTGTCAAAATAAACATAAAAGGAGGATTAGGATGTTGCTTAGTGGTTTGGCACCCTGGGTTCAATCTCTGATCCAAATAAATAAATAAATAAAAGGGAGGGAGGGGAAGAGAGAGAGAGAGAGAGAGAGAGAGAGAGAGAGAGAGAGAGAGAGAGAGAGAGAGAGAGAGAGAGAGAGAATGAATGAGAATAAAATGAATGAATGAGAACACACACTGGAGCCTGACATAATGTTTCTTAATGTTACATTATGCCCTCAAAAAACACACCTCCAGTGACCTACTTTCTCCCACCACACCCACCTGTCTGCAGTTAGCTCTCAGTGGTCCATTCAAATTATTAATTCATCTAAAGGAGCAGTCTACCTATAAGGTTTTACAGATCTCATAATCCAATCTATTCACCTCTGAAATTTGTGCATTACCTAACACCTGTGCTTTTGGGGGGACATTCCTAGATCCAAACCATGATAATCACCATTCTTTACTAGAGGACTTTAGAAAATGACTTCCCTACCCTTTGACTTTCTGCTGTTTGAGTATAATGTGTGAATGCTTTTCGTTTGTTCAGTTTTGCTTTGTGTTTCCCCTGCTTGGTGAGGGAAGGTGTTACTAGCCCTAGGATGAGATCTCCGTCTTTTAGTGAGTGTGGGCTCTTGAAAGGAGCTGCATCGGTTTCCCCACTCTGATGGGACAAGAGGTCTGGAGGCAGCTGTGGTTGGGTGCTTTTCTCTCTCATATGCAAGAGCAGTGGGAGCTGGTGTTGAGCGTGTCTCTTCTTCCAGGTGGAGGGCTAGAGCAGGCTTGAGTATGGTAGGTCCCTTATCTTGGGTCATTTGGGGTCTGACGAAATCTCAGTAGGCTACTCTTTTGTACAATAGTTTCTCCTAAGGTTGGAACTTCTCAAGAAGAACAGAATGCTTTGGTGCCCTGTGAGATCCTGGTTGAGATCCTGGAGGTAAAACTCACTTAAGTGTGAGGAGCCCTGGGTGACTGGGTCAGCCTTTCCACACTGAGTTCCCAGCTATTGTTCACTTCTAGTTCAGGGTTTCCTAGACCAGTACTGCCTCCCAAAGAAGCTTCTGCTCGTGGGTTTCCACTCCAAGAAGTTAGGAATCTCTGAATGTGCCTTTCTGATTCTTTAATTTTGGGGAATAGGGATTGGTCCTGGGATCCAGTTTCTTTGAATCTAAGACTTGTTGATTTTTCAATTTGTTTGCCTTTTTTTTAATATGTTATGAGGACAGAGTGTTGATTTCTAAGATCCTTACATGATGAAGAACCGAAAGAGGACCCCCCTAACCTGATTCGTGCATTGTTGATTCCATCTTCCACTATGGTCCTGACCATCTTAGGCACATCGGGCCCATATGAGGGGATTGTAGTAGACAGCTACACTGATGACCCCCCAGTGAATCACATCTCCCAGTAAATGCCCACGCCCTGTGTGGTTCCTTGTTGCAGTGACTTCAGGCTTGGCCATATGATTTGGGAAATGGGCCTTTATTGAGTGAATGTAGGAGGGGCTAGAAAAGAGCTTACATGTTGGACTTGCTTTCTTAGAAACTGCTTTTGTTTGTGGAAGCTCATTCTGACCCCATGGAGAATGAGTGGTCCTCGGGTCCAATTAATCACACACTCGTATTGACATTACTTGTGACTCTGAAAGTTGGTAAGCTTTCTACCCTATGGGAAAAGTTTTGCTTTAAAATTTCTTGATTCTAATTTTACTTTATAAAATACCATCTGAAGTGTAGGCAGCTAGTGCTTTATGGAATAGGAAAAAAAGCATCATTAAAAAGTTTAGGGGTGGGGCAGAAAAGGGAGTTCAGAGAAAATGACAATTACTATTTTTATAAAAGAAAGGGATTAACTTCTGAAACTCACTGAATGCAGCCATCTTAAATACTACCAAATTAATATTAAATATTTTTTCTTGAGCTCTTTCAAAGCATATCATAATTGGGGTTTTATTGTAAAATGTACATAAAATAAAAACCAACAGTGAGTGCTGTCTCATAGAAAGCATAAAAGGGGAACAGAAAAAAAAAAGAGAATTTTATCACTGTGTTGTGCTCTAGAGGCTGTAGGAAGGCTCTGGCAGAGGTGGGAGTAACTGTAGGCCATGTCTTTATTCCCAACAGTTCAGGATTCAAATGTGACATTCAGTTTTGAAACACTGTGCTAATACCTCCCTGCTGTACTTACTAAAGCAACTTGGGTTCCAGCAAAAGCACTGTGATCATTCCAGCTGGGGCTCTGGGTCTTCTTCAGTACATGATACTTGCTGCTTCTTGCTGTTTTTTTTCTGAATGAGGAAGACCCATCGTGGATATTTGGGTATTCCTCCTGAAATTTGGTCACTGCTGAGAAGGTTTTGGTGGAGTTTTGAAAAAGATACTTACCAGCTCTAAGAACTATGAAATGGACATCTAATGACTTCATGAACAGACTCATGAGCACCACTTTAAATCTCAGGTTTCACTCTGGAAGTTTGGATTTTCAGTCCAATGAAGGCATTGGACTGACTCAGAGGAAACCCACAGGCCCCCCACCCAGGCACCAGCCAGCAGACCTCCCAAGTGGTTTCTACTCTGCTCACACCCATCACTCATCATTCAATCCCCAGCAGCAGCAGCAGCAGCAGCAAAGAACTGGTAGCCCAGAACTTTCCCAATGGGACAAGAGTTTCTGGCAGCAGCCCAGACAGCACTGACAAGGGGAGGTCACAAAGCTCAGATTGTTGAGGGGGGTGTGTGCTTCCTGATCTGAAATAGGCCAACAGTTCCCAGGTGGTACACAGAGAGAGGCTGCCACAGGTCCCACAGGAAGCCAGAGCTGGGAGGGACTGTCCCTCGGTGACAGCAGAGTTCTATTCTGGACCAGAAACCAGGAGTGAAGGTGGTCAGGGCATGGCTTCTGCCAAGGCCTCATACATCCAGGCCTCTCACTCTCAAGGACAGGCACTGGGCCTTGTAACCTGGAGGGCCTTTGCTAAGTGGCCAGACCTGAGCTGAGAGCAGGCCTTGAACCTGCACCCAGGGGAGACTGTGGTGGTTGTGAAGGCCCTGGGAAGGCTAATGCTGGTGGAGCGGCTTGGGGTTAGCATGGTCTGATAATGGCTTGGTTCTTGGCCCCAGTGAGGCTGTGGGCCTGGACTGTGTCCCCCGTAGTCAGTCAGTGCCACCTGGGGGAGATTGCTATGGCCTACCATTGTCCCTCACTTTGGTGGGCCATAGCAGCAGAGCAGGGGAGGGGTTGAGAGGACCTTAGGGGAGCCCTGTGGATGGTGGCAGCTGTACCCTACAGGCACTGCATCCTTTGGGCACACCCCTGCTGGAGATGATTGAGCCCCATGGCAAGCTGGGGCGAGAATTACTGTAAGCTATAACTGGGCAGAGGCTGGCTCAGTGACAGGGTGCTCACCTGTCATGCACGAAGCCCTGGATTCCATCCCTAGTTCCTTCTCCTGCAAAAAGCTGGAATCACCCTGGGCAAACTAGAGGAAGACTATGGTTTGCATTTTCCTTCCCAAGGCAGGAGGTCGGAGTCATGCCCAGGTCATTCCCTGTATATCCCTGGCCTTGCTCTTGTCTTCTATCTCCGCCTTCTGCAAGCCTTTTTTTTTTCTCCCCAGGCCTCACCAATGTTTTGCACTCCCTCGTCTCCTTCTATTCAGTCATCAGCAGCTTTGGGCAGTAAGTGACCACGTCCTTCCTTCTCTGTTCCTTCGGGAGGGACCAGCCGAAGAACCCCTTTCCCCACCTGGGTGCTTTGCCCACATTGGACTCCTTTCTCATTCTCCCTGTCGCAGTCTACCTGGTCTCTTGACTACCCCTGGTCAGTTGTGACTAAGTCTGCAGTGTGGTGGAGGTGGGGCTCATGCCTGCCCCTTAGGATGGCATCTGAGCTTCCTGCGCTGTGCTTAGTGCTGGAAAGTTCCCAGCACATGCAGGTTCTCCAAGCACGGTGATGCCTAAGTTAAGTCCCCAAAGTGGAGGCAGGAGGACTGAGGCTCTGCCCTGATGAGTTGGCCTTGGGGCCAAGCCTAGACCCCTCAGGCTGTCCTTGAGTAGTGGCAAGTGGAGGGAAGTGGTACCCAGCCAGCACCTGGGTGGGGTAGAAGACAAAACAGGGGGCCTCAAGAGCACGCAGGCTTTCTGGTGTGTTCTTGGTGATGGAAGCCGGGTGGTTTGAGCACAGCTCTCCCTCACTTCCTCTCCCAGCCTAGGCACCCCGGGAAGATCAGTCTCTGCCTGCTGATGGAGGCCTCCACTTCCCCTCCAGGGCTTCCAGGGATCAACATGTCTATCTGTTCACTTGCAAGACAGCCATGAACATCCAGTTGGGGTGCACCCCAGCAGGGGGGCTGGTGACTGGAGTGCACACCCCCCATATTTCCCTGTGTCCCTGAAGGCATGGGGAGGAGGGAGGCAGCCCGCAGTTGAAGGGGTGTCCTGCTTAGCAGGCCACAGAGTCTGCTGCTGTGCACGGCTCTCTCTGTCTCTGTGGCCGTGCGGGTGCAGGGTGTCAGAGCTTGTTCCCCACCCTCCTGGGGGAGGCTGTGTGGCCTTCCAGCCAGGACCCTGGCCCCTGAGTGATGCCCACTCCCCACCCCAGGTGTGCTGGTGCTTTTGTCACTGGACTACATGACCTGGCTTTTCTACCACATCCCAAGGCTCTGCTGGCTGCTGTCAGCACCATGGCTGTGGCCCCCCTGTTTGATAACATCTGGCATGTTAAGAATAGATATATATGGGCCAGATGACGATGGTCACATCTGTCATCCCAGCTACTTGAGAGGCTCTGGCAAGTAGGAGAGCAGCTGGGCAAGTTTAGCAGGATCCTCTCTCAAAGTAGAAAGGGCTGGGGTGCGGCTCAGTGGGAGAGCCCTTGCCTAGGCTGCGTGAGACCCTGGGTTGCAATTCCCAGTGCTGAAAAGAAAAATATGTGCTGGTCCAAAAGCTGAGAACACTGTAGCACTGTGTTTGCCTGAGGGCACCCTTAACCAGTCATCCCCACAAATCCCTTCTGTTTTGCTTCCTGAAGAAGTGTAAGAACTTATGCAGATTATGAGGCTATGTCATTGTGTCCCAGGGCTTCCCTGCACATTTTATCTTTAGAGCAGCCTTGGAACGTGTTGACATTCTGTGTGCAATATAAGGCTCTCCTGAGGGAAACTGAGGCTCGTGAAACACTGAGTCACATATGTTGGGGGGACTCTGGGACTGCAGTTTGCCCTCAGGACACTTCCTCAGAGAAGGAGACCTGCAAGTCTGGGGGTTTGTGGTCCCCACATACCCATCTCCTGGGTCCCTTGAATGCCCCCTTGACAGCCCTGCTGCTTCCCTCCCTCCAAGGTCAAACTTGAGGGAAGGCCCAGGAGGGTCCTGCCTGAACCTCAGGCACAAAGAGGTCTTCCTCTGTCTAACACCTGTGTACCAGCAGTGGCCTGTGGCTGCTGCCCCTGAGGCTCCAGAATGGAGGCCTCTGGCTGCATGGTGTCCATGACCACCACTGCTCCACGTGTGAGGACCAGAAGGCTGTCCTGCTGAATGTAGGGTGCATCGGGCTCCGGTGGTAGCGCAGAGCCTGGGGCAGAGGCGACTCTCAGCAGACTTCTCTCCCAGGGCTGGACCTGATACCACTCTGCATCATGTTCCTGCTGTGCTTCTGGGAGGTCCAGTACAGCGTCCTGGCTGGAACTCTGGTGTCCTCACTCATCCTCCTGCACTCTGTAGTCAGGCGCAAGAGCCAGGTGCGGGTCAGGGGTGGGCACTCAATGGTGGGACTCCTTGGCCAGGCTGTCCTGGTGTCTGAGTTCATGGGGCACTGCGGTTACCGCTAAAGATGACATCCTCTTGTTGTGCACCACAGCAGTCTCCACAGTGCCTGGCCTCCTGCCAGCACCCCTGCTGTTCCTTCAGCGCACTTCCAGCTTGGGACAGGCCAGGCCTGGCAGAGGCTGGGTCCAACCTGCCTCCAGGACTCAATCCCTTCCCTCTGCCTTTCCAGTGTCAGAGGGCCCCATTCTTGTCCTACATCTGGCCAGTGGCCTGCACTTCCCTGCCATCGAAGCCCTGGGGGGGCAATGTTGAACAGGCCTGGGAAGGTATGTGGCTGGGTGGAGGTCACTGTGAGCTCCCACTTCCCTCTGGTCCACGGCTCTCTATTCCCCCACCCTGGCTTTCAGGACCAGAGGCCAAGCCCCAGCCATCAGGGGGACGCTCACCTGCTTGCACATTAACGAGGCTGACACACAGAAGGTCGCCAGTGGGTAATGAGCCCCATACCACCCTGACTGTGCCTCAACATGGACCACGGTGTCCCAAGCATGGCTCTCCCTGCCCGTCAGGGACAAGTGAGTCCTGTCACTCTGACATCCTCACTGGGTGTGACAGAGTGGCCTGCCCCCAGGATCCCCATGGCGCTGAGCTGTCCTGGAGTGCACACATCTGCAGCATCGACTACACCATGGTGCTGGGGCTCGGTGACCTCCTGGAGGACTTCCACAGGAAGGGTGCTTCAAGAAGCCAGCAGCACCCAGCAGGGAGATGGACCACACGGGAGGATGACCTGCAGAGACTCAGGCAGAGCCCTCCAGAGTCAAGGATGCTGACCCAGGTGGCCAACCCCTTCCTGGCACTAGACACTGTGGGTTGTGTTTGCAGAGCGCTCCTCCTGGTGGTCTTTGGAGACTGTTCATGTAGAGATCTCTCCCCTGGCAGCAGCCACACCCCCCCCCGGCCCCGGGCAGGCTGCCCTCCCTTGACCTACATGTGTGGAGGTGAAATGACCCTCTCCAGATACGGGCTTGTGCAGCCAGGCTGCCCACCCTGTGTGTCGAGCAGGAGTGCCTGTTTCCTGGACTGGAGAACATCTGTCCCCAGGTTCCAAGGCTCTGTGCTCTATTAACTGCTGACCTGAAGGGATTCTAGTACTTCTCCATCCTGGAGGAGGCAGGTGTGTGCAGCATTTGACTTAGCTGTCCTGCTGATCCTCTTTCCTATCACACTTTGTAATCTCTTTGGGGTCAGCCTCTGACACAGAGTTGGGAAGTAGGCAATAGCCTTTGATTCCGTTGCACAAACTGAACCACCCTTACTTCTGCTTTTTTAGAGCTTGAAAAACTTGTGTCTTTGGCGGAGAAATAACTGCAGCAAGACCCAGGTACCCAGCCCTACAACAGCTGTAAAGACCCCGTCCCAGAACAAAAGAGATCCCTGTGAAGAGCTTGATCAGACCCTCAGTGGGTGTCTGGTGTTGAAGATTCTCCCAGAAGGTCCCTGTCACTGTGATTTGATACCAGATGCCACCTGATAGACACACTGGCCCAATGGAGCAGAGAAAGGGCTGCAAGGTGATCCCAGAAGAAAAGGGAGCCCATGCGAGGCCCAGGTAGGACTCTAGTGTTCTTTGGGACAACTGGAGAAACCTTCTGCATGTCCCCTGGGCATGGACGTTTGGGGAGAGGGGCTTGGCAAGAGCCTATCAGATTGACAGACCAAGTGACAGAGAAAGGAACAGGGTTTCGCAGCTAGGTGGGCGAGGTGTGCTGTACCCAGCACCTGCCCAGATCTACACTGAGCTCCAGCAGGGAGGAGTCTCAGAGATGTCCATCTTGATGCAGCGTCCATGCTGTGGCTGGGGAGGACACCAAGGTGAGCCAAATAACTTCAAGTCTGTTTCAAAAGAATTCTGTTTGTTTTTTTTTTAATTGAAGTAATAGCTTTGGCGTTTTTGTAAAAATCATAAACACCTATTGTAAAAAAAATGCAGGAAACCACTCCCCGGTCCCCCTCCACTCTGTGAGCACCCCAGAACTTCCTGCTCCCTGGAATACACATATCTGTCAGAGTGTGGACACACTCCTGGCTCCACGTGCTCCATTCATGGTGCTCTGTGACCTGCGTTTTCATGTATCATTTGCTGTGAATTACTGTGACAATGAAGAGTGTCAGAATAAATGGTTTTTAATATCTGTATCTGTATTATAATGTCCTCAGCGAGCTCTCTGTTGAATAGGTACATGGATTATGGACTGAATTATTTGCCCTGAAATTCATCATTTTGTTTTGTTTTGTTTTTTTTTGGGGGGGGTTGGCGGTACCAGGGATTGAACCCAGGGGTGCTGAGCCACACCCTAGCCCTTTGTGTTGATTTTTTGAAATTTTGAGACAGAGTCTGGCTAAGTTTGGACCAGTCACCCCTGGGGAATTTTGATTGAAGTGAAATTTTATAATATTGCCCTCCCCCTTTTCTGTGGGGATTGAACCAAGGCGTGTGTGTGCCAGGTGAGTGCTCTACCACTGAGTTTATCTAGCCTCCTTAGTAGCTGGGATTACCAGGGCATACCATTGTGTATGGCTTAAAATTAACCCCTTTAAGTAACACTCTGGGGACCTTCAGCTCATAATGTTGCCCAGCAGACCCCTCTGTTTAGTTCTGATTTTTTTTCATCAACCCAAACTAGAGACTCGTTGCTACTGTACAGCTACCTCAGATTCCAGGCTCCCCCAGGTAACCACAATTCTAGCAAATGCACAGCCCAGGTGCTATGGCTGAGCTGCACTGTAGCCTCACCCTCTTTCTACCCTCAGGCAGCCATGAGAGTGAATCAGTGCCTTTCAATGATTTTAACAGATGACCCCAAAGGGGAAATGCTTTCCAATATTGAAGAAACCAAATCAGAGTTTGCCCTCCACAGCCCAGCTGGGTCAGGGCAGTGTGACAGGTGGCCAAGAGCTTAGTGCAGACACCCAAAACGGGGCTGTGAGACAGGTTTCCTGAGAAGTGCTACAGAAGGTCCCCTGGTGCTTCTCCAGGGAATAGTGTTCCATCCCCATAGCACCTTTCCCTCTCCAGGGTGCTCTGGTGGGCACCAGTTTCCCCAGGGAAGGGTTGTGTGCATTACCAGCAGATCAGCTGAGCTGGCTTCTTCCCACCGAGTGATCAGAACCCATGGAACTCGGGGAGCATGCGAGAAAGTCGCTTTCTACAGATAACCGACTTGCCCTGATTCCCGGCAAGTGTGAGAGAACGCCAGTGTCCATGGGATAATATGTACTCTGGACATCTGGCCCAGGGCCTCGACATGCCTAGGTCCCTTTGAACAGAGAGGAGGACTTAAGGGACATGGTGCTTAACTGTCCTGTTTTTCCAGGAATGACACAAAGGTCAAAGGCAGCTGGCATTGCAAAGGAGGGAAGCTTCCCAGGGACTCTGCAGAGAGTGTCCCCTCCTGTTGTTTTCAAGGCTGCCACAGAACTAGAGGGTGAGCCAAGTCAAAATGCTACAGAAGTCACTGAGGCTGGCTTTGAACTTGCGATCCTCCTGCCTCAGCCTCCCCAGCTGCTGGGATTACAGGTATGCACCACTGCACCTGACTTCTCTTTTGATAGATGGTCTCTAAATCACCTCAGATTTTTCTTAAATAAATTCTCCCATTGCTGTCACCTCTGGTGAATTTCCAGAATTCTTCTGAAATTTCAGTGTTCCCTTATGTGGCCCTGAAGGACTCTAGATGTGAGCCAGCAAAGGATGTTAAGAGGGAGGGTAGAAGGAAAACCTTCAGGGTAGAGGAGGAATCAGGAGAAGGGAGCATGGGAAGGAGTGGGAAGACATGGAGATGAGGTTGGCCAAATTATGTTTCCCTGTAGGTACAAATACACCACTATTGAAACTCACCATCCTGCGTAATTAATGCACACCCATAAAAGAAGTTTAGAAACAAAATTTCCAGAATTCTTGGAAAGCTGATTGGAGCTTTTTGATTTTCTTTGATGTCTCTGCAGTCCATATTTAAGAAATGAATGAAAAACCATAAGTCCCCTGTGAGGGAGGACAGTGACCCACTAGTAGCCATGCAATTCAGTCAAGGCTGGCAACCAACACTAAAAGGATATAACTAGTCCTGGGCACAGGGACCAACCACTCTGGGAAGCTGAGGTGGGAGGATCCCAAGCTCAAGGACAGCCTGGGCAGCTTAGTGAATCCTTGTCTCAAAAAGGACTGGGATGCTCAGTGGTGGAGTGCTTGCCTAACATGTGAGATCCTTGTTCCATCCCCAGTACCTCAAACAAACCAACAAAAAACTGGAAATAACCCCTGTGTCCATCAGCAGGGGACCAGCACTTCATGTTAGGGATGGAAGGGGGGCCTCCCTGGAAACTGAGGCAGTGTGAAGGGTTCTTGGGATCAAGTCAGAAACACTTCAGACACAGTGCTCGGAGTTACAGGCATGCATTTATTAGAAGGGACAGGAACGGGGAAAGGAGGACAGTCTCAAGGGATGTCAGAAATATCCATCACAGGAAAGCGGGGAGCTGAAACTCAAAACCTCAGTTCTGTGTTCTGACAAAAGAAGGTTTAAAGTCAGACACCAAAGTCATGCAAAAGAACTATAGTGTAAGTGAAAGTGAGATGAAAGTAAAGTTAAATCAAACAAAGGAGACAACACTGCCTCCAAATTAATCACTGTTGGATGTTTACCAGGAGAACTGGGCCCATGGGATCCAATTAAGGCTACATTTGGAAACAGACATCAGCCTTTCTATTTCTCAAAGGGAGACTCTGGGTCCTTTCAGAGAGGAGAGGGATTATGCGCCTGTCTGGCCCCTTAGTTTTATTGGTGGTCCCAGTGAAACTGGTGTCTTGTGATGAGACTAGTCCCATGACTGGCCAATTTTCTTCTGGGTTCTTATCTTGCAAATTAGAAAAATACAATTCAGGGACCAGCCAGGCATGGTGGTACACACCTATAATCCCAGCAATGTAGGAGGCAGAGAGAGGATGATCACAAGTTCAAAGTTAGCCTCAGAAACTCAGGCCCTGAGCAACTTAGCAGGACCCTTTCACAAAATTTTAAAAATTAAAAGATAGGCTGGGATGTGGGGATGTGGCTTAGTGGTTAAGCACCCCTGGGTTCAATCCCCTCTACCAAAAAGAAAGACAGAAATAGGTCTTGATGGTGCCTATTAATATTTCTAGCAGTTAGTCTGCTGTGTAGTCTCTGCCTCTGAAGGAGGGACCCATTGTCTGACCAACATCTACTCTTATTCACCAGGAAGCTTCCAGAGTCCTGCCCAAGTCCACCTCCTCTTGACTTTTGATTGACAGCTTGGGGGCTGTATGACTGCCTCTAAGAGGAAGGTGTGGTGCTCGGGGTAAGAGGTTTTAAGGAAACTGAGTCCCCCTGTTTTTGTCTCAGTTCCCCTTCCCCTTAATTGATTCATTACCCTTTGAATCACCCCCATCATGTTTTGTGAGGGTCTTGGCTATCAGGGTGATTGGGGGTTGTGGCATAGTCTGGGTGATGGGTGGTGGGGGTTCTGGAGACTTGGTTTACAGGAGCCAATGAAGACGTGGTCCTGAAGGTAGCTTTTCTTAATTAAGGCTGCGGGATGTTCTAACATTCTCAGACCCCACCTCCCAGGGCTCGTCTGTCAGAGAGGTCTCTCTGTGGCTGTCAGTCAACCTCCCTGTCTCCTCCCTGATGCCATTCATGGCTGAGCACCCACCTGACCCTGGCACTACAATGGCACAGGAGTCTCAGATACATTTTGCTGAAATAAACCACACAGGAAACAGACAGTGTCCTGTGGTTCTGGTAGGGACAGTTGTAAACCAGGTGAAGTCATCCATAGCCACAGGAGACTGGCTTGCTGGGGCAGGCTGCAGGCTGGAGCCTGCCAGGGCCTCAGAAGTCATCCTGGAGCCAGGCGACTGTCCTGTATCTTGACTGGCTGCTTATCGTGTGTGGGGTGTGTTTCTCAAAATGCACTGAACCTGCAGTTAAAACAGGCAGTTCATTAACTATGAACTGTAGATCAATGAAGTTGATTTAATAAAGGAAAAAATAAATAAAAGAAAGCCAAGCACAGTGTTGCACGCCCACAATCCCAGAGCCTTCAGAGGCTGCCGCAGAAGGATCACAAGTTCAAGTCCAGCTTCAACAACTTAGCAAGCCTTGCTTAAAGTAAAAGGTAATTAAAAAGGCCTGGAGATACGGTTCAGTAGTAGAGGCCCTGTGTTCATCCTCAGTACCAAAAGAAAGAAAAAAGAATCATAAGAAAGAAGTACCTACACAAGCCAGATAAAATACATGGTGCATGGACCATAAAGTATGACTTCTTAAGGTCATACCAGGTTTACGCCTGGTGATTTCTGAGCCCCTTCCCCACCACCCCCACTCCCTCCTTTCCTAACACTGAATCCTCAAAGTCCTTCAGTTACATTCTTCTTCTCAATGGCCCCTCCTATGCAGCTTAGGGGCTGCTTTTGTTTTGGTTTGTTTTTGGTTCCAGAGATTGAACCCAGGGATGCTTAAACACTGAGCCACATCTCCAGGCCTCTTTATTTTTTATTTTAAGACAGGGCCTCACTAAGTTGCTGAACTTGCCAGCCTCCTGCCTCAGCCTCCCAAATCACTGGAATTGTAGGCGACTGCCCCTGTGCCCATGGGACTGCTTTTTTCATGAGGCTTTGACACTCATCAGTGGCCTTTTGAATTTCCAAACTCTTAGCCACATGTGTTTGCTTGCATCAGTAACCAGCAAGTAAGTGCAGCGAAGGCCCCGCTGAATCTCCCAACCACTGGAGGACAGAGTTCTCACATCAGGTTCTTTCCTCCAAGAAGATTTATTGCTCTGGTGCTGGTGCTGAAAAGGAGAGAGGTGGAGGGAAATAGTCAAGTCCGGTCGACCACACTAAGGAGCAACGAAGCCAAAAAGAGCAAGATGGGGAAGCCACTGGAGCCCTGGATGATTTCAGTGTTGTGGTCATGGGCCCTTGTGATGCTGTAAGAGGTCACCACCAGCTGCCACCCTCCAGTTGGTGGATCTGAGCCTGTGGTAGGCAATGCATTCTGGGCTGATGCAGGACTTTTTCAGCCTGCACTGCTCTAACCCAGGCAAAGATTGACACTCGGAAATTTGTTATTCTAAAAGGTTAAAGGTTAAAGAGTTTTCAGGCCCAGAAAAGAGCTGGCCCCACCTGCCAAACTTGACTCCAGACAATTTTTACCCAAAGATCTGAAGACAGTTGGGAAGTCGATATCACGGAAACCAAGAGCTACAGGCCTATCTTGTTCTGCAGTATTCGTTTAAGCAGTTTAGGAGGAGATGTGGGTCTTCTATTCATCCAGCTTGGCACACACGCCCTGCATTGAAATATCTTGGTATAGGAGGCAGAAGATCCAGGGACCCAGGCCAGAGCAGCCATGGGGCAGTGAGCCTCAGACCTGGACAGCCCTGCCTCCTATAAGACCCTGGTTCTCAGCAGCCTGGCTCTTAGCAGCTTGCACCTCCAGCACCTGCTCACATCTCCAACACACACACACACACACACACACACACACACACACACACACACATGTGCGTGCATGTGTGGACACACAGTAGAGTCCCTCTGCCTACCCTCCACTGGCAGGAAAGCACACTTCCGTGCTCTGCAACTGCCCTGTGGCTAAACAACCTGGAGGTGACACCAGGACCTTCAAGACTCTCAGGAGAGGAGCAAAGCAACATCTCAAGCTGTTTGGGATCAGATCCAATCATTCTCCGAGCACTGGAGAGGTCTCCCATGATATGTCCCCAGGGCAGGCAGTGGAATGGGTTGGACTGAAGACTGCAGTCTGACTTGTTAGGAAGAACTTGACACAGCCCCATTTTGGAACAAATCCTCCACCTTAGAACAAGTCACCCCAGGACACTCTGATTCAGCCTGACCTAAACCCAGGCAATACACCATCATCACACAGGGAAGGGAATCCTTATCTGGGACTGGAATCCTGAGAAACACCTGGTTCAACAAGGAGCAGTGGCCACCTCAAAGAATGAATGTGACACCATAGGACCTTTCCTGACAACCCCTAGCAACGGCCTAACTACAGAAATTCCCCCACTCCCTTGCTGCCCTGTAACTTCCCTAGGCTGTAAGCAGAGCATGGGTTCCAGCCTCTGCTGGTGAATCCCCACCCCCACCTCCAACCTCTGCCACAGATTTGTCCTGAATAAACCTGTCACTGTTGAGCCACCTCTCCTCTCTCTCTATTTCTCTCTTTTGATTCTTTCCTTAGAGATCTAAGCCAAGAAGGACCTCTTTCAGCACATTGAGAGCTGCAGAGACATGGACCGTGGCTGCCACTGAGGAAAAACCTAAACCTCTCTGCCTCACATACTCCTGATTGACCTAAAAATCTGCCTTTGGAGATCCTGAGGCTGGGCGATACCTTATCAGTCACCCATCAGCACTGCTGCAGTTGACACCTGTGACACATGGCTCATAAGAGCAGTTGCTTAGGCTTTCCTTCAGAGACCCAAAGGCCACTTTTGCAGAAAACACTGGCCCTTGTGCTGGCAGGTGTCTTAGGAGTGATGGGAACAGGATGAACAGGCACCTCTGCCTTCATACGGGGTCTGCTCCCTTTGCTGCCTTAGTCTTCGGGTCAGATTTTGCTCAGCACTGCACACAGACACGTTGATGGTTGAGAGATGTTTTGTTCAGGACTATAATACAGTGCCAACTTGACCTAGACTTGCCTGACCTCTCTCTGCCCCCTTCAAAGCTGAACACGCCTACCAGCCACCACAACCAGAAACACCAGAAAAGAGGAAAAAGAAACGTTACCCCTGTTCCTGGAGGATCTGCACCTGTTCCCAGAAAGGACACGATCATGTCCTTTATTTGACTCTTGAATCTTGTCCTGCATCTGTAACCCCTAGAGCTGAGAGGCTAAGAAGCAAAGCTCCCTCTTTTCCATTCTTGGCCACTGAATAAAGCCTTTCTTTCCCCCACAAAACACATCTCCTGGACATTTGTTTTTTTTGTGGGATGAGCATCCAGGCCTGGGTTGGGGAACAAGACCAGTGGCTTGGCAGGGGTGGCCACAATGGATGGGTTCCCTCTGTTCAGGCTTCTCCTCAAGTAGATCTTCCAAGGCCCTTTGTGAACATTTTGTCTTTCTTCCTGAGAGGAGGAGATACTTGGGCAGGCCACAGCACCCAGGTTGCCATCTTTTTTTTTTTTTTTTTTTTTCTTTTTTTGCAGAGAGAATACTGGGGATTGAACCAGGGATGTTTTACCACTGAACCACATCCCAGCCTTTATATATATATAAAAAGATTATATATATATATATCTTTTTTTTTCTTTTTGGAGACACGGTTTCATTAAGTAGCTTAGGGCTTTGCTAAATTGCTGAGGCTGTCCTGGAACTTGCAATCCTCCTGCCTCAGCCTCCCAAATTGCTGGTGTAACAGGAATGGGCCACTGCACCTGCTTTGGATCACCACCTTTTTAGGGCAAGGCTGTCGGTGAAGCCACCTGAAGCCACTGACCATGTCCTCCAGCTCCCACCCTCCTCCTGCTGTACACTCACCTCTGCTCCAGGTTCAGCCCTGCAAAAGAAACTGTTCCTTCCATGATCCATGCAGGTCTGCCTTCTCCATCTTGTTTTCTAGTTCTATTAGGCCTTACATGACAGTTCACCTCACGTACGTGTATACATCATGTACATGTTTTCTCACTAAATTGGGAATTCAGAGTTACATGATAGGCAGGATGGTGACCCCCATTTTTCTTTCTAAGGCTAGACTGAAATTGGTTGATTGAAGGGTTAAACCTAGAAACGCTTTACCTGAGCCATATCCACAGCACTTTTTATTTTTTGTTTTGAGACAGAGTCTCACTAGGCCTGATCTGGAACTTTTGATCCCCTGCTTCAGCCTCCTGTGTTGCTGGGATAACAGGAATGGGCCCCTGCCTGTGTCACGTGCCTGTACTCTCCTGGTGTCTGAAGTTAGATGAGGAGTCCTGGTTTCCTTTAGGCCCTGGGCCTCTGGCTGCTACCTCCACTGTGGTCTTGGTCACTGTCCAAGGTGCTGGGCGCCCCGGGCCTCCCAAATGTTTTCTTGGTCCTCTGTGGAGGGAAGCTGCTTGGGTGAACCCGCGCCCTGTGGAAATCAGGGTCCCCTCTGTGACCTGTACTGGTGCACAGCAGCAGGAGACGCTTCCGGGGAAGGAGCAGTGATCTGGAAGGGCGCCAGGTCCCCGGGGAGCTTTGCACTAGGAAGAGGGAGGAGGGGCGGGGCCTCGGGTGGAGTGGCCAGTGGACAAAAGAGCTTGGCGGGGCAGCCCATCTCCCTGTGCTGCAGGTGCACCAGGTCCTGCTGGGCAGGATGCAGCCATACCCCAGTGCAGGTTTTCAGGGCTCCAGGTGTCCCTGTGGCGAGGATTCCCCCCTGGGAACTGGCTCCCACTGGGTAGGGTTCAGGGATGGATAGGAGTTTCCTGGGTGCGAGGGATCTCCAGAGACCTCCAGGGACCATGATGCGAGGTGCAGGTGCGGGCTCGCCAGGCATAAGTCTCCATGGTCAGGTTGGGGCGACACCCAGCTGGCTCTTCCTGCTGGTTCCAAGTTTCGGTTTCTCTTCGGAATATGGGTCCCGCACCACACCCCCTGGGCGGCGGGGCTGCAGGCCTTTCTTGGGTCCCAGGCGACGTCCCTGAAGGGCAGGCCCTCCACCCCGACCTGCCCCAGCCTGGAGGGTGCAGCAGCCTCTCCAGTGCTGCAGGGTTGAAAAGGCTTCTGCGAGAGCGCTTAGAGCAGCAGGCAGCCATTGTCCTGCTCCACCTGTAACAACTATAGTAACTTTTAGGAGAAAGGCGCAGTGTCCACCCCCCACCCCACCCCCACACACCTCGGCCAATTTCCAGGGCAGGGTGGTGTCTTTGAGCAGTGCAGACCAGACCACAGTTCAGCCATTCCTGTCCCGCCTGCTTTCCCTGGGTGGTGGCTAGGGGCGGGCGAGCCTTGAGTTTTGCCCCTGGCCAGTGACTGGCAAAAGGACTGGTGGGAAAGACAGGAAGCTGAGCAGGGAAGTGTTGAGTATCTAGGGCGCTTACTCTGCCTTTTGGCCCTTGGTGCAGACTTAACACTAGAGTGCTTTGGAGAGGTGTCCCAAGCCCTACTCCGGAAGTTCTCTTCTGTAGGCTAGTGGAGCACTCCATTGGACAACCTCAGACGGTGACCAGCCAAGACACACCGCTCCAAAATGTGACCTGACAGGTAGACATGCCCCCCCCCCATACACTTAGGCATATCTGTGACTGATTATTCTTCGAAACCTGGATACCAGGAGTAGCTCTGACAGCTGTCCTTCTGTAAAAGAAATTGCCCTCAGTGGAGGAAATCTGCATTAGTACAGAGGGCTGCTCCCAGACAGCTTCAGTTACCTGGGAAACTGCATAATGACACCATCTCCATTCATCTCATGCTTCTACCCTGGCCCTCTTTTTTTTTTTTTTTTTAATTGCATATTTATAACCTTTTCTCTTATTGATTGATTGATTGATTGATTGA
Source organism: Spermophilus citellus (assembly GCF_964194105.1). Classification (NCBI taxonomy): domain Eukaryota; kingdom Metazoa; phylum Chordata; class Mammalia; order Rodentia; family Sciuridae; genus Spermophilus; species Spermophilus citellus. The sequence goes on along the minus strand of NC_138198.1, from coordinate 203,461 downwards.
GGTGCTGGGGATTGAACCCAGGGCCTTGTGCATGTGAGGCAAGCACTCTACCAACGGAGCTATATCCCCAGCCATCTGGCCCTCTTTTAACCGTGTCCACCCCCAGTAGTCCCCAAGCTCTGTCCTTTCCTGTAGCTCTGGTGTTGTGTAAAGGCCAACTTTAACTCGTATTTTGTGTGTAGGTATGTAATCAAATGTGCATAATTATCCTCCTGTTAATCTGTCTGATGTTGATTTAATTCATAGCTCAGCTAAAGAACCTAGAAGGGTGGAGGGAAGCCGTGTTTTGCTCCTCTACAGTGGAAAGGAGCCTGGGGCAGCAGGGAGGGGATCACTGAAGGTGTTTGAGTGAGGAACTGCCAGACCTTGATGGTTTTTGATTCAGGGGGCTGTGTGGAGGGGAGGGGGCATGATGGGAACTGGGCTGGGCTGTAGCAGGTGAACTGTGGGAGAGGGGCAGGGGCTGCAGCAGAAGCAGTCTGCGTGCAGCTGGTAGGTACCTCCAGCTGGTGAGGTGCCACAGCTGCAGCCACTGCTTCTGCAGCTTTTTAATGCAGGACCAGCAGAAGTGGGTGGTGGATAGGTGGGTGTGCCTTGGGATTCACCGGTTAGGCCAGAGCCAAGGCCTGCCATCTTGACCTTGACCCTTTCCCCAGTTGGATGCCACCTGGTTAAGGAGAAGAGTGGGCCTCCATAGATGGCAGTGTCCCCCAGTTATTGGGAACCCTGACCCCAGCCTGTTAGCAGGAGGCACTGCTCAGCCAGAGGTGACCGTGGCCACTAGCACCTCTCTAATGCTGTAAGCTGTCCCTGTAAGACTCACCTAACTCTCACCTGTGGGGCAGCTGTCTTGTCCCCTCTCTCAGGGAGCAGCTGAGATACTAAGGCCCCCGGGGCAGGAAGTGGCACCTGGCTCCAGACTGGCTTTCCAAGCAGCTCTGCAGGCTGCCTGGGGGTCACCTGTGTTAGGCCAAGGTTCTTCCCTGGCTGCAGGTCCACCTGAGTCTCCTGCCCACCTCCCCCAAGTTCTCAGTGGTTGTATGGGTAGCTGGCCTGGCTTGTGGTGTGAGCTGCAGTCTTAGCCTCCCTGGGTGGTTGCAGACACAGAGGGGGGCTTCTGGATGGAGGGTGATCCAGGGTAGAGTGGAACTTGGGATGGAGCAGTGGCCTTGAGCAGCCACAGGAGACACACTGCTGCTAGATTTCCATTGGCCAATGAACTTCCTGGCTACAGCAATCTCACTTTCTCAGAAAACGAAACTGAAATGGGACTGTGGTCACATGACAGGAGGCACAGTTGTAGCTGCTGCCTTGGGAACTCTTGCTTCTCCTTTCAGACCTGCAGGGGAAGGGACACTGGGCTGGAGGATCCCCCAGCCAGAGACACGACTCCTGCAAGGCGGCACCCAAGTTCTGCAGCCAGTGTAGAAAGAGGCTGCCTCCTGCAGCCCCAGGACCAGGCAAGTCCCAAGGGGCACTGGAGTCAAGTGGGGAATGGGGGCATCTGTGCCTTCCAGGCAGATGGGAGCAGGGCCAGCTTGCAGCCTCAGGGAGGCCTGACCCTCCCCCCACACTTTCCTCAAGCAGTTTTTCGAGGTTCTTTGCTGGAGTCACCTGTCCTGCTTCAAGTTTCCAGCCTCTTTTCTTTGAGGGAACTGAGTTTAGTCCCCCTTGGGGATGAGAAGCCTCTGGCTGAGCTGAAGGGCTCTGGACACTCCAGAGGATATCTGGGGAGGAGTCTGAGGCTGCTGGAGGGGGAGGGCTCTGTGGGTTTGCAATGCCCTGGGAGGGGTCCCCGCAGCCTGCCCAGGCTGTCAGTGGAGGGACAGGAGGGGACCAGCTGTCAGATGGGCCTTCCTGCTGATGGCGGGAATAGAGCAGGTGCCTGCCCTGCCCCTGCCCTGCTGCCCTAGAGCCCCTGGGGCACAGAGCTCCCAGAGGGTAGCACTGCTTTCCCTCCGCCCCAAGGACGCCCTGAGCATCTGGGACTTGTGGATCCTTGGGGTGGGGCAGTGGCCATGAGCAGCCACAGGGCCTGCAGATGGTTTGTGAAGATGGAGTTGTGGAATGGTGGAGCCACCTGCCAGGGCTCCCCACCCCTGGGTACCAGGAAGAACATCTGCCAGCTGGCGCCTTGGGAGGGGAGGGTTTGCAGTCTCAGGGGTTTAAAAAAGCCAGGCTGCTAAGCTGTGATGTGCCCAGCATTGTGCTAAACACGACATCATCATAAATCCCTGTCCTACAGATGCTGAGAGTGAAGCACAGAGAGGTTAAGTAACTTGCCCACAGCCTCACAGCTAGCAACAAGAGACAGGATTTGAACCCTCTGGAACCCAAGTGCAGGTTGAACTGTGGTTGAGGTCTTGCTGGTCTGGTTTGAGGGGAGAAGAGGGGTACTGGTCTGAGCGATGAGCAGTGCCAGCCTCTCTTCACAGGCTTGCTGTGGGGCCAGCATTAAGATTAATTATGGGACAAGACAGGGTGGTCCCTGACAGAGGCCAGGAAGGGCAGGTGGGGCAAACACAGCACCCTGAGGGAAGTGGTGACCCAGGGTTCATCCTGCGCAGGGCCTCCCTGAAAGGCCGCTGCCCCCTGCCCCTCTTTTCATTTTTGGTGAGGGGCTGGGATGGGCCCAGAACCACTTGCCAGCAGAATCTGAATAAAGGGGAATCTGCCTGAGAACAAGGATGTGTGGCCTTTTTACCAAAAGCTGCTGATTCTTCCCATCCTGGGGGCAGGAATCAGAGGAGAAGCAGCAAAGGGCCAGTCTCTAGCCTTGGCCCTGAGCCTGAACATGGGATGTTTACACTTCAAAGGGGAGTAGTTGGATTCCTAGGGGTAGTTATTTACCATCCAAAAGGCCAAAGGTAGGGGTACGTTAATCAGGTTTCTTGGGGATGGCTGACTGGAAAGGGGCAGGAACTCTCCCTTTCTAGGCACTACTTCTCATCGCAGTGTTTTTAGAGTTTATTTTACATCCAGGCCTGGGTTTGTCATCCATTACACTACCAGGGGCTGCCTTCCAGGGGATGCCCATCCCTGCAGGTAGGGAGAGAGGGCAGAGTGGCCTGGCACTTCACCTAAGCCAGAGCCTGGCAGGGGTGCCAGCCCTGGCTCCCTCGTGCCTGGTGCTGACTCTGTTTACTGGAATAGAAACTGAAACAGGAACTGGGGGCTTGGCTCCTCAGCAGCGGAAGGCCACTCCTCTCAGCCACTGGGAGGTTCTTCAGGTGGTTCCATCTGCTGCAGGACCAGAGTAGGAATCCCAGGAATTCGGGAGCCAGCGAGGCTGTGGGATGCTCTGCCAGGAACCCAGGCCTGGAGGTCCTGTGGATGAAGGCCTGGGGGAGACCTAGACCTAGGGTCTCTGCAGAGGCAGGGGTGGGGTGGGGGATGGGCTTTGAGAGAGGTGGGCCACCCTTTCCTGCCCCAGGTCCCCAGGGATCCAGGCAGGGACTCCTGCCAGAATGCTGGGAGCTTCCTGGAGGAGGCACCAAGGCCCATGCAGCTGTTGCTTTTTTATTCTGTGTTTTCCTGGAGGATGTGTGTTTCTGCGATGGAGGAGATAAGTTCAGAGTCGCCAGAACATCAGGGCTCCTGGGAGCCTGGATGGTGGGCGCTCCCTGCAGGAGGAGCAGCCTTGCCTCTGGGCCCAGGGTGGGTGGGTTCCCCGGACCCCTGGCATGGGTGGGTGAGCCCCCATCAAACAAGGGGCGAGGCCAGATAATAAGGTCTCACCCCCATGAGGTCTCCCAGGGGGTTCCAGTGGAAGCCCAGCCCAGGATGTCCAGGAGGCCCAGAGCAGATGTCCACTGGGTGGGGAAGAGGCCTGGGCAGTGGTATCTGGTCCCTGAGTTTTGCTCCCCTCTGCCCCCAGTGCCTACCACACAATGGGCTGGCAAAGCCTGCTGTACTACGCCCTGGTGTGTTTCCTTTTCAACTGTAACAGAATTATTATAACATACATTTGGCATTTGATCTCTCTCTCTCTCTCTCTCTCTCTCTCTCTCTCTCTCTCTCATTTATTTATTGGTATTGGGGGTTGAATTCAGGGCTACTCAAACACTGAGCCACATCCCCAGCCCTATTTTGTATTTTATTTAGAGACAGGGTCTCACCGAGTTGCTTAGTGCCTTGCCCTTGTGGAGGCTGGCTTTGAACTCGGGATCCTCCTGCTTCAGCACCCCCCAACCCCTGCCTCTGGGATTACAGGTGTGTGCCACTGTGCCAGGCTGCTTTGGATCTTTTAAAGTGGAGCATTTCACAGGCTGGTGGAGCAGAGCACTTGTCTAGTGTCAGTGAGCTGGTTTGAGCTTCCACACATTTTTTTTTCTGGTCCTGGGGATTGAACCCAGGGTCCTTAACCACTGAACCACATCCCGAGCCCTTTTTATATTTTATTTTGAGACAGGGCCTCACTAAGTTGCTGAGACTGGCTTTGAACCTGTGATCCTCCTGTTTCATCTCCTCTCCCACCCTCTCCCTCCCCATCTTGTTCATAGTCCAGTGGTGAAGCCAGAATTAGACAGGCAGTCAGTATAGATAGGTAAATTGAGTCAGGTCAGATCTAGGAGGTAATTTGAGTGAGTCCAGGAAGTTGAAGACTGTCCCCTGAAGGATTGAAATGTTAATTCCTTCAGCCCTTCCTCCACCCTTACGAATAACCTCCCCTTCTCTAATCTATTGCTAAGGTAACCTGTCCCAGGAGCTGCCCCTCTCTATAGGGAGCTATAAGGTTGTTAATTAATGTGTCCTGGGCTGTTCCCTCCTGCCCTTCCCCCTTCTGCTGTTTCTCACCTTTTGGCCATCCCACCTAGCATTCCTGGGCCCAGTCACACACACCCGGAGGAGAGAGATAAAAGGAAGAGAGAAGAACAAAGAAAGCCTAGGGCAGATTTTAAAAAAAGCAGAAAGCCTCACTTCTTGGATACCAGGATACCAGCTATGGCCCCCTTCTTCCTCTTGGGAGAAGTCTATGTTACTCCTTTTTAAATAAACTCTGCCTTACATGCTTCCCTCGGTGTGCTTCTCTAATGTTCAAACTTCAACATGTGGGGGAGCAGAACTCGTAACCAGCGGTACCAGTGGGGTGGTCAGAAGCGGCTCTGTGGTTCCAGTTATGATCTCCAACAGCAGGGAAGCCAGGCGTCTTTTGGAAATCAGATGGCCACTTGTGTTTGTTTTTGTTGGACTGCCTGTTGAGATTTATAGTCCTTAGGGCTGTTTGTGTTGGAGAACACAGGAAGCCAGGGCAGTACAGCAAAAAAGGGCACAGGGGCACGGGAGGCCAGGAACCATGGAACAAGAGTAAGGCACCAAAAGGAGTTTTATGGGGGTGGAGGGAGATGCTTCCAGGGGAGGTTTCCAGGTCTGTGAAAGGGTGAGGGCCAGGAAGTCACTGTGCTTAAGGTTAGGACAGTACCTATATAGGTCACTAGAGGTAGGAGGGCCTAGACCAACTAAATTGTTGCTACCATTAGCTGGTTGGCCAAACAGAGTTTAGGGGCCAGGTCTCTTCAGCCAGGTGCAAAGACCCCCCCATGGGATGGGGAGTGGGAAGAGGAAGGGAAAGGGAAGGGAAAGCTGCTGGCCCGACCAGGGCCTGGCTTAGGGGCTTGGGTGTGCCTAGGGCTCTGGCTCCTTTCTCTGGCCCTGCAGCCCTGCCCTTCTGTATCTGGCAGCTTTGTCCTCAGGCTGGAGGCAGAACTCTAGGCCAGGGTCCAACATCCAGCCTGCCATCATGGACCCCCCAGGAGGGGGTGTGTGTGTCCAACTCCAGTAGGAGCCCTGGAGCCCTCCCTGAGTCTGTCCCTGGGGCCAGGGGAGATGTCAGGTTCTGAGTAGATTAGGTTTCCTAGAGCTGCCTGTCCAGCTGGCATAGAAGGAGGGAGGCCCATCAGAATCCTGGGCTTGTTGTTAAATGTCAGCTGTGCAAAGGGAATTGGTCTGGGAGTAGAGAGTGTGGCAGAAAGTTTTCCAACTTTTTGGCGATGTGTTGTGTATGGGCAATTAGAGGCCTTGGTATAGGGTCTGAGTTCTCCACAGGGACTTGGTATAGGGTCTAAGTCCTGCACGTGGTCTTGGTATAGGGTCTTGTTATTTGGGACCCCCAAAATACCACCAGAGACCAAGATCGATGTAAACAGCAGAGAGGTGTTTATTGAAAGTTAGCTCAGTCCTCTGCGTGCACACAGCAACTGGTGACGCTGAGAGGCCCCAGCCCAGGGTTTGCAGCAGTTTTACACACTCTTTGGGGAAGGCAGGGACTTCACATACATCATAGCATCTCTTAGCAAATCGTCCCACACCGCGGGAAAATCAAATAACAACTCTAAACATGATTAGCACATTCACTGGCAGGAACAAGTTGAGTAGGGGTGATTGGTTACTACGAGAGGGGAATTCGTTTGAACTGATTGGTTTAAGCCACGAGGGGTGTTCGTGCTGAACTACATGGTTTCCCAACGCGTGATCAACCACCATAAACTATTGGGAGGGTCATCTGACATCCCAGATATTTCCCTGTCTCATGCTGATTGGTGGCTGCTAGGGGGTTGCTATGGAACCCCACCTAGCCTGACTGAGTCAGGGACACCTGGCCCAGCAGATCTCTTCTGTTATTTGTAGATAAACAACTTAGCAGGGTGGGAATGTGCCTAGGAGTGCTCTGTGGGTCTTTCCAAGGACAAAGTTCATGCCCCTTTTTGGACAGGCTTTGCTCAGAGGTAGAGGCTGGTTTTTCAGTCTGAATCCTGCATGTGGTCTTGGTATAGGGTCTGAGTCCTGCACATGGGCCTCCTTCAGCTCATGGGCCCGAGGGTCTTCTTCCTCCAGCACTCTGGGCCCCAGGTCTGCATGGCCCCTGCCTTGCAGGGAGGAGATGCAGTGGTAAAAGAGCAAGGAGAGGGAAGAGAGAAGGGGCTAGGGGAGGGAACACCTGGAGCCTGGCAGGCCTGGGCCTTGGCAGTCAGCTCAGAAAACATTCCAGGCAGAAAACCAGGCTTGAAATGGCACGGTGTCATCAAGACCCAGATTTGACAATAGAGATTCTTTGAAGGGTGAAGTTCAGACTCAGGTGTGCAGTCTTCAGTGGCTTTGTGCACACTGTGTCGATGACATACCTGGTGACACAAGGTTCTCTGTAGACCAGAGGGTAGATGGATGGGGTAGTGCTAGGCTAAGGGAGGCAGGCCTCCGCTGGGAGGTGCCTGGACTGGGGCTTCCTGCCCCTGAGGAAGGAGAAGGATTTTTCTGGTCTGGAAGAAAAGGGCAGATTCTGTTTTAGAGCTGCAGAGTTTGGGGTGCTTTGGACATTGCCCCTGCCGTGCCCGTTTCTTTTCTTTTTCTCTTTTCCTACACTACCCCTTTCTCTTTCTTTCTTCCTTGGTATTGGTGATTGAACTCAGAGGTGCTCTATTATTGAGCTACATCCCCATTTTGAGACAGGACCTCCCTAAGTTGCTGAGGCTGGCCTCACACTTGGAATCCTCCTATCTCAGCCTCCCCAGTTGCTGGGATGATAGGCACATGCACCTGGCAGCCTAGCCTCTTTCTGTCTGATTCGCTGTTCCTTTGCAGCTGGGGCTGAGTCCTGGTCGCATCCTGCCTGGCTGGTAGCAGAAACCACAGCAGGGCCTCGAGGGAGGTCAGGTCTGATCTCTGCAGGGTTTGTCCCAGGGTGGCCTGCTCCCTGCTTTTCCCTGACCTGACCTGTCCTTCATCTGCCTGTATAGATTCTGAGAACAATAACTCCTTGGTGGCTCCATCCCTGGAGGAGGAGATGGAGTTGAGGGAAGCGCTGCAGGAAGACAGGGGACTGTGCTTGTCCCTTGGCTCCAGGGATCTGCAGGGACATGCAGCTGAGCCCAGTTCTGAAGATGGGTCCTGGACCATCCAAAGAGTGAGTGAGCCGTGCCGCTCCACCGTCCCTGCTCCTGCTCTGTGTTTCCCTGGTGGCTGAGCTGGGCTGGCTGTCACCCTCACCACCACCATGTGTCCCTCACCCCCTGACTTTCCCCTGCAACCTTACTGCACAGAGGTCCAGCTGGCCCCAGAAGTGCCACCACCTGGCTGCCCTCAGTGTCTGGTCCATCCCCAGAGGTGTCTACTGGCTCCAGGCCCTGGATCTCCACCTTCTTTTCACAGCTCTAGACCCAATATGTGTGTGCCTCAGGAGCTGTGCTGGGCCAGGTGTGGTCCTGCTCTCTCTGGGTCTCTGTATTGAGGTGAGGGGCTGGGTGCCCCTCTGTGGTGCCACAGGGCCCATGTGTGGGTGCTCGCTGGCTGGCAGGGGCTCTTTCCCAGAGGTGAGGCCCCATTGCCCTCTGGGAGTCGTTAAACACCAGGGAATTGTTGCTTGGTCAGGGCCCTGGCTGGAGCCCCCACAGGCCTCTGGGAGGGATCTCCCTGCAGGGGTTCAGGAGCACTAGGCTCAGCTCCAGCTCACAGACACCCAGAGTGTGGCACCTGCTCCCAGGCTTCCTCCTGGCTCAGGGGGGACGGTGGCTTTCTGTGCCTGGGCTGGGGCTGGCTTGTGAGGTTCCTTGCAGGGGGTGCTCTGTGGCCCAGTGTGTGACACGCTGGAGTCCTCTGGTCCATGCATGTGGGCGGGTGCTATGCGTGGTGCCTGGGTGTGGGGTGTGTATGTGTGTAGTGTCTGGTGTATGTGGTGTGTGTGAAGTGAGTGTTGATTTGTGTGTATGTGTCAGGGTGCAGGGCCTGTGGGGGGGAGTGGTGTGTTTGTGTGTATGGTGTACGGTTGTATCTTTCCCCTGGAGTAACCCCTTCCTCAGCAGGGAAGGCCACACAAACCTGGGCCTTGGGGGATACTGAAGGCTTGGGTGAACCTTCAAGTGAGAGTCACCATGGAGACACTCAGGGGATGGTGATTAAAAATGCTGCAGTGCTCAGCAGGATGAGGGTCTTTTTAAGCCTTCACAGAGTAAGTTGAAGAATCTTTGTGTAAGAAAAAAAAGGAGCAATAGCCAGGAAACCATAGCTGTGCACAGTGGTGCACACCTGTAATCACAGTGACCAGGAGGCCAAGGCAGGAGGATCCAAAGTTCAAGGCCAGCCTCAGCAGCTTCGTGAGACCCTGTGGCAAAAGAGAGAGAGAGAGAGAGAGAGAATAAAGAAAGGACTGAGGACATGAGCCCTGTGTCTGATTCCAACTTCACACCTTAAGAAACTAGTAAAAGGTGAAGCAACTAAAACCAAAGGCAAAGAAGGAAGGAAATACTAAATATTAGAACAGAAATAAGCAAAGGAGATGGGGCTGGGGTTGTGGCTCAGTGGTAGACCGCTTGCCTAGCACGTGTGAGATGCAGGGTTTGATCCTTAGCACTACATAAAAAAAATAAATAAAATAAAATAAAGGTATTTAAAAAAGAAATAAACAAAGGAGAGAATAGAAAAACACTAGAGAAAATAACCAGTGAATCAAAGGTTGATTCTTTGAAAAGACCAACAAAATCCATAAACTTTTAGGCTAATAAAAAAAAAGATAACATGTAAAGAACTCAAAAGGCCCAGGGTCCTGTTTTATCTCTTATGTGGAAGCTAAAGAGGAAAAAGGGAAAGTAAGGTGGGGGCAGACCTCATGCCAGTTGAAGGGAAATCAGTGGAAGAAAAGGAGGTGGGGGTGGGAGGTGGGGAGAGAGGGGAACTGCTGGGGAGGAATCCTGGGTCAATGATATTGCTACATTATGGATTGCATGCACCCATATGTAACCACAAACCCATCATACTGTGCAATCGCCACACACCAGTGAGAAAAGGTGCCAGACTGGGGTTGTAGCTCAGTGGTAGAGCCCTTGCCTAGCATATGGGTTCCATCCTCAGCACCACATGAAAATAAATAAATAGATAGGTAAATAAATAAACAAATAAATGTATATTTAAAAAAAGAAGAAAGGATGCCAAAGAAACTAAAGTAGAAATGAAGGTGGAGACATTACTGATGACTTTACAGAAATAAATCTCAATTAGAGGGAATATCATAGAATTAGCATTTGGTTACCAAATGTTTAACAACACTTGCTTAATTGTGGCACTAAAAGCACTAGAAAGTAGGAAAAAGTAGAAAAATTGGACTTCATCAAAATGAAAACGTTTTTCATTTAGAGGAGGACAAGGTAAACTGAAAAGGCAGCCAATGGAATGGAGAGGTATTTGTAAATCATGTGTCAGATAAGGATTTAGTATCCATGATATATAAAGAACTCATGACTCAACAACAAAAAGACAGTCCGACTTAATTCTGGACAAAAGGTTTGTCTGAAACAGCCTGCCTTCCCCTTCCTTCCTTCTTCATACTGGGGATTGGACCTAGGGCCTCCCACATAATACACCAACACGACCTCTGAGCAGCATTCCAGCCTTTCTTATTTTATTTTGAGACTGTCTCACTAAGTCACCTAGGCTGGCCTTGAACTTGTGATCCTCTGGCTTTCAGCCTCCAGAACAGCTGAATTACAGTTGTGCACCACCACGCCTGGGTTGCCTAAGCTTTTCTCCAAAGAAGATGTACAAGTGGCCAACAAGCCTGTGAAAGGCATCAGCACACATTGGTGGTTCAGTGCGATGCAAAACCTCTTGACACACCACCTAACACACACTAGGATGGCTAAGAAGTGTCAAATCACAGGGGTCGGTGAGGAGGTGGAGAAGTTGGAACTGTGGTGTCATGCTGGAGGGAATGTGAAGTCCTGCAGCCACTGTGGAAAGCAGTGTGGCGGCTTATCAGAAAGTTAAATTCAGAATGCCATATGACCCAGCAGTTCCACTAAGTATGTATCCAAGAGAAATGAGAACGGGTGTTTGAACAAATGCCTATCTGTACATCAGAGCAGCCGAGCCATGGCACTCCAGCGGCACAGCAACCCAGGTGTTCCTCAGTGGATGAGCAATGAACTACTTAGGCTGTGTACACTCCGTGGAATATCAGTCAGCCAGTATAAAGAAGGAAGTGTACATGTCCAAACTGCAACGAGGGTGCACCTCAGACACACAGTGCTAAGAGAAGGAACCTGAGGTACAAGGCACACACTGTGCAATGTCTGTTATAGGAAATGTTAGAACAAGCTCATCCAGAGAGAGAGAGAGAGAGAGAGAGAGAGAGAGAGAGAGAGAGAGATCAGTAGCTCAGAGTTGGCGGTGACTGTGAGGTAGAGATGGGTTGCTTTTGGGGTGACGAAGTGGGAGCCTAGTATAGGTGATGACTGATGACATTGTGAGTTGTTAACTTTCAAATGTTTGTTTGGGGCAGGGGTGTGGCTCCGTGTGGAGCACTTTCCAGGGTGTGTGAGTCCCTGGGTTCCAGCCCCAATACCTCAAAACACCAGCAGAACTACCCCCAAATGTCCATTTTTATATGATTTTCACACTGTGTGTGGTATTGTCCCGGGAGACTTATTTAAAACACATGCCTAAAGGTGCAGAAGCCACACCTGAAAGGAACTGGGAGTCAAGTGCACAGGTGAGCACCCCAAGTGTCTCTGGGCAGTGGCTTCCCAGTCCCACAGTGAGCCTGCATCATGCTTCACCTGGGCTGGTGTCACTGTTGAGAGAAGGTCTCTGAGCTCAGACCTGAAATTCCCAGAGGATGGGCGGGGCCTGGGGGGTGGCCTGCACCTCAGAAGCCAGGATGGAGCCACCAGCCATTCACCAGCCGTCCCCAGCAGAGCTGATCCTGTCCTTCTACCTGTGGTCCACAGGGCCATGGGGGAGTGGCCAGCCTCCTCCTGGCCCTTTCTTCAGTGGCCACTGGATGCTGGCTTGTGAGTTCCTGCTTGCTGGCTCTGTGTCCTTCCAGAGGCTCACACGTTTGTGCTTCTGGCAGTGAGGGAAGAGACCAAGCAGGGGCCTGAGCTGGTGGGGTGGGAGGTCCAAGTGGCCCTAGGCCCACAGTGGCTGTCCTTCCTCAGATTTTGCTGGCGTGATTGACAGACGCTGCCTGAGGCTGCCTGGTGGAGGCACACCTGGCCTCTGGAGGCTCTGGAGGCTGTGCCTGGCTGAGCCTTGGTGCCTGGGCTGACCTGCTCCCTTGGTGCCTCTGCAGCTGCATTTGTTGAAAGTACAGACCCAGGTGTTCAGGTGGAGGCCCCAGGGGACCAGGACCTGATTTGCCCACCTGGGGGACACTTCTGCCCTGCCCACCTGCACCTTCCTGCCTGTTGGCCTCAGATACCTTGGGCTCTGGACTTCTGGTTTCCCTGCTCCATGAGGTTTCCCTGACGGGGCCTGGATGAGGCGGGGTTCCAGGGTGTGTGGGTGACCCTGTGCTGTCTGAAGGAGTCATGTCCCTACAGAGAGTGGCCTCAGGACCTTCTGTAGATGCCACAGAGGACATACCTGGTGAGCAGGCAGCTTCCCAGTGCCTTCCCAGCAAGAGGAGAATGGAGGAGGCTGCTCTGTGCGAGATCTTGGACACCTTCACGGCAGACAATGAGCAGGTAGTCTGTGTTTCTGGCTGCAGAGCCTCCTGCCAGCCCAGCCAGCCAGTCACCCTCATACCTCCACTGAGAGGGCAGAGCTGGGAGCTAGGCCACTTGTGAGGCGTCTGCACCCACTCAGGTTTTGGTCTTTGTGGCAGGTCATTTTGGGGGTGCCATCTTTCTGTTCTGTGCTGCGCATCCTGCCTGCCCACCCTGACTCCCAGCTGTTATTTCTTGTGAAAGTCCGTCCTTTTACATCCACTGGCCACACCAGGGCTCTTCTCACAAGGCAGGTGCTGTCCAAGCTGGGCCTGTGCCCATCAGCAGGCTGTGCTTGAAATACCAGTGGTGTGGCAGGAAGCTTGGTGTCTGCTCCTTGGGGTTCGGGTCCTGAACATTGGTTCAGGTGTGTTCCAGGTTCACTATAACACGTGAAGAGAAGCTCGCTTGTGTTATGAAGGTGCTGTGCACATGAGGAAAGCAGGGCTGCTTCACCCCTGCAGGGGGATGCTGTGACTCCCAAAGAGCTGTGGCTGTTTCTGAGTACCATGGTCACACACCGTTTCACATGAATTAAATGAGCAGCTGCTGCACATGGGTTGGGCAGGGCCCTGGTGAGTTTGGAGGCCCGGTATGGACCTTCCTTCCGAATCACCCTTCAAAGACAGTCCAGCCACTGCAGTTCTTTCCATCAGCGATTCAGATTATACTTGTATTGGAAATCAGCAGCCTACTGCTGCCCAGGTAGGGCCAAAGGAGTCTGGGTCCACAGGGGTGCTGTCACTTGCCATCACCCCTGCCCTGGCAGTTGTCTTCCAGGAACTGTTTGGGGTCCCTCCGAGGGTCTTCCCTGGGCCACCCCTGTAATTCCTGTGGTCTCCATGCTGCTGTGTCATGGAGGGTACAGCCAGGCCCTCCTTGGGGCACCTGCGAGCCGCACCCCAGCATGCCTGCCCTCTTCAGGGCCTCTGCTGAGTGCCTCCTGTGACCACTCCCCTCCTAGAGGGCAGCTGGCAGTTATTTTAAGATCAAGGCAGAACGTGTGCTCTGATGGGCCTGGAGGGTCAGGACAGGCCACAGCGGGGTCCTCTGTGCCACGCAGTGACCTGCAAGTGTCCACAAGAGGCTGGCATCCATTTTATCTGACAGTTGGGACATGGGTTATCCAGACTTTGTTTCCGTTTCTGTAAGGAGAAAACAACCTAATCTGAGGTTTGATTATTTGAACCATGAGAAATCTTTTGGTTGCAAATTACCAAAAATGCAACTCAAACTGGTTAACTGAAATTTATTGCTCAGATGACCAATAAATCCTGAGGCTGTAGACGAGGCTCAATCGAGGCAACTGGATGGTAGCTGTGAAGTCCGGGTGCAGCTCTGCCTGCCTGCACTGCCTCTTTGCCTTTCTGGCCAGTGTCTCTAGTACTCCAGACCATCCTGCCCCTGGGTCACATGATGGTGTCCACAGTTCCCTGCCCCACTGCTTCATCCAGGGGACAAAGGATGCTCCTGCAGAACAGAGGGAAAGCTTTCCCCTAACCCTTGGCTCTGACTGGCTCTCCAGCCTGGCCCTCAACCTGCTGTGGCCGTGAGGTGGAATCAGTGGTTGAAGGAGCCCACAGGGCTGACCCTGGGGCTGGAGCAGAGCTGATTCCACTCTCCTTGCAGGGTGCAGGGTGAGAACAGGGAGGTGTAGGGACCCTTCCCAGGGAAAGGGAGGAGGTGGGGCACTGACCACATGGGTCCCACACCCACCCTGTGCCTGGCGCTGTCAGAAGGTGGCCCTAAAGTGCCTCTGTGCATATTGACCCAGCCCCAGTCCCCTGCTAAGCCAGACAGCTTTCCCACGTAACAGATGGGGAAACTAAGGCACCTGATGTAAGCCACCAGGGTCACCTGGCCAGCGTGGTGTCGGGTGAGGCTGGATGTGACTGTGCTGCAGTCTGTGGGCTGGAGGCAGCTGCAGGTCTAGGCCAGTGGGATGCTCTCCAGGGCTCAGCGCAGCACAGCGGCCATGGCATCTGCAAGAAGGTTGGTGCAGCACCCTGTCCCTTGGCTCCCTGACCAACCCCCTTGACAGCTGGCCCATCTTCACGTAGTGGCTATTTAAAAATATTTATTTATTTATTTATTTATTTATTTATTTATTTATTTATTTGCTTATAGCAGAGATTGAAGCCAGAGATGCTTTTGCCTCTAAGCCACCTCCCCAGCTCCCCAGCCCTTTTTATATTTCATATATATATATTTTAGTTGTAGATGAACACAATATCTTTATTTTATTTATAGATCTGGTGCTGAGGATCGAACTCAGTGCCTCGTTCATATGAGGCAAGCGTTCCACCACTGAGCTATAAACCCAGCCCTGCATTTTATTTTGAGACAGGTCCTCACTAAGTTGCTGAGGGCCTCATCAAGTTGTTAAAGCTGGCCTTGAACTGGCAATCCTCCTGCCTCTGCCTCCTGTGTCACTGGGATTATTGGTGTGTGCCACCACCCCTGGCTCCCATGGCTTCTTAAAGCCATGGCTCCTGTTAGTGGAAGCCTATCCCCAGACACTACCTGTCATATTGTCTGCACAAACAAGGAAGCTCATCTGGAACGGTGCATCAGGGGGATGTCCCTGCCAAGAGGCCCTCCCACAGCAAAGCTCTGGTAGCCATGTTGCTGGAAGGATGTGCCAAGCAGCTGCCAGGGACGAGGCCTCACCCCTGGCTCCTGACAGCCCTGACCTGCTACAGGGATGAGCCAGCTGGCCCTGGGGGCTTGGGGAACACAAAGCACCCACCTGTCAGCTTCTGTCCCTTGGGCCTCCACAGGCAGCTTTGCTGCCCACCTGCCCTTGGCATTCCTGTCCCACTGCCTACTTTCATGAGGACTCACCTTTGCTGTCTGTGTTGCTGCCTGTCACTATCCCTGATGCTGCACCCCCTTGTTGATGTTGAAGTCTCTCCAGTCCTTGTGTGGACCACGCCCTGGGACTTGGCCTCTCTCCGCTTCTGTATAGGCCTTGGCCTCCTGCCCATGGCCTGCTCTGTCACCTCAGCCTTGATGTTCCACCTGTCCTCAGGCAGAGGCCTAGAGCAGGTGTTTGCTGAGGAGGCGGAGTGACTTTCCCAAGCCCACCTGTCCTCACTCACCCTGGCTCCTGGCTCCCATGTGCCTGTGTCCTGCTGTGTCCCACCCGGAGGTGCCCTAGTCCAGTTGTTCTGGGCTCAGTGCTGCCCCCAGGTGCTGCTGCAGTCACTGCCTGTGTCCAGGCCCTACTCACCTCCAGAGCTGCTGCTTACACTGGGTGAGGGTGGTGAGCAGGCCTGAGCTCCAGGGCGTCTTTCTGTGCTGGACATTGGCTTCTATTCTAGGTGAGCAGGAGGCCTAGGGAGGAAGGGCTCGTCTTTGTGCACAAAGACCTATGAGTCCTTGCCACGGAGATCAGGTTGGGTTAGAGCTTCTGCATCTTCCAGACTCAGCCTGTGCTGCCACCTTCTCCAGGAAGCCTCTGAGTCAGGGTGGCCTCTGACCTCCCACCATGCCCACCTGGCTGGATTTGTCCGTGGCATGTTGCATAATGCATCTTAACCTCCTCCATCACGCTGCCAGCGTCATAGGACAGGACCCTGTTGTGCCCTTCTGCCCTCGTGGTCCTTGTGCCTCACAGAGGCCCAGGTCACTCAGTGGCTCAGTGTGGAGGCAGCACCACTTGGGTTAAGCGCTGACATTTCAGGGACTCTGGGAAGGGCTGAGGGGGTGTGTCCCTCCCCAAGCCTGTGCTGGTCAGCATCTTGGAACCATCAGGATGCTGATGGAGACCACTAAGGTTAGGGACCCCAGACCTGTCTAGTCAGTCTCAGAGGCGTCCAGGGCGCCCTGAGCTGTCAGAGAGGGGACCACCAGTTGCTGCACTATCTCATGCTCACGACTGCGCCTGGGCTGGCAGCATGGCCTCCAGGTAGCCTGTGAAAGTGAGGACCCTGGGGCCCATCCAGACTGCGGAGTCACTGCACATGTTAACAGCATCTTGGATGATTTGGTTACCCTGGGGAGATGAAAAATTTCTTAAATCTCCTTTCTCATGTGAGACCCTGGGTCTCATCCTCAGTACCATGAAGAGAAAAAATCTCTTAAGCCCTGTCTTTCTATTTCACACAGTGGACGCTGACTCCCAGTCAGGCTAGGAGCCCTCTGGGTGCCTGGGGGGCTGTTGTGGGCATCCAAGCAGTTCTGCAGGAAGGTCAGCTAGGATTCTTGGGGAAGCTGCAGACTGACGCAGAAGGAGGCCGCACATTCCAGACACAGACGCACTCAAGTTCTTCCCTTTTCCTGATGTCTTAACCTCAGGAGCAGGGCTGGGGCAAGTACAGGCCCACTCCCAGCTGTTCTGGGTGGCAGGGCCTCGCCACATACAGCCAGGGCTTGGGATTTATGAACCAGTTGCCTTCAGTGGCCCATCAGCACCTCCTCTAGAGCATCATAGTCCTGGGGGCCAGGGTCCCAGCAGCCTGCTACTCACAGGCAGTGTTCCTGGTTCCCAAGGCTAGATCTCATGTGCTGGATGTCGGCTTTCATTCTGGGTGAGCAGGAGGCTCTCTGTTCCTCAGTACTCTGCAGTCTCCTCCTCTCCTTTATTCTGGTTTTCCTGCTGGTGACACAGACGATGAAGAGTGTCACATGGACAGCCCGTGAATGTTGTAGTGTCCTAGAGTGATCTTGCAGTGACATCCTCAGCCACTGCCTGCGAGGCTCTCTGCCTGGCCTCTTGCTCCTTGGACCCCACCCCCGACCCTGGGTTTCTTGATTAAGTTCTGTCCCTGATAAAGAAGTTGCAGGGATGATAGATGTAAGTGGTTCAGCAGAGCTAAGCTTGCTGTACTAGAGAAATTGGGGGTGGGGAAATGGGAGGGAAACATGGAGCAGGTTGTAGTAAACCTAAGAAGTAAGATTGGTCTGTCTCTCCTGTTTAGAGCAAAAGGAAGAAAAGGAGGAAGAATCAGGACACGACTGCTTCCTCAGAGCAGGGTTCCTTGGCCCCATCATCTTCCATTCCCCAGAGTCCAAATTCACCTTCACACCCCTGGTCCCAGGACGCAGCCCTGGCCCAAAGCCAAGCCCCGCACGCTGGTCCAGCTGGCCAGTGCAGGGGTGCAGCCACAGGAGATGTGTCTCAGAACAGGCCAGCACCCCAGGACCACACGGAAGAAATGGATCTCCACACCTCCACGCCCTCTGGGGACAGGGGCCTCTCCCAGAAGGTGTCTGGGCTGCCCACCTCTACCTGCGAAGCCCACTGTAGGGCTGAAGATGCTGCCCAGGGGCTCCCGCTGCCTGAGTCCAAAGGGGACTCTGAGCCTCAGAAAGGAGCACAGAGGGCCAGGCAGCACGTGGAGGTCCCAGCTTCTGGGGTAAGTATTGGGGAATGGTGGCGGGGACACAGGACGGGCCCTAGCACCTTTGGTGTGCCATGTGGGTGAGACAATGCTTCCCGTCTAGGAGGGCAGCTGGGACTTGCTCCCTGGGGGTGGGGGGCAGGAAGGGACTGTTGACCTCACACTCAAGTTTAAGGCCAATGCTGATCTTAAGCCCTTGGGACAGAGCGGCCTTTCATTTGTCTCTGTGGCTCAGGGAGTCTGGGGTCTTTATTTCCTCCAGGGAGTTGATGCTACAGCTGAGCCAGATAATCCAGTTAACAGGGCTGGGAAAGAAATGAAAGATCAGGTTCAGTCAGCAAATGAGCCGCCGGCAAGTCCCCCTGCTTCCAAGGAACACTGCCAGGTACAGGTTTCCCACCAGGGTGGGCCTGGGGGACACTGTTGGCTTTCCCGGCCATCCCTGCTCCAACCTGTCACCTGCCCATCTTCAGTCTGGTTACGTGGCACATGTTTGGGGAGAGCTAGGGACAGTGCAAAGGAGACCAAGCCTTTCTTCAGGGAGCTCACTTGCTGGAGGGGGGAAACTGAGGCCAAACCAGGAACCAAGAAGTGAGCTGGGAAAAAATAGAGTGTGTGGGGTGCCAGGAGGACCCCCAGGAGTGTGCTGGTTGGTGCCACGGGGGAAGGTGGCTCCTCAGCCAGGGAGGCTGGGTGAGGCTTCCAGGGAGGTGCTGGGGGAGCAGAGGCTAGAAGGAGTGAGGGGTGAGCTTTGGGGGACACATTCAGATGAAAGGATTGGCGTGCCCAGGCCCGAGGGCGTCTTGTGGCAGCCTGCTCTCAGTGGAAGGAACTAGTGTGCCCAGGAGTGAGAGAGGGAGGAGGGCCCAGGCAAGGTTGGGGAAGGGTCCTGAGAGGCCATGGGAGTGGACTGGAAGGACTGGACAGTCCACCTGGGCTGCTGTGAGATGCATGGCTGAGGGGCAGTCTTTCAGGCTGGGGCTTGGTTGCTCGTTTCAGGAGGGTGAGACCAAGGACGGGTTGGCTGCTCCTGGAGAAAAACCAGGTGAAAACAACTCAGAGCCCAAAGACCCCAGGAAGCCAGAAGGGAGTGACAAAAATGACACAGCTGCTGTGACCAAGGAGAAGGAGCAGAAGAATCAGAAAGCCAGTGCAAAGGCCATCCCCGTGAGGTACCAGGCCACCCCGCCCAGGGCCAGGGCACAGGGAGGCCATCCGTGCGTGTTGAGGGCCCCTATGATGAGTTCAGTCCAGAGGTTGCAGAGGAGGCAGGCTGGCCAGGCCGGGAACTCACACCCTCCTCTCCACTTCTTGGCCGCTTGTGATGGGCAGCAGCCAGGGGTGAAAATGACCAGTAGAGAAAGAGGAGGTAGGTTGTCCAGGAGCAGTTGGTGACCACAGGGCTTCCTTCCCTCTTCCAGCTGGCTGAAGCCCGAGGAGGGGATCACTGTGCACTTCCACGCCATCATCCCCAAGCATGTCACCTTCGACCCCGAGCTCCACACGGTGTTCATCAGGGGAGGAGAAGAGCTCGGACAGCCCAAGTGGAGTGACGCTTGCAAGATGTACTTCATTGCGTGAGTCCCGGGTCCCCCAGCACCTCCAATGTGTGTTAGAGGTGATCAGTGAGTCCCCGAGGTGGCCCTGCTTCCTGGGTGAGCGTGTGTTTGATATCCCAGCATGCATTTCTTAGTACCGTTTTGCCATGGCTCTTTTTTCTGTCCTAACTGGAAACCAAGCCCTGCCCTGTTCTAGACATGCTGTCTTGGTCAGTGTTTGTTATAGCTTTAGGTCTGTGTTCTTGGTATTTGAGACCTAAGTCTTCTGAGATAATACTTCCAGATAACTGGCCACTGGCCGGTGTCTGTTGATTTGCAGGGACTTACATGAGTACGGGTCCCTCATCGAAGGCAGCGTTGTCATTCCCAGGCAGAGCCTGGATAGAGCCATTCCTTACAAGTACGTCCTTCACCGTGGCCGCAGCCGCAGCTCTGTGGAGTACGAGTACATCTACGAGCAGCCGCAGAAGGCAGGCGAGCACGTGAACCGCTGCCTGTGTGTCAAGTCCTCCCTCCTGTGCTCCGGAGGTAAAGGGCCTCTCCTGTGGCACCTATGTCCTGGCCTGGGTGCTGCTCTGCGGAGCAGACTGCCTGGTCTGCATGGGTCCTCTGCTGTGCGCTGCCCCTGCTGTGGTTATGCAAGAGAGAAAGTGGGAAGGAGAGAGGACAAAGCCAGAGAAAGGGCTGGGGCTGTGGGCAGAGTGGGCCCCGGGTCCCGGGCAGACTCTGGGACAAAGCAGGGAACAGGGAGTTGCTGGCTGGCCCTTGCTGGAGGCGGCCAGGTGGTGACCGGAAGCAGAACAATGTGTTGAGAGCCTCCCTGTGGGCCTCTGTTATTTGTCCTTGTCACATTTTGCTGGTGGCACTTGGGTGGCTTCCACATTCGACCTGCTGAATCTTTGGAAAGAACCCGCTGCCCCTCTTCAGGCCCTCTGGCAGCTCTTTGTCTGTGACCCTCTCTGCAGCTACTGGCTGTCCAGCCCTGCCTGGGCACCCAGCCAGGTCCTCAGCTCCCCCCAGGGCCTAGGATTTTTTTTTAAAAAATGTTTTCTGGGTTGACCTCAAGCACCTGGGCTCCAGGGGTGCCCCTGCCTCATCCTCTTGAGTGGTACAGGTGCACCAGGACACCTGACTATGCACGTAATTTTTAATAACAATAGTGTACTCTGAGGACTTCAGCTTTGAGGCAAGACTGGACTTCATCAGATAATTCCACAAGCAAAGATGGAGTTTCTGCTCTGACAAGTCCCACAAAGCGAGGGGCTGGAGTGGGGTCAGGAGAAGCTCCAGAGGAGGCCATGCCTGAATTAGCATATGAACCCTGGCCAACTGTCAGCTGGCAGGGACAGGGTAGAGCTTCGATGGCAGGGCCAACCAATGGGACAGCAGTGTACACAGCACATGCTTTGGGCCTCAGGAGTCCTGCTCAGCATCTGTTTTAATATTTCACTGCTACTTGTGTGTGTCTTTCTACACATAGGGCTTTTTTTGGTACCAGGGATTGAAACCCAAGGGTGCTTTACCACTGAGCCATGTCCCCAGGCCTTTTTATTTTTTATTTTAAGATGGGATCTCCCTAAGTAGCTTAGGGCCTCCTAAGTTGCTAAGACTGACCTCAAACTTGCAGTCTTCCTGCTTCTGCCTCTGGAGTCCATAGGATTACAGGCAGGCATCATTGTGCCCATCATTGTGTCTCTGTCCATCTTATAAGTTTTCAGTCTTTTTTTTTCTTTCTTTCTTTTTTCTTTTTATTTTTTCTGACAGTGCTGGGGATGGAACCAGGGCCTGTGCATGCTAGGCAAGTGCTCTACCCTGAGCTAGATCCCCAGCTCTTTTATTCATTTTTAAATTTTGAATCAGGTTTTGCTAAGTTGCCCAGGCTACCCTCAAATTTTGATTCTCCCGCTTCAGCCACCTAAATTGCCTGGAGTACAGTCATGCACCATGGTGCTTGGCTAACCACTTTTGTTTTCTAATTATTTTACAGTTAACATCACTGGGTTTTCTAGGTCTATAATTGTGTCTCTTGCAGGTGGATCTCAGAGCAGACTTGAATTCAGCCCTTTCCCTGTAGTGGGCACCTGCTAGTGGCTCTGTGTCTGCTGGGTAATCTGCACCATCCTCTTTGGGGTGGGGGTTGCTGTTCCCAGTATGTACCCTGAAGTCATTTACCAGAACAGGACTCAGTTGCTAGTGAGAGATGTAGTTTTAGTATAAATGTTTTTAATGTAACTTTTAAAATTTATCTATGACAGAAGAATGCATTACAATTCTTATTACATATATAGAGAGCACAGTTTTTCATAACTCTGGCTATATACATAGTATATTCACACCAATTCGTGTCTTCAGACATGTACTTTGGATAGTAATGATCACCACATTCCACCATCATTAATTACCCCATACCCCCTTCTTTTGTTATAAATGTTTCACCTGCATATGGTCATGTTTAAAGCTTTTACTAGGCTTGCTGAACTGCATTGCTAAGCAGAGACTTGGTTTTAAGCTCATCACTGTGGGTTTTCTAGGATTTCTGTCTCTAGAGGTATGGCCATGGTAGCTGATGGAGTGAGCTCTGATCACCTCAGTTTTCCAGAGTCCCCTTGTTTTCCTTCCTTCCTTTTATCCTCTGACTGTGCTCCCCTATTTCTGTTTATTTTTTAGACAGGGCCTCC
Source organism: Spermophilus citellus (assembly GCF_964194105.1). Classification (NCBI taxonomy): domain Eukaryota; kingdom Metazoa; phylum Chordata; class Mammalia; order Rodentia; family Sciuridae; genus Spermophilus; species Spermophilus citellus. The sequence goes on along the minus strand of NC_138198.1, from coordinate 181,406 downwards.
CTAAGTTGCTGAAACTGACCTCTAACTTGTGATTCTCCTGCTTGAGACTCCTAAGGCACTGGCATTACAGACATGTGCCACTGCGCCTGCTCCTCCCCTGTGTTTCTGTCTTCCTAGGTGGTACCTTGGGTTGGTGGGGTTTGAGATCTTAAATGTGACTTTTTTCTTGCTGTCACCCATAGACTGGCATCAATATGATGACATAATTTGCATGAAGCCTCCTGGGACCTTCCAGAAACTTCAGAACCTCTTCACTAATAAGATGAAGAAGGAGCTGGTGAAGGGAAAGATGATAGCAGCCGAGATCATGCTGGGCTGCATCTTTAGCAACCTCCAGACCTGGAACCTCGTCAACCTGCAGAACTTCTTCACCCAGTTCCGGCAGTTTTACTCTGTTGTCCGAGTGCCTATGATTTACGAAGGGAAAGCACAGCCCTGGCACAGCCTGGGCCTCGGAGAGGAAGAGGTATCAGGCTTCCCCCGGTTACCAGCAGCTCTGGTGTGGGTGGGCAGAGTCCCCTGACCTACTACCGGTAATGAGACCCTGTGACTGACTGGGGCAGCTGCAGAGGGGCAGGAGGACCTTTCCATCCCTTCTTTTCCTGCTCCACCTCTTGGGAATCCCTCGCCCCCACATCCCTCCTCCTGATTGCACCTCTGAGCCTCACTCCTAGCACTGATCTTGAGTTCTTTCAAGGCCTAGGCAGAGTTGAAAGAAAGGGTGGAGCCCATCACTGCCCCTTCAGCCACACTGTGGCTTGGAGACAGAGATGGCGCTCTCTCTGAGTTCGACATTGAGCTCTCAAGAGCATCCTCCTCCTGATTGCACCTCTGAGCCTCACTCCTAGCACTGATCTTGAGTTCTTTCAAGGCCTAGGCAGAGTTGAAAGAAAGGGTGGAGCCCATCATTGCCCCTTCAGCCACACTGTGGCTTGGAGACAGAGATGGCGCTCTCTCTGAGTTCGACATTGAGCTCTCAAGAGCATCCAGGGGTCTCCCAGACCCACCTCACTGCAGGGTTTGGGACTGATCATGTGCTTCTGCTGTCCCAGAACCTCAGCGTACCTGGGAGTTGGGGAGACGAGGGAGGTGGGACCCTCCCCAGAACGGTTCTCCAGCCTCCAGGGCCTGCCTCCATGGCTGTGCCTCTTCTTTCCTCTGCATCAGGTGAAGGAACACCTGTGGGAGTGTGTGAAAAAGCAGACGGAACCGTTTCTGGAAGGAAAGGGTGGGGACGCCGTGCCTGAAGGCTGGCCTGTGAGGAGCAGACTGAGGGTGGGCCTGGTCCTCCTTTTCCTGGTGGAAAATGCCAGACTCTGCTTGTTGGAAGGTGACCTGACCACACTGTGCTCCATCCTCTGCCCCAGCACCTGCTCTCCAGATGTCCTGCACAGTGAACTCCACCACATCCTGGGCACATCTGAGAGGTATCCTAGTTGTTCCTTTTGTTTCTTGGTTAGAAGTTTCGTAGCCATGTATCATGATTTTTACCTGGTTATAGAGATAAGTGCTTGTTAGAGAAAGTCTGAGCACACAGTCATGTCACCACTTGCTCCTGTCACTTCCGTGGCATGTGTGTCACTGCTAGTTTTGTTACATTCTGTGTTCTCCTGAATACCCTGGCTTCAAAAAGCTTCACAGGGCCAGGCACCATGGCGGCACTGTCATCCCAGCTACTTGGGAGGCTGAGGCAGGAGGGTTGCTTGAGCCCAAGAGCTTACGGCCAGCCTGGGCAACTTAGTGGAACCCCATCTGGAAAAATAAATGAGTCATATAAAGTCATGACAGAGTGCTCCTGGGGGCCCCTCCTCTGCCCACTCAGCACGCCTTAGCACTGGGGCCCAGGCCTGCCTGCAGGTGTCACCTAGGAAAGCTGCAGAACCCACAGGGATGCTGTCCCTGCTGCTCCACCTGTGCCGGTAGCTCTGGAAGCACACTGCCCCTGCTGGTCAGCCGTGGCCTTTACGTGGTTGTGGAGACCTCTTCTGAGCTGCTGCTGCTTCTGTTTGGATTGAGCTTGGGTAACATCAGGTGGCCTTTCCTGAGCTCTCAGCACCTGTGGGTTTCCTAAGTTTTAAAGACCCAGGTAGTTGCTGTGCCCTCTGTGAAAGGGTGACAGTGGTTAGGAAATCTACAAACAGCTGTGCGGGGGTGTGAGAGAAGGAAGAAGCATCTATTTCTGTACCTGTGGGACACACACCACGGGTTGTTCCTTTTAAAAAGTGGCTTTGTAGCTGGGCACAGTGGCACATGCCTGTAATCCCTCAGACTCAGGAGGTTGAGACAGGAGGATCACAAGTTCAAGGATAGTCTCAGCAACTTAGGGAGGCCATGTCTCAAAATAAAAAAGGTTGGGGATGTAGCTGAGTGGTAGAGTGTCCCTGGGTTCAATCGCAGTTTTTATTTTTATTTTTTTTTAAGTTTCCTTTGTGTTTAGGTCTATCATCGCCAGGCTACCTGGTTCAAATCCTAGGCCCTGTGTGAATTTCTTGGCTGGAAATAGAGGGCCCCAATTCCTCAGCTGTGTGGTGTGGGTGGATATGACCCCAGTGGGAGTCTGTTGGGATTCGTGATGTCTTGGTGCACTGGGATCAATCCCAGTGCAGTGCCAGGTCTCTTTTCCCTCTTGTCTCCCTGTGTTTCCTGGTCTGGGACTCGGTCTAGGTGTGCCACACCTTGGAATAATGATTCTGCTGGATGCAAGTAGCTTTCCTTTCCCTCCTGGGACATCAGACCACAGAGCAGGTCGGACACAGCCAACCACAGCTCACATTAGGTCTTGGTTCCCTTCCAGATGGCCAGAGTACTTGGTTAACCTGTGCCAAAGGTGCATAAATGCAAGGGTCGTCGACTGGCTGGGCATCCTCCCTGTCCTGCACTACTGTATGCAGCTGGTTCCTCCAAGAAAGGACTTTGTGAGCCAGCCTGAGGACATCTGGGCTGGCCTCCAGGGAATCTCCTTCTCTCAGTTTCAGGAAAAATGGCTAAATGAGTAAGTTGTAAAGCTGTATTTATATAAGCGCATCTTGGAATAATGATTCTTTAGCACTTTGCTACTGAGCTGCATGCCCAGTCCTTTCTTAAATTTTCAATTTTTGAGACAGGTCTTGCTAAGTTGCCTGGCCTGGCCTGAACCTGTGATTCTCCTGTCTCTGTATCAACTGGGATCACAGGCATGGCCACTGTGCTGGGCAGCCTTTCTTGTATAACTGTATTAATGTATGTTCACTCACCTCTGTGTGTCCCAGGACACAACCCCCAGTACTGCAAACCTTAGTTCATGGCCTCTGATCTTGGCCTTTTGGCTGGAGTTGGGGGTGGTGAGTGCATTTTTGGTAGATCCTCCTTTTGCTGGCCATAAGGCTCAGGCCAGAGAACTTTCTGGGAGAAGCAGAGGACTTTCACAGTCTGCTCTCTGATTGTGAGAGTGGTGCGCTGCCCCTTGGGTGGGAGGCTCAGGCCTCATAGAGTGTGGAAGTCTTGGTGGGCAAGAGTACAGAGACAGTGACCATGGACTCCCTGGGCCCTGCAGTGTGTACAAGACAGTGGCCATCCAGTGGGGAGAGGGACTGAAAATTGGAAAAGTCACTGTTCCCGAGACGTGGATGCATAGAGCTTGCTGAAGTCTGAAGAGGGAGATAGGAACCAGTTGCTATGGATGCTCAGATTCTGGCTTCTGCCGGAGGTACTGTGGCCCTGTTGTCAAAGGATGGAAAGTTTCCATGAACTGAGTCTCACTAAAGCAAAGCCCTGGCTCCTCTCCCTCATAACTCCTGACCTGAGAAGAAGCTGCTGCACAGGGAGGAATTAGGGTGTGAAACACATAGACGGCCCAGGTGGGGGGATTCAGGGAGGGTGTTAGGAACAACCATGAGGGGCTGGGATTATGACTCAGCTGTAGAGCACTCGCCTAGCACATGTGAGGCCCTGGGTTTGATCCTCAGCACCACATAAAAATAAATAAATAAAATAAAATAAAATAAAGGTATTGGGTCTAACTACAACTAAAAAATAAATATATAAATATTTTTTAAAAGGAACAACTATGAGGAGTATTGAAGAGGACCTTCAGAAAAAGTGGGCAATCTGTCACAAACAGATGGGGAATTTCAGAAGATTAGTGGAAACCATAGGTATTAAGAAAATAGCTGAGTGGGAAGGCCACAGCCAACACCTGGAGTAGGGATGGAGACTCTTCTTGATGGCTCAGCAGCAGCCTGGAGACAGCAGGGGGAAGGGCCAAGAACCGGAGGACTGGGCAATAGAAATGTCATGCTCACACAGAGAAGTTGCAGATGGGAAAAGAAAAGAACAGAGCTTCTGAGGTCTGTGGGTGAAAACCAGGTGAGGAAAGAGGAGAAAGAGGCCAGAGGAAAGAGGGAGGATCGTTCTTGATTTTCCCAGGACAGACACTGTCTCACAGAGCCTGCAGTCTCCAGGCAGAACAGGGGCAGGCCATTCACATCTGGCACAGTCAAGGCTGCAGGGCACCAAAGGAAGACTTTCTCCAAGGCAGCTGGGGAAAAGACTCACTGACTCCAGGGGACTGTGGAAGGGTGAATGGAGGAGGGAGAGGTGGCCTTGGTACAGGGTGCTCAGCCTTGGCAGGGAGGCAGGCTCAGTCACATGCTGCAGTGCAGACCTGTGCTGAGGACATGGAGCTAAAACACCAAAGCAGACCTCAGAAGGACAATTACCATGTGATTCCACCCCTGAGGTCCCTAGCATCTTCATACTCAGAGAAAGAGTAGTGTGGCTTGCCAGAGGCTGGGGAAGGGGAGTTAGTCTTTAATGAGGATAGAGTTTCAGTTTTGCAAGATGAAAAGAGTCCTAAGTTTGGTTGTGTGACAATGTGATGTCATTGACACATTGTAGATACTGGAGAATGGCTGAAATGGTAAAATTCAGGTTGAGCATACTATCATTAAAAAAAATAACTTTTAAGCCAGATATGGTGGCACAGCCCTGAAATTCCAGAGACTCGGGAAACCAAGTCAAGTGGATCACAAATTTAAGGCCAGCCTGAGCAACTTGAAATCTCAAAATAAGGCTTAAGAAAGGGCCTTGGATGTGGCTCAGTTGTTCAGTGCACCTAGGTTCACTCCCCATTACAAAAAAAAATCATAATAGCAATAATTAATTTTTAAAAACCACTATCTAAAGTAATTCTAGGCATGACTTCCTGAAGTTAGCACTGTTGTATTTTGGGGACCAGGCCATTCTGTGTGGTGGAGGCCATCCTGTGCACTGTAGGATGTCGGGCAGTGTGCCTGGCCCCCACCTGGAAGGTGCTGCTGGTCTTGCCCCCTCCCCAGTTCTCAGAGGCACCTGTGTTTCCTGGTATGGCCAGGGCCCCCTGGTTGGTAGTGGGAGCCTGAACACCCTGCCCCCACAGACAACTGTGCTTGAGCAGGAGAAAGTGGACTCAGAGATGCGAAACTCCAAGCTAAATACATGATAAATTGGAATACTGAGCAATATGTAAAAGCCAGAACAGGGCTGGGGCAGGGGCTGGGGCTGGGGATTAGTGACAGAGCACTTATCTAGCTTGGCTGGGGTCGTGGGTCCCATCTTCAACACCATAAAAAATAAAAGAGTCAGAGCAGGATTCACAGAGGAATGGAGAACACAGGTTTGAAGTACGACTAACCCCCAGTGTGGAGAATCAAATCCAATCCCACACCAAGAGCCCAGGAGAAGGAGCAGGCAGATCCATATCTCTGTGGAGCAAATGGCAGGAGAATCAATATGGTATGGACATTGGGGAGAAAGCTGTAGACCAGCCAAACCCAGGTGGCCCCTAGGGGCTTCAGTGCCCTGCACGGCAGGCCACAGGCCTTTTTCAGGTGTGCCTGTGGGCACATGCAACCAGACAGGCTGCATTCTGAGCTGGACCACTCTCAGTACCTTGAAGGTGCTGCAGTCCAAGGTTCCTAACCACAGCTGAACAGCTGGCTCTCTGGATGTGTTAACGGCATGCTGCTTCTAAACTGCCTCATCTTGGTTCTTCAGAGAAGACATGGAAAGCACAACCTACACAAGAAAAATTGTAGGGGGCTGGCTGCACTTGGTGGCAGAGGCCTGCCAGCATGGGCAAGGCCCTGGGTTGCCTCCTCAACTCCACACAACAAATTTTTAAATCCAATTTAAGAGAAGAGTATAAAACTTAAAGCTTAAAATAAATCTGAATTAAACATGAAAGCAGCTTTGTACTCATTTCCACACACAGATCACTGCCATGTGTGGCGTGCCCTGTCCCCTTGCCCTCCCTGTCCACTGGGAGCCAGGTGCCGTCTTTAGGGATGAAGGCAGTGAGCTCGATTGTTCTCATCTCTTCTCTATTTTTGGAACCTTTTGAAATGAAAGCTACATGGAAATTATTTTTATTTATTTATTTGTTTGTTTGTTTATTTATTTATTGGTGTCAGGGATTGAAAATCAAGGGTGCTCAACCACTGAGCCACATCCCTAACTCCTTTTTAATTATTTTTTGAGACAAGCCTCACTAAGTTGCTGAGGGTAGCCTTGAACTCATGATCCTCCTGCCTCAGCCTCCTGAGTTGCTGGGATCACAGGTGTGCCACACACTTGGCTATTTTTTCAGTTTCCATTTGATTCACTCTGTATGTCTGGTTCCACGATGCATTGATATCATCTTTAAAATCTGAGCATTCTGGGCCTTCCCAACCTTGCATTTCCTTGTCTTGAGTCTGTTCAGTGCTCTCACTGTTGCCCTGGTCTCTGTCCCCGTTTCTTCATTCAGGAACCAGTTTCTTGACTTCATGGAGAGCAGGAAGCAGTTGCTGTGTGTGGATGAGTATCTCTTTCCATCCTGGTTCAGTTTGCTGCCTCTGGGAAGCCTGGTTCTCTATATGGAAATCTCCAATGAATACTTGAGTCTCATGCCCACTCGGGTCCTGGACTGTTTTCTAGGGACTTACTACAAGCTGCAATGGCTTCAGAAGATCTCAGAAGATCTCTTGGAGGTTTGTGGTTGGGAGTTGGGTGTCAGGTCCTTGCTTAGTAAAAGCGGGTCACACACTGAACATTGAATGCTTGTGGGTCTTCTGCCCTGAAGGGAAGTTGGGGGAAGTGCTGAGAAATAATCAGAGAATTGCTGAAATAAGAAGTCATTATTTCTTAGGGTTAAAGTTTGACTTCCCAGAGTAGAGTCTGGTTTAGTAAATAGAGCACAAGACAACAGTAGCCATTTGTTATTTATGACTGTTAGAAGGTGCTGTTAACGTCACATGCTTCATAGTCGCTGTCTTTCCTTTTATGCTTTTTGAGGTAAAGAAAATGGTATAAGGACTTGGGAATCAATTTAACAAAAGAGGTGAAAGACCTCAACAATGAAAACTACAGAACACTAAAAAAAGAAATTGAAGAAGACCTTAGAAGATGGAAAGGTCTCCCATGCTCCTGGATGGGCAGAATTAATATTGTCAAAATGGCCATACTACCCAAAGCAGTATACAGATTGAATGCAATTCCAATTAAAATTCCTATGTCTCTCCTCATAGAAATAGAAAAAGCAATAATGAAATTTATTTGGAAAAATAAGCAACTCAGAATAGCCAAATCAATCTTTAGTAAGAAAAGTGAAGCAGGATGCATCACAATACCAGACCTTAAACTATAGTACAAAGCCATAGTAACAAAAACAGCAGGATAGTGACACCAAAATAGGCATGTAGACCAGTGGTACAGAATACAAGACATAGAGACCAACCCACATAAATACAGTTATCTCACACTAGACAAGGCGCCAAAAACATACATTGGAGAAGAGATAGCCTCTTCAACAAATGGTGCTGGGAAAACTGGAAATCCATATGCAACAAAATGAAATTAAATCCCTATCTCTCACCATGCACAAAACTCAACTCAAAGTGGGTCAAGAACCTAGGAATTAGACCAGAGACCCTGCACCTAATAGAGGAAGGAGTAGGCCCAAATCTTCATCACGTCAGATTAGGCCCTGATTTCCTTAACAAGACCTCTAAAGCATAAATTATAAAATCAAGAATCAATAAATGGGTTGGATTCAAATTAAAAAGCTTCTTCTCAGCAAAAGAAACAATTAGTGAGGTGAACAGAGCCTACGTTTTGGGAGCAAATTTTTGCCACATGCCTGTCAGATAGAGCATGAATCTCCAGGATATGTAAAGAACTCAAAAAACTTAACACCAAAAATACAAACAACCTAATCAATAAATGAGCTGAACAGACACTTCTTAGAAGAAGATGTACAGTCGGTAATAAACAAATATATGAAAAATGTTCAACATTTCTAGTAATTAGAGAAGTGCAAATCAAAACTAAGATTTCATCTCACTCCAGTCAGAATGGCAGTTATCAAAAATACAGACAACAATAAGTATTGGCGACGATATGGGGGAAAAGGTACACTCATACATTGGTGGTGGGACTGCAAATTGGTGCAACCAATCTGGAAAGCAGTGTGGAGATTCCTTAGAAAACTTGGAATGAAAATGACTCAGCTATCCACCTCCTCGGTCTATACCCAAAGGATTTAAAATCAGCTTACTATAGTGACGCAGCCACATCAATGTTTATAGCAGCACAGTTCACAATAGCTAAACTGTGGAGCCAACCTAAATGCCCTTCAATAGATGAATGGATAAAGAAACTATGGTATATATATACACAATGGAATATTATTCGGCATTAAAAAATAATAAAATTATAGCATTTGAAGGTAAATGAATGGAGTTGGAGGATATCATACTAAGCAAAATAAGCCAATCCCCAAAAAACAAAGGCTGAATGTTCTCTCTGAATAGCGGATGCTGATCCATAATGCTGGGGGTGGAGGAGTCACATGGGAAAAATGGAAGAACTTTGGGCAAAGGGGGGGGAGGGGAGGGGAGGAGGCATGGGGGCAGGAAAGATGGTGGAATGAGATGGACATCATTACCCTAGGTACATGTATGACTGTATATATGGTATGATACTACATCATATACAACCAGAGAAATGAAAAGTTGTGCTGCAACTGTGTACAATGAATCAAAATGCATTCTGCTGTCACATATACCTAATTAGAATAAATAAGTTAATTTTTAAAAAAGAAAATGGTATAAGGGCTAGGATGTAGCTCAGTGGCAAAGCACTTGCCTTGCATATGCGAAGCCCTGGGTTTGATCCCCAGTTTCAAAAAAGAAAAGACAAAGAAAAGGATCCCACCCAACAAAAAGAAAAAGAAAATGGCTTAAATTTACAGCATGCATTTCACAGGTGGAAAATGAAGATTGGCTCTTGAAGGCTTGTGTGCAAGAACAGGACCAGTCCCTGTGCCCTTCTCCCTTCTTGGCACAGACAGCTGTTTCCTTCTTGGACCTTTCATATTTCCCTTTCTCTTTCCTGCCTTAGCATGTTGGGAATGTTTTCAAAATGCTGATGCACCTTGTGGACACCCTTCAGGATGTGTAAGTAGAGCAGCTTTTGCCACCCCCTGTGTGCACTCCTATGTGGTGTGGGCCGCCTGTGTCGAAGTGGGAGGGTGGTGTACCAGCAAGTGCTCCAGTGTCCTCTGCAGTTGCCGATCCAGCCATCTGGGTTTTCTCATTTTCTTTGTCTTAAAGGAAAAGAGCAGGACTGTGGATGTAGCTTAGGGGTTGCCTAGTGTATGCAAGGCCTGGGTTCAGTACCCAGCATTACAAAAAAGAAAAGCAAATAACAGCTCTTGGGTGCTGAGATTTTGCTTTGTTCCCACCCAACCTTTTGGCTTTTGTGTTTTCACATATTTTTAAATGATCATTGTCATAGAGCAGATGTATGTGTCCTGCATTTTTTTTTAACAATTAGTTCTTGAAAGTTGGGCCCATTTAAAACAAAAATCAAAGGTGGCCTTGCAGAATCATTTACTCCTGCACCTGTGTGTGACCTTTGCCACCTGGAGGAACAGCACGTGAAATGCAGAACAGGAATGTGCACCAGGGGCCTGGGTGTTCCTGGAGCCTCTCAGCACTGCTGCTCTCCCTTCTCGGAGCCCCTGGGGTGTCTGGACGTGGAGCGTAGCACGGGGACCCCGTGTGGCAAGCCCCTGTGACTTTGCAGGGTCTTTTCTCATATCACCAAGCTGTCAGTCAGTAAATGTGAAACCCGGTCACACCAGGTGGAAGAAATTCTACCTGCAGTGCACACTCCTCTTCTCGCACCCTCCCTCCCTCCCTCTCTCCTGTACCTCTCTGATTTTTTTCTTAAGTTATTCATATTTTAATATTGGAAATATTCATCCCTTGCTATTTTTGTATAAGGGAATGTATTTGCAAATATTTTAACTTGCTTTGATAGAGTTCCAACTGCTGAGCTAAGACAAAAGGACTGTGACTGCTTAGTCACAGCTTTAAGACCTATTTAATGACATCCTGGAGGAGATCAAGTAAATGCCTTACTTGTAGGTCATTTATTTTATTTTAAGTAATTAATTTGTTTGTGGTACTGGGGATTGAACCCATTCTACCACTAAGCATACCCCCATCCCTTTTTATTTCTTATTTTGAGATATGGCCTTGCTAATTTGCTGATTCTGGCCTTGAACTTGGCCATCCTCCTGCCTCAGCCTCCTGAGGAGCTATGAGTACAGGCATACTTGTATGTCTAAAAGGGAAGGGACTGGTATTGATAATTGGTATTGTTTTCTCATTTCCCAATGACTTAAATGAGCTCTCTGGACTCCTGGTTGGTAGGATTCTTGAGAAGATCTCGTTAGAGTCCTACTTGACTGTGTGCCTGAAGCTCCATCAAGCTGCCTGCAGGATCACCAAACACCTGAGGTTTTACGAGATCCCCGCCTTGTCTGCTGAGGTCATTTGCAGAGTCATCAGACTTAGACCTCCAGTGGTGAGTGGGATTTATGGACGAAATGTCATGCCCAGGAGAGGTCCTGGATTCCATGCAGCCCGATTTAGAAGGGAATGTGGGGAGTTTGGGATGCCTGGACGAGACAGAGTGGTATAGTCAGTTGTCAGGTATTCATTTGGCATCTCCTACATGCTGAGTTCCACTGTATGCAGATTACACACTTCACCTCTGGCCTCGCCAAGAAGATGACCCCTCCTTTTTCCTAGATTCTATTATTCACAGAAAACTAGAGCCCATTTACCCCCCCAAAACACATGTCTGTGCCTTGTCTTTCCTGCCAGACTCTTCCCTTCATGTAGCAACACACCATGGCAGCAGAGCCCATGTCCTGTTGCCCTGCTCAGGCCCTTGTGCCCCTCAGCGTGTAGTCATCCTCGCCCTCATACCCAGAGGGAACCTCACTCTGATTCCTGCCACTGGAGCTCGGCTGCCCCTGGCCTTCACACTCTGTTCTCTCACCCGTGTCTCAGGGCAGCGTCCCTGCAGCTGCATCAGGAGCTTTGCATTGCTGTGCAGCTTTTCCATTGCGGGTCCTGAACTTCTGTGTGGATAGTCGAGAGTGGTGTCTCAGGGCAATTCTTTTTTTAACGTTTTTGCACATTAAAACTGTAATGTTAGGGATGGAGATGGTCAGGTCTACATTTTCACCTTATTCTTTCAGCCTTTCTTCTTTAATATACCACAGACACACTCTAGGAATGATTTTTTTCCCAGTACCAGGGTTGAAACCCAGGGATGTTTAATCACTGAGCCATATCCCCAGCCATTTTTTTTCTTTTGTATTTCATTTAAAGACAGTGTCTTGCTTAGTTTCTTAGGGCCTTGCTAAGTTTCAGAGGCTGGCTTTGAATTTGGAATCCTCCTACCTCATCCTTCTGGGATTATAGGTGCTAAGAATTAATTTAATTGATAAGGTGACTGCTTTCTCCCAAGTGGTACTATTTCATCTATCCCAGATTGGTGCCAGCTCCCAATAGATGGTGCTTGAGAAGTTTGTCAGTTATTTAGGGTTTACTTTTTTGCAGAAGGAAGTGTCCTCATTGTCTTTTGGGGTCCCAGATCTGTGGTCACAAATACTCTACCTGTTCTGCAAAAACAAAATTTTGCTGTGCTAAAATTGACCAAAGCAAAGACATGCCTGGGCATGTGGTAGCCTCTTGTCAGGTGGTCAGCAGCTGGGTGGCTGCCATGAGGGTCAAAGCACAGTTCAGGGCCCTGCTGTTTGTTCAGCCTCAGGGTTGTTCCTGCAATTCATTTATTGACTACCTCTGTTCAATCCTGGATGACACCAGGATGTGTAAAGAAATAATAATAAAGAGGAGACACAGAGACAAGGTGCAGAGGTAGGGAAGGTGGCAAAGTGGACTTTTTCCCAGCAGACACATTTATTCATACCAATAAGTCACATTAGGTCATTAGTACCATTACTACATTATTGTTTAGCTTATCAGTAAGGTTGCTAATTCTGCAGTTACATTTTACAGTTGCAATATGCAATGTCAGGAGCTATGTGCAGCTCTCAAGAAAGTCCATTGACTGATGTTACTGTAAGGCGGGCAGATCCAGAAGCACCAGAGCTTGGTGAAACACTGTAGTCATCAAACAAACAAATTCCTTTATTCCTAGGAGTTATGTGCCTAAGATTAAGGTCGAAGCTGATAAGACTCTAGCGTGGCGGGTATTATCACAGCAACCAGGCATCCTAGGCCTTTGCACAGAAACTTTCCCAGGCACCAAGCATGTCACAGCCATGAAGTCATCAGGGACCCCAATCCCAAACACAGAACCTCCACAAGGAGGGGTCAGTGTGTAGCTGGGGCCGCTTTTGGATTTGGAATGCCTGAGGCCTAGCACTAGGGAAATGCCCTGCTGGGGTGTCCAGATTGTCCTGGAAGGTATTCAGGGACATCATACAAGGGTACCTGTTTCATTTTCCTTTGAGAACCCTCAGTGCTGTCCTGCCCTGCTCTCACCTGTGCTCTGGTCACCTGCCTGGAGCCCGAGTCCCTTCTCCTGTTGTTGGTCTGCCTCCTGGGCTCTTTGAGTTTCTCCACCTTGGCATTTACTGTGGCTGAGGACCATGCTCTTCCTGCTGTCTGAATGGGTCATCTCTTCCACTCTAGTTGGTTCCTGACAGCAGGAATGGCGTCTGCCATCCACCTTGTCACTTTGCCAAGATGGAGGCCCCAGGGTGGTTCTGTGAGCCTCGAGGGGGGCAGGAGTCAGCAGACCCAGGTTTTATGGAGCTCTGTAAGAGCACACACTGTGCAGCCTTCAGGGCCTCTGGAGTTGCATGTGCTCCATGGCAGGTACCTCTGGAGTGCAAAGAGAGAGAGGACTCCGGAGTGTTGGGTCACCTGAAAGGGGGTAGTTCTGTGGGTGTGGTGGTAGAGGTGGGGAGGAGACAGACAGTAGCTGTCCCTGCAGAGTGCCAGCAGAGTGCTGCTTCACATCCCTAGAGTGGGAGCTGGGAGTTTGCATGACCTACTGGTCCAGGGTTCTCTGGAAGCTCTCTGCTCATGGGTGCATTCTTCTCACCCAATCTGGAGAAAGCACAGGGCTCTTGTGTGTACCCCCGCTGCTGGAAGCTCTTGGTGAGGCAGAGTCAGCTTGGGGACCTGTAACACCCGTACCTTCTCCCCTCCTCTCCCATGTTGCCCCTTTCATGGGAGCCCAGGGTACTGGGGAACGACAGTGCTTGTGTCAGATGGGCTTCCAACAAGCATGGAGCTAGGAGGTGGCTCAGGTGTGGGGAGCAGCAGAGCAGAACTGGTAAACCTTCTCTCATGTGCCCACAGGATGTGGCAGAGGACTCGGGAGCCGCAGCCCAGAAGGGCTTCCTGACAGTTTTCCTCCAGGGTGTCCTGGCCACCACAAGATCCTGGCTGTGCACAGTGTTAGCAAAGAGAATGTTCCGGAAGGGTTCGACTCTCCTTTTCACCTACCCCGAGGAGATCCAGGTGAGCTTTGCCTGAGGTTGCAGAGCCTCTGCAGGCAACAGAGTGGGGAGTCACACAGTTGTGTCCTGTCACCAAGCACCAGACCCACAATGCCTTGGCCTGGAGGCCTGGGCTTATCCTGAACCTTGCCTCGGGCCCTGGCCCCTACTCTGAGGAAGGAACCTTCCCCCTGTACCTGGCAGAGGGTCGGTGGCTCTATGGTACAGTGTGATGGGGTGCAGTCACGCTGAGGCAGAGTTGCCAGGAGGACCTTCAGGCTCTGCTTCAGGTCTGAGGCTGTAAGCCAGCTGTGTGGTGCTGGAAACAGAAGGCCAGCATGACAGGAAGCACCTGAGTGAAGCCATTTGATAGAGTGGACTCCTCCTCCACAATAGTCACCCCAGTGCTGGAGAAGACAGCTGAGAGCCGGTGGGATCCAGGAGCCTCAGTCCCTAGAGGGCTACAGGGGGAGGACGTAGAGTGGGAGGCCCTGCCCACCCCAGGCCTGCTCTCCAGCCTGGCTGCCTTCTCCCTGTCCTTGAAGTGGAAGGTTGTCCCCCTTGAGCCACAGTCTTCCAGGGAGACTCTGGAACCTGCTTGTGGTCTTCACACAGAGTTGGTGGCAAGACTCCTTGTGATGTGAGGCAGGGGTACCCCAACTGTATGGACAAGGGTGGCTGCAGGCCAGAGGGTTGTTCTTTTTAATGAAGGAAAAAAATCCTCTTCCAACTGCTTTGTGAAGTTTTATACCAACAGAATGAAATCCCAGGAAAACACAATTGGATTATTAAATATTATTCCAGGATTCTAAGTAGCATAATCCCCAGGTGTTAACTTGAGAGACGGGTAGCTGTGTAGCCACTGACAAGAAAGATTTTTTTTTTGGTACCTGGGATTGAACTCAGTGTCACTCAACCCCTGAGCCATATCCCCAGCCCTATTTTATGTTTTATTTAGAGACAGGGTCTCACTGAGTGCTTAGCACCTAGCCATTGCTGAGGCTGGCTTTGAACTCATGATCCTCCTGTCTCAGCCTCCTCAGCTACGGAGATTACAGACATGTGTCACTGTGCCCAGCAAGAAAGAATGATTCTAAGTGCAGTAGTAATGATTAAAAAATGAAATTAATTAAACATCTACTCTGAGGTGGTCACTGCTGTTATTCCTGTTTTACAAGTAAAGTTACCAAGGTCTGGGGAGATGGACGTGCTGTTGGTATTGCTGGAAGTCAGGAGAAGGGAGATAGGGAGTCGGAGGGACAAGAGCTCTGTGGTGTGGAAGGAGCTAGAGATAGCAGCAGGAACTCATGATTTAGATAGTTGCCCGCTCTGTCCATCAAGAGTCCTGTGGCAAAGGCACCCTGGGACCATGAGCACCTGCAGAGATAATGACGCCCTGGGACCCGAGTACACCCACATCCCATCATGCCTCTCCTTCCTTCCTTCCTCCTTCCTTCCTTCCTTCCCTCCCTCCCTCCCTCCCTCCCTCCCCTCCCTCTTTCTTTCTTTCTTTCTTTCTTCCTTCCTTCCTTCCTTTCTTTCCTTTCTCCTTCCTTCCTTCCTTCCTTCCTTCCTTCCTTCCTTCCCTTCCTTCCTTCCTTTCTTCTCCTTCCTTCCTTCCTTCCTTCCTTCCTTCCTTCCTTCCTTCCTTTCTCCTTCCTTCCTTCCTTCCTTCCTTCCTTCCTTCCTTCCTTCTTCCTTCCTTTCCTTTTTCTCTTCTTTCTTCTTTCTTTCTTTCTCTTCCTTCCTTCCTTCCTTCCCTTCCTTTCTTTCTTTCTTCCTTCCTTCCTTCCTTCCTTCCTCCTCCTTCCTTTCTTTCTTTCTCCTTCCTTCTTTCCTTCCCCTTCCTTCCTTCCTTCCTTCCTTCCTTCCTTTCTTCTTCTTCCTTCCTTCCTTCCTTCCTTCCATCCTCCTTTCTTCTCCTTTTCCTTCTTCTTCCTCCTTCCTTCCTCTTCCTTCCTTCCTTCCTTCCTTCCTTCCTTCCTTTTTCCTCCTTCCCTTCCTTCCTTCCTTCCTTCCTTCCTTCCTTCCTTCCTTCCTTTCTTTCTTCTTTCTTTCTTTCTTCCTTCCTTCCTTCCTTCCCTTCCTCCCTCCCTCCCTCCCCTCTTTCTTTCTTTCTTTCTTTCTTTCTTTCTTTTCTTTCTTTCTTTCTTTCTTTCTTTCCTTTCCTTCCTTCCTCCCTCCCTCCCTCCCTCTCCCTCCCTTCCTTCCTTCCTTCCTTCCTTCCTTCCTTTCTTTCTTTCTTTCTTTCTTCTTCTTCCTTCCTTCCTTCCTTCCTTCCTTTCTTTCTTTTTCTTTCTCTTTCTTTCTTTCTTTCTTTCTTTCTTCCTCCTTCCTTCCTTCCTTCCTTCCTTCCTTCCTTCCTTCCTTCCTTCCTTCCTTCCTTTCTTTCTTTCTTTCTTCTTTCTTTCTTCCTTCCTTCCTCCCTCCCTCCCTCCCTCCCTCCTTCTTTCTTTTCTTTCTTTCTTTCTTTCTTTCTTTCTTTCTTTCTCCTTCCTTCCTTCCTCCCTTCCTTCCTTCCTCCCTCCCTCCCTCCCCCTTCCTTTCCTTCCTTCCTTCCTTCCTTCCTTCCTTTCTTTCTTTCTTTCTTTCTTTCTTTCTTTCTTTCTTCTTCTTCCTCCCTCCCTCCCTTTCTTTCTTTCTTTCTTTCTTTCTTTCTTTCTTTCTTTCTTTCTTTCTCCTTCCTTCCTTCCTTCCTTCTTCTTCCTTCCTTCTTTCTTTCTTCTTCTTTCTTTCCTTCCTTCCTTCCTCCTCCCTCCCTCCCTCCCTCTTTCTTTCTTTCTTTCTTTCTTTCTTTCTTTCTTTCTTTCTTTCTTTCTACTGTGGACTGGCCCAGGAGCACTTTATCACTGAGCTACACTGGTGGTGGCTGGTGGAAATAAACTTTCACGGACCTTTTTAGTTTTTATTTTGAGGCAGAGTCTTGCTAAGTTGCCCAGGATGGCCTGGAACTTGTGACCCTTCTGCCTCAGCTTCAGGAGCTGGGATTTCAGGCGTGTTCTACCCCACATGGTCCAATCATGTCTTCTAACTCCTGTTTCCCACCACACAATGCTGTTCCTGGAAGAAGAACCACCTCCATGAGTCAGTGCGAGATGCACAGGGGGCCAAGAGCTCCTGGAAATGCTGAGGCTGCAGGCATGTGGTGATCCAGACTCCTCCTCAGATGACCAGGAGGACTCCATGTGAAGTCTGTGGTTGACACGGTGGTCTGCCATTGCTAGCTTTTCACTTTTGACAACTGAGTTGTGGTCATGTTCATGATGGCAGAAATGGGGTTAAGAGAACATAGAAATTATCTGGGATATCTCTGCAGCATTTTTGCAAGTCTAGAGTTATTCCAAATTTTTAAGAAAACTGTTGAAGATGCTCACATTAGCTGAATCTGGAACAATTTGATTAATATTTTTTTTAATATTTATTTTTCAGTTGTAGTTGGACACAATACCTTAATTTTATTTGTTTATTTTTATGTGGTGGTGAGGATCAAACCCAGGGCCTTGCACATGCTAGGCAAGCACTCCACCGCTGAGCCACAACCCCAGCCCCACAATTTGATTATTAAAAGGAAAAGTGATAGGAATGGATTAAAATTCATTGATAAACATACTGACAGAAAAAAAAAGAGAAAAAAGGAATTTTTCTATTCTTCTATTGAAGAATGGAGTTAAGAAATGTAGAAGAAATAATTGCAATAGAAAACAAGGTATAGTAGCTGATGCAGGCAGGTATCACCCAGGAATCCTGAGCTCGGTGGGGGTGCCAGGAGGGCACAGGATATCCAGTGTCCCATTGCAGAAGCCTTTATGGAGGAGGCAAGATGACTTTCACAGTGAAGAAATCTGGCAGACAAGCCTTAACCAAGGACCGACCTCTTGGTCAGCCCTGGTGGCACCAACAGTTTTCATGGGCCGCTTAGTCAGGCTCAAGGTGTTTGGCTAGGCACCTGTGGAAAGTGCAGATGTTTGGCCACACCTGACCTACACTGAGTTCATTTTGGCTTAGTAGTGTCCCAACCAAACCTACTGTAATCATGGAAAAACTGTGAGCCAATTGGGTCAAGAGACAGTCTATAGAATGACCTGAACTTTTCAAACTTGTTAGCATCAGAAAAGATAAGGCCAGGGAACTTCTCTAGAAAAGAGACATGACCAGTAAATGCATTGTGTGTCCCAAGGTAGACCCTGGATCTAGATGTCAGGTGGACATATGGGGGCATGTGGCTAGGGGCACCTGCTCTAGGCTCTTGTTCTTCTAACACTGCCTGCCCTCAGCAGACATGGTGTGTGGATAGGATGCCTACCTGGCTTCGAGACGTGCTAGGATGCTGCCTTCAAGTGCTTTAGCAAAGTGCTTCTTTTTTTTTTTTTCTGTACTGGGAATTTGGCCCAGGGGCACTCAACCATTGAGCCACATCCCCAGCCCTTTTCTTTATTTTTTATTTAGAGACGGTCATGCTGAATTGCTTAGGGCCTCACTAAGTTGCTGAGTCTACCACGCAACCTGCGCAATGGTTTCATTAATGAGGTTCTAGGCATAAAGTTAGTTAGAAGAGATCGAAATAAAACACACAGACCAGCTACCTTATTTATATTGCTAGGTCCGAGACGGCTCCTCTCTCTGGTTCCCACCTCAAACCGCCCAGCAGGGCAGCGAGGATTACTCAGGGCTAGCAGGAGAGAGAGAGAGCGAACACGCCTGGAGTAGCCTTTTATTGGGGAACAAGAGATTCAGGGGAGAATTCCATCCAATGAAGGTTGAGGGAGGGGCTGCACTCCAAGGTCAGGGTCAGTGATTGGGTCCCCGGGGTCAGTGGTCAGGCACACCCCCGCACGGATGGGCTCTCTCTTCAGGAAAGGGTGGGGAAAGCTTCGAGAGAGCCAAAGCGCCTCAGGCCCTTAACGGGAGTCACCCAATCACGAGTCAGAATGGCTTCCCACAGCTGAGGCTGGCTTTGGACTCAAGATCCCCCTGCCTCAGCCTCCTGAGCAACTGGGACCAGAGGTGCCCCCAGGCCTTGTTGTTGCTGTCTTTTCTGTAGGATATCTCTGTGGTGTTTGCTTGTCCCTGTGGCTGCCACTTAACATGTGGGTTTTGCAGGTCTGGCGGCGGCTGGTGGAAATAAACTTTTCTGCAGAGTATGACTGGAAGGAGACGCTGCTGGGGGACATGGAAGGGAGGCTCAAGAAGGTACCAGACATGGAGGACACCATCAACATGGTGATGAGCCCAGACTGTGGCAGCACCTGGGGCTACAAGCAGAGCACAGCATGTACAGGCCCCGGGATCCACCCAAGCTTTGCATTTCTGTTTCTGATCAGGGCTTTGCAGTTTGACCTCAGAAACATTTCAGAGTTCTAGTGTGACGTTCTTGAGAAGAGCCAGGGAATGGGATTGTGCTCTTACTGGAGCCCTAGACATACGTGTCCTCAAGCCCTCCATGTACAGGTGCTCCAAGGGACCTGCTGGTGGCAGGAGCCTTATTAAACACAGTGACATGGAGGAAATAAACAAACAAAATGCCCTTCATTTTGATTGAAGGTCTGTGACCCAGAAAAGTTGGTTTCTCCATAAGTGTTTTATATGGATCTGATTAAATGGATGTTTTTAGGAAGACAAAAGAAAGGAAAAATGGCTCTTTTTCAAAATTTGCATGTTTTTACAAGCTGCTATTCTGGCTGCTTTTTTTGGAATATGAGAAGAGACTAACTTGGTTTCATCTTTACTCTTCTAGTGAGGGGCAGGGAGGACATGCTTAGTGTAGGGCAGGGAGGAGGGGGGTCAGAACAACCAGGCACTTACACCCCCACCCACCGCTGTGTTTGCAGGAGAGGCCCCTTTCCCAGATCTCTGCCTTCTGTAGCCCTCACTGGGATGCCGCTGGCCTCAAGGACAGTGTGGCCAGGAGCTTTGAGAAGTGTGTCATCGAAGCTGTGAGCTCTGCCTGCCAGGTGACCAATCTCTTCTTGGGAAACATGCTTGGGTTCACAGATGCTTGCTGACATGGCCAGCTCCAGGCCTTAAGTGCCTGCCAGTTCCAAGGCCTGTGCTGACCAGGATTGGGTCCTTGGTGCCCCCTCCCTGGCTTGGGCCTCAGGCTGAAATCCAGTGCTCTCTACCCACTCCTTGACATGCAACTTGGCTTCCTGCTGCAGAACCCTGTGCAAAACCACAGCCACACTCACAAGCAGATGATCTGGTGGGCTGTGCCTCCAACTGCCATTGTGATGGTTGCCACTGGTTTGTTTGTGGTCTGTTAACTCTTGCCCAACAGATATGCAGGAAATGACCCTAAAGGTTGACAAAACATCTATGGAAGGAAGCTTCTGAAGTTAAATAGACTCCATCCTTGTTGGGGTAGAACACTTGCCCAGCATGGCCCTGGGTTCTATTCCCAACACTGCAGAAAAAGAGGGGAAAGATTCTATCGTTTCACTTAGCTTTTTTTCTGCAAAGTGGGAGGAGGTTCTGCCCCAGCACATTCCCCACACAGTACCCTGAGGCTCTCAGGGTCCTTCTGTATTTCCTGCTGGACACTTCATGCCCTGCACAAGCCTCAGCTACACTGCTGGCCAGTGGAGTCGTGAGAAGCAGAGCTCACTTTTTCTAGGGAAACAGACTCTAGTCTTTTTACATAACTAATACTTCCCAGGATTTCATTTGTTCTTTGCTAAGTGCTTTAGTAACATGGCAGCCACATCTCCTGTCACTCACCCTTGGAAGCCAAACTTGGGGGGGAGTGGTGTGTTTCAGGTGTGGGTGCCACCAGCACAGTCTACTTGGCAACATTCTCATCAGCTCAGAAAGAAAATGCAGCCCTTCAGCTGCGGAGTCTGCCCTCCACCATGCTGGCCCCAAGGCCTTCCCCAGCAGCACCTAATCTTCCTTCCTCCTCCACAGACTACTCAGGTGTCTCAGGAATGAAGTCACACAGGCTGTGTCCTTGGGTGCCTGGCTTCCTTGAGCATGTGTTCAAGGTCATTCACTCTGGAGCACCTGTCAGTCCTTTGTCCCTTTTCATGACCACATGTTGCTCATCATATGGACTCAGGGGGCTTTTATGTTCCATTTGTCCTGTGGTGGACGTCCGGGCTCTCCCTGACTGGTGGCTGTTATCAGTCTGCTGCTGTGGACCTCCACACATGGGTTTGTGTGGATGTGCTGTTCACACTCTCTGCGCCTATGGTGGAGTGGCTGGATCACTTGGTACCTGTGTGATTGAAGGACTATCTGGCCCATTCCCACAGTGGCTGGACCATTTCCATGTCAGCTGCCAGCCTAGGAGGGACCTGACTTCCCCACACCCCCACAGCCTGTGTTCTCAGTCCTGTGACTGTGCAGTTTGGGGGTGTGGAGTGGTTTCTCTGGTGACTTTGATAGCTATGACCTCAGGTACCTTCTCATATGTTTTTTGGCTATTTCTGTTTTCTATGTCTTTGGACAAATGTCTACTAGAAAGAAATGGCAGTGGAGACATGGACAGATGTGAGGTGAACCCTCACAGCTGCGGTCAACAGACTTTTTGACAAGAGTGCCAAGATCACTCAAGGGGTGAAGTTCAGTGCCTTCCTCAAATGGTTAATTGGGCTCTATGTCTTTCTTTTATTGTGGCTTATGAGAGTTCTTTGGATAATCAGGTGCAAATCTCTGGTCAGATATGTGATCTGCCAGCATTTTCTCCCATTCTCTGGATTGTTTTCACTCTGGGTGTTTTCTTTAGAAGCACAGAAGTTTTTAATTTCTTTTTTTCTCTCTCTTTTTTTGTAGTAGTAGGGATTGAAACCAGGGGTGCTCTAACACTGAGCTACATCTCTAGTCCTTTTTCTTTTTTATTTTGTGAAACAATCTCACAAAGTTGCCCTCAAACTTGCAATATTCCTGCCTCAGCTTCCTGAGCAGCTGAGATTACAGGTGTGCCCCACCACTCCTGGGAAGGTTTTTACTTTTGGAAAATTTCAATGTGTCTTTTTTTTTTCCCTTGTTGCTAGTAATTTTGACATCTTGTGCTAAATCCTGGGTCATGAAGATTTACCTGTGTCTTCCTCTAAAAGGTTGTTGTTTTGTTTTTGGCACTGAGTGTTAACCTAGGACCATATGCTAACACGTGCTCTGAAAGCTCTAAAGTGTTAGCTCTGAACATTAGTTCCTTTTTCTGTGTGGTGTGAGGAAAGGGTCCAGGTACATTCTCTTGCATGTGGAGATCCATCTGTTCCAGACCATTTGAGGAAGGCACTGTACTTCACCCCTTGCATGATCTTGGCACTCTTGTCAAAAAGTCTGTTGGCCGCAGCTGTGAGGGTCCACCTCACATCTGTCCATGTCTCCACTGCCATTTCTTTCCAGTAGGTCGTAAAATCAAGAAGCATGAATTCTCCTGATTTGTTCTCCTCTTTTGGTATTGTTTGCTATTCTGGATCTCTTGGGATTCCATATGAATTTTAGAATCAGTTTGTCAGTTTTTGCAAGGAAAGCAGCTGTGATTCTGACAGGGATGGCTTTGAATCTGTAAGTCATTTTGGGGAGTGTTGCTCTCTTAACAATGTCACATCATGGCTTCTGAACCTGGAATGTCTCCCCATTTATTTTGGTCTTTAATTTTTTTCAACAGTAGTTTGCAGTTTGCAAGTTGTGAGGTCTGCATTTCTTTTATGAAATTTACTCCTAAGTACTTTATTCCTTTGCTATTGTAACAAATTATTTTTTCAGGGCTGGGGTTGTGGCACAGTGGTAGAGCACCTGCCTAGCACTTGTGAGGCACTGGGTTTGATCCTCAGCACCACATAAAAATTAAATAAAATAAAGGTATTGTGTCCATCTACAACTAAAAAAAATATTTTTAAAAATTGTTTTCTCAAATATGTTTTTGGATTGTTCATCACTAGCACTTGGAAACAGGGCAGCACCTCGTCTCTGTGGCCTACAGCTTTGCAGGCTCATTTCTTTTCTCTAGCGGGGTATCCGTGGGTGAGTACCTTCTTTGGAGTTTTGACATAGATGACCATGTTATCTGCCTCTAAGTTAGTACTTCCTTTACAATCCCAATACTTTTTTTTCCTCTTCCCTACCTAATTGCCCTGGATAGCAACTCTGGCACTGTGAAAGGAGTGAAATTGGCTATCCTGGTCTTGTTCTTGGAGTTTTGCCTGATACTTCTTCTGTGTCTGTTACAATGGTTGTGTAACTTTTTTCTATCAGTATGATGTATTCATGTTTTTATGTCTGCGTGTGTGGCACTGGAGATGGAACCCAGGGGTGCTTTATCACTGAGCCGCATTGCCAGCTCTTTTTGTTTTTCATTTTGAGATATAGCCTCACTAAGTTGCTGAATCTAGCCTCCAACTTGTGATCCTCCTGCCTCAGCCTAGTGAGCTGCTGGGATTATAGGCATGTGCCCCTGTACCAGACTTATTAACTGATTTTTAATGTAAAAAATGTGGTTTTATTCCTGGGATAAATCTCACTTCCCTATGGTCTATAACTTTTTATTCATTGCTAATTAATGTTTTCTTTTATCCTGTTAAGTGTCAAAAGTACCTGTTATTAGTTTACCCTGTGTTTTTTATTGATCACTGAAACTTTTTCATTTTTTTTTTTTTTGCAAAAATGTGAATGCAAAGAAGAAAACTGTTTTGTTTCTTGGTGAAGCATCAGAAGGAGAATTGGAGTGTCTGTGGTGTTTGAGGGCAGCTTGTGATGTAGTAAAGTTTTCCTCATATTGTTTTTGGCATTTTTCATGACAGGCATGTCTAAGAGAAATACAGAAGCTGACAATGAGCTGGGAGGGTGTGTGACTTGGGGTTATAGGGGTGTGTTTGTGTGTGTGTATGCATCTTCAAACCTCTGGCACCTCACATAAGGATCCAGGCCACAGGGCAATGGAAATGCCCTAGGAAATATTTAGTATTTTATGTTTCTTTTCAATGAAACCCAGGGCCTCCAATAGGCCAAGCTCCCCACTTACCAGGGGGTAGCCCCACCTCTCTTCTGTATTATTATTATTTTTTTTAGGCACTATAAAACTAGCTTCAGTAGATTTATGAAATGCTCTTGGGTGCTAACTTATGTCATTAAAAAACAAATCAGTAAAATCTTCTCAACTCTCTCTTTTAATTCATTTTCTTTTAGTCTCAGATCAGTGTCCTGGAGGGAGTCTCTTGTCATGATTTGCAGAAATTTGGCAGCCTTGTGTCTGCTGTGATCACCAAGTCCTGGCCCAGGAACAACAGAGAGGCCGTGGAAGACCTGGATGAGATTCTTGAACACCTGCTCACGGGGCCAGATGTGAAGCAGCTCTTCAAGTTGTACGGTGCGTGTAGGACTGGTTGGAGTTGCTGTCCTTCCTTGGGCAAATGAACAGGCAAGGTCCTTGACCTGGTCCTCAGCCTGCATGTGCTGAGGTTTGGTAAAGGCAGGAGGCATGCAGGTGCCCAGGCAGGTGTTAGGCATAAAGAGCATCTAACACTAGAACCATTGTCTGCTGAGTGCCTGCTGAATACGTGCTCCTGGGCGGACACACGGTCCTTGAAGCAACCCCTCTGAAAGTCCCCAAGCCCCTTGATTCCCAGATGAGGGAATGGAAGTGCCCAGGGCACATTGCTTAACCAGGGTGTTGGAGACTCACTGTGTCCAAGACAACAAATGATTAGAAATCAGTCCAAGCCAAGCTTGCCTCCCTGTGAAGCTCATGTGTCACATTTTGAGACTAATATTGATAACTAACAATATGTGACTCTTCAGCCATCACCTTCCCCAGTGGCATGCATTGCCCTGGAAATGATGGTGCAGGTTTATGTGTAAATTACTAGATTCAGATCCTGTAGTGGGAAAGCACTGGTGTGGCAATAAAAACCCAGGGCCAATGATTGTCTCAGCCAAACCAGCTGCTCTGTTCTACACCAGGACATAGGCAGGAGTAGTGTGTGGTTCTGAAGGTGGCTGCTGTGTGCACGGGCCACAGCAGCCTGCTGGGGAAGAGTTCACTGTTACACTCCACAGTATGCATTTAAGTCTCCTCCTTGTCTTTTCCTGGCTTCCTGGTTCCGTTCCTTTTATCGCTGAGTAAAGCCCCCTTGTCTGGATGTGCCTAGGTTGGTCCATTCTCCCACTGAAAGTCATCTCAGCTGCACTCTGTGTGGGGGTGATGCTGGGGATGAACCAGGGATTCATGCCTGCTAGCCTAGCACACTACCACCAAGCTGCACCCCAGCCCCCTGTTATCTTTGTTTTGTTTTTTTTAAAGAGAGAGAGAGAATTTTTTAATATATATTTTTTAGTTTTTGGTGGACGCAACATCTTTTATTTTATTTTTATGTGGTGCTGAGGATCGAACCCAGCGCCCTGCGCATGCCAGGCAAGTGTGCTACCCCCTGAGCCACATCCCCAGCCCCTTATCTTTGTTTTTTATGGTAAAAATAAACTTGGTCTTCTCATAATACTATATGAACCTCATATTACTGTGAGATAAATAGTCTGGCAGTTAAACTAGTCATGTTTTAAAATATTGTCCTCTAGTTGCTCCAAAAGCTCACGTTCCAGGTTTTGATCCGCAGACAAGATAGGCAGAGCATGAAGCTGCAGCATGGATCTGCCTCCTTCCTGGGTGCTGTGCAGATGCTTGCCTGCACCCGTGGAGTGGCCTCTGATGTGAGCTTGTCCTGTTGCAGTTTATTTTCCTACCACTGCAGGGATTCTCAAGACAGCTGTGCCGGGTTTCTGTACTCGTGACTAAAAGGCTCAGGGGTCACTCCAGTTGAACTGGGGTACGCCAAATAAAACAAAAGAGACACAAATGCCTTTTTGTTTGGGGTCACAGTGACGGCTCCTCTGACTTTAAGGGTCTGCAGGAAGAGAGAGAGAGAGCGCGAGAGCACACGCTGACCCCTTTTATTGAGGAGAAGCTATTCAAATGAGGCCAGGGGTCAGGTTTCAGGGGGCTGAGTCTATCTTTATGATGTCCACTGTCAGCAGGTTGATTGACATCTGGGTAGGCCACACCCCAGGGGACACACACAAGGCACTTCCATGGAAGATTCTCCCCTAAACAGGGCAAGGGGTTATATTACAAAGGAACAGGTGAGCATAGCTTCACCCATGGGGCTGTAGCAAGACACACCCATGCACAAGACACTGTCCCTCAAACCCAAGAAGGATGGGGAAAGCTTTGCCATATTTTTGTGACTGAGTGCCTCAGCACCCAGCCGGGGAGTGTGACTCAGTCACGTGCAAGGTTGATCTCCCACAAGGTGAATTTCCAAGAATATCACATGTAGTTCAAGAAGTACGTTCACTGTCGCATGGGCTCAGGACTTCAACCCTGAGCACTGTGGTTCTCCTGGCTGACTTTGGCCATTGGAAGGGTCTCCTCCTCCCAGACAGGAGATGCACTAGGGTAAGACCTGAACCTCACAGGTACAGGCATAGCTGAGTGAGGCATCAGCGCATCTGGAAACACCACTGACTGCTGCCAGCGCCGTGTGAGCATGGGGCTGGTGAGAGGTTCTAATGGCAAGGAGAGGGGAGGGCCGCCTGCTCATCGTGCTCCTTATCTTCTCAGGGACAGATGAGAAGCTCTTAGCCAACATCACAGAGGACGCCAAGAGGTTGATGGCTGCCGCCAGCTCTGTCTTCGCAGAGGTTGCTGGTGACGTCCTGGATGGGTCCATATTGGTCAGACGTTTGGAGCTGATCCTGAAGCACAAAAGTCAGTTTCTGGGCCTGTGGCAGTTAGGTGAGCTGAGGCCAGGCCGGTAAGAAGCCCGTGTTCACATGTGTGCCAGCTGTCCTCCTCCATGCCACCAAGTGGGGGCCTCCTTGTCCTTCTGATGGTGACGTGGGGCACTCCCAGGGAGAGAAAGGGGTGCCGTGAAGTTTGTTTCCTTTGACTGACTTTGTCATTGTTTTCCAGAGACAGAAAGTTCTTCATTCCAACAGAAAAAATGTGACATGGAAGAGACACTGGACTGGAGGATGGGCGAAGTCATGTTTCTGAAGAGAGAGAAGAGACAGGTGGACAGCCTCCTGAGGCTGTGTGGGAAGGTGAAGCACCTCGTCCAAGGTACTGCTCCCGCAGTTGCGCTGGGAACCCTTGAGAGCTGTCCTGGGGATGAAGCAGGCCACAATAGAGGGGCCTTACTTTTCAGGGAGAAGCTTTTAAAAAACATTATTGACCCAGTTTTCAATGAGTTTGCCCAGGGAAGCAGCTTCCCCTTCTACACTCTTGTTTGTGTTCCTCCACACCCGTCGATGTCCCCATTACCCAGTGTCAGTGTCCTGTGCTGGCTTCCCAAGGAGGGGAGGTGTAGATCTTTCTCCAGTCTGTGCCCTGAACATGAGGCTGCTTGCTGCTCTGTCACTCCCAGTGGTGTCCTGAGTTACTGTACCTTCTTCAGGGTCAGGCCTTCGCCATGGTGTGAACACAGGATTCACAGGCGAGCCGTGCGGTGGACCTCGGCCACTCCACGGTTCTGGAACAAACTTTCTGTAGCTGGTGGAATTGCATTTCTTGCCTTGGTACATTCTTTTCCCCTTTTTCATTGTGTTTATTTCAAATTCAGCCCCAAACTGAACCAGCTATCTGAGTGGATGTCTCTGAAGCGTCTCCCAGGACAGAGGGCTTGTTTCCCCTAGCGGGGAGTTGGCCCTTAATCTCCTCTGTCTCCCAGGGTGGCCTTGGCCTCTGGGCTGGTAGGGCAGGTCCTGCATCTCTGGCCTGTGCTTGACTCCTGTTTGACAGAGGGTGGCATCTACTGCTTGCTGGGACAGGGACACAGGAGGCCAGATACAGAACTGTGCCCCTGCTGTAGGTTGATCATTGGGCCAGGGGCAGAATTTCCTTCAGAGTGCTGCGTGAGTGCTGCATTGGGACGTCAGATGCATTCTCGCTATTGATCCTCTGTATGGAGCTTGTTGTCCTTCTCTGGATGCTCTTGAGAGCTGTGTGGCCCTGGTGTTCTGAGGTTGACATTAATCTGTACCTGGCCTTGGGTCTCTTCTCCATCTCTAGGATGGGGCACTGGCAGGTCTCAGCCAGAGATCTAGTCTTAGAGCTCTAGGGCGTTCTCCTGAATTGGTTAATTATGCTTTCCCTGTTGCAGGGTGCACATCAGCAGCTGCTGGGCCTCCTGGCATGGTTGCCTGACTCCCATGACGTCTTTCCTGCTTGGGCTTCGCTTCCTGAGCCTTCTCTTCAATCTTCTCCTGTAACCTGGGCATTGAATTCTTCATTTCAGCTCTTATATATAGTTAATTTGAAGGCACTCCCTTTTTTTTTCTTTTTTGGTACTGGGGTTGAACTCAGGGGCACTTGACCACTGAGTTACATCCCCAGCCCTATTTTTGTATTTTATTTAGAGACATGGTCTCACTGAGTTGCTTATTATTTTTCTTTTGCTGAGGCTGGCTTGAACTCGTGATCCTCCTGCCTCAGCCTTGCCAGCCACTGGGATTACAGGTGTGTGCCATCGCGCTCAAAACTTTTTTTTTTAAAGATATTTTTTTAGTTGTAGATGGACATAATACCTTTATTTATTTATCTTTATGTGGTGCTGAGGATAGAACCTAGTGCCTCACCTGTGCTAGGTGCATGCTCTACCACTGAGCCACAATCCCAGCCCCTCCTTTTCTCTTGAAATATTCATTTATATACTATGTTCTTGTGGTTCGTGGTTGCAGCATGTTTTCCTGTTTTTTTTTTTTTTCCGTTTCATCCAAGTTGCTTTTATCTGTTGGCTTTCTTTCTTTCTTTCCTTTTTTGCATATTGAGGATGGACTCTAGGCTTTTTTTTTTTTTTAATGGCACTGAGGATTGAACCCAGTGCCTCACGCATGCTAGGCAAGCATTCTACCACTGAGCTACACAATCCCTATTGGCTTTTTTGGATATATTTCCCACATTAAAACTTTTTCTGTTCTGATTGGAGATTTTCGTTTGTCTGTATGAAGACAGTCCCCACAGGTGGACGGACAGGCTAAGGACTTCTGGGCTGTGACCTGTGGGGCTCTGTGGCTGCCCTTAAATTGACCTAGTCCTTGAGGGCTTCTCTTGTGAGCTGGTCATATTTGCACCCCCTGCCTGCTGCCAGATTTCTGGAGCCAAGAGGGAGAGGAGGAGAGTGAACCTCACTTTTATTCCAGTTTTCCTGCCCTGGTGACTGTGTCATCCTCTTTGTCCTTAGATTGAATACTCCCTGTCCTCTGTAGCTGCCCAAGACAGGTATGTGTCTAGAAGTAGCCTCCAGGCCAGAGAGCCCTGCAGTTGGTCCTTCCTGCCCTTTGACGGGGCGGGCAGCCCCCATCTGCCTCCATGGTGGAGGTGGAATCTCACCAACTGCTTCTTAAACAGACTTTGAACCCAATTCCAGTTCCCTCTCTGCCTCCCCCAGTCTAGGGTGACCTTAACATCTAGTGTCCTTGAGTGCCAGAAACTTGTGCTGGGCCTGGCTGAGCTCACCTCTGCTGTGTCCTTAGGGTCTCTGTTCTCAGGCCCCAAGTGTCATTTGCCACTGGTGTGGCCATCTTTCTACTTCCCAGGTTGTGTTGTTATTTGGCTTCTTTTCTACTGTCCTTGTTCCTGCTGGTTATGATGTTTTAAAAGCATTTTCTAATCTGTCACTGGAATGGGATTTGGGAGGGAGACGGATTTGTGTTTCCAACTGTTCTCTCCACACAAGAGCTTCCAGTCTGTTCTTTATCATGAAAACTGATAAACAATCCCGTGGCAGGGTGGAGGGGAGGAGGGATGAATTCTTCCTAAGAAAAAACATCCCATAAATAATATTAATTTGTGTTTTCTCAAAGAAGTTATTAGAAATACTAGGAAAGTAAAATAAGATGCTACTGTGTCTAGCAGTTTAACTTCCATGTTTCCTTGTGGTTTCCAAAGTGGATTTTGGAGAGATTGAAGCAAGACACTCAGAAGACCTGAACTGCAAAAGACTGAATGAAGCCATGAGGGTGAGACAGCCGCTGTCCTCAGCCTGCAAGCTGATGACGCACTACAACCTGGACCGTGAGGTCCAAAGAATGGCTGCAAGGATAGACTCGCTGATGGACAGCCACATCTTCCAGATCTTCTGGGAAGAAGCTGCAGAGTCATTGAGCCATCCCCAAGGAGAATCTGAAAGACAAACCCTGGCGCTTTTAGAGGCTTATGAGTACTTGTACTCGCCTTGTTACCAGAGGTTCATGAAACTGTATCAGGATCTGAAGTCAGGAGAGGTCACCTTTGGAGAAATCAATGTCATCTTCAAGGACTTTGTGGATAAATACAATGACCTGACTTTAGACCTCCAGATCATGTGTGAAGTAGACCCCCAGGCCCAGAGGGGCTGGATCCCAGAGCGTGTTGAACAGATCAAGGAGTACCATAGCCTGCACCAGGCCATCAGCTCGGCCAAGGCCATCTTGCAGTTCAAAAAGGATTTTGGATTGACCGGTGACTTCAGTGTTATTTACACTTTAATAAACTTTGTAAGTTATTTGCTGGGGACTCCTGGGAGGTGGGGGCCTACCTCAGACTCCTTGGAAGCCCCAGGTTTTCTGGGAAAATCAGGGAGGCAGCCCCCTCCAAGGACTCTCATCTGGGCTGCACTAAGTCTGGAACATTCCAAGCCCTGGGTTTTTACCTTTGCTGGAGACAGTGTGACTGTCCCTTAGCTAGTAAGTTTTCTCGGGTCTCTATGAGAACCAAAAATTCAGGGTAGAAAAACCAACCCCTTTCCAGAGGAATCTCATCTCTTTAGGTTATGAAAGCACAAAGGGAAATATTTTGTCATCTGTCCAGGTACCTCTCCTAGTTGCAGTGGGAATGCCAAATGGTACATTGCTCCTGTTGTAGCTCAGGCCTGAGTCTCTTCCTGTTTCTTAGTCTCACATTTCTAAGGTGTGTGGATTTTCAGTAGAGGCAGGTATGTTAATGCTTAAAATTTACCACAGAGTGTGGAATTGTCTATACTTAGACTTGAACCCTTCGGTAAGTCTATGAGTAACTCCCCCAGAGAAGCTAACAACATGGACCTGGCTGGGCTGCTGTGAGGAGCAGGTTTCGAAGTCTATGAAAGCTTCCTCACAGGACCTGGGTACTGGGGACAGTAGCAACTGCAGCTTAGCAAGGAGGGCTGTGGAGGTCATGCTATCCTTGGTGCAAGAATGTGTCAGGCTCTGCTATAGCAGCTGCTTGTCCAGGCATACTGGAGGGCAGGTGTGGGTGGTTGCTGGAACAGCCCACAGCAGAGCTTCATCTTGCAGATTGATGATTTCAAGGCCACCCACCATGAGAGACTGAACCAGATCAGCCCACAGCTCATCCAGGCCAAGAAGCTGTTGCAGGACATCAGTGAGCCCCGCCGCCAGTGTCTGGAGGAGCTGGCCCTGCAGAAGGAGCTGGTCAGCTGGCTACACGACGAGCTGAGAGGTAGGGTGGGAGCTCGGCTTCAGGTGTTTGCCAAGTGGGGTTCCTGACCTTAAGGATGTCCTGCCTCAATCATGTGCATGTGTTGGGGTGGGGGGGGGCAGCGTCTGCTTCTAGGCCCACAGTGGAGTCTGCATCAGGACAGCTGTTCAGGCTTCTGGTTAAACTGTTTCCTGTGTTGCTCTTTCCATCTGTGGACACTGGCATCATTTTCATAAGCATCCTGACTCCTTTTTCTCCTTCAAGCTCATTCTGCCAGAGGCCTGGGCATGCTCTTGCCCACAGAGGGGTGTTGCTGCTGTAAGCTTGTGTAACCTGTATACTTCTCTTCCAGCCTAGGGCTGGGCAGCCTGTGTGGTTGTGTGGACTAGATAGAGGCAGAGGAGGAGAGGCAAGAAAGAAAGTTCCAGGAGGTGGAGCGGGGACAGCACTCACACACCACAGAGGCTAGAAGGCCACCTCCTGCTGGCACTGAGGCGTCACTGGCTCCAGCTCTCATCCAGAGCTTTGCTGCTTCCACCTTTACTCCTGAGTCTGCTTTGACTTACATTCTTTGATTAGTAATTAACCCTAGGGGAATTATCTCAGTTTTTTAAATAATTGATTGCCCAATATTATTATTATTATTTTTATTAGTTGCTCAAAGCATTACAATGATCTTGACATACATACATTTGATTCAAATTATTTACCAATGGAACGTGTTTTTGTTCAGGTGATAATGTTTGTGGATTAAAGGAACTAAGGTACACACAAGCCTAGAACAGTGCCTGGGACATTGTTTGGTAAAGATTAGATGCTGGTCAGTGGTGTCATCATATGCTGCAAAAGAAAAGGTGTCCTGGTGTCCTAACGGAAGGCAGGAAGTGCCACACACTCTAGGTGTTTACCTAGTGTCTATCGATGGCCTCACGAAGGATCTTGCCCCAGGTGAGAGTTGTGCAGCATCATGGAGTGGTCCTGTGCTGACTCCCTCTCTGCCCCAGGCATCACCGAGCTCAAGGTATTTGTGGACCTGGCCTCCATCTCAGCTGGAGAAAGCGACATTGACGTGGACCGGGTGGCCTGCTTCCATGATGCTGTGCAGGGCTATGCATCCCTGCTGTATAAGCTGGACAAGAAGGCAGGCTTCAGCAAGTTCATGGAAATTTTAAGAGAACTCTGGAAGGCTCTGCAAAATGACCCCCATCTGCCCAGCAAGCTGGTGAGTTTTGTTCCTGATTCCCAGGTGTGGAGGTCTTGCAGCCTTGGGAAGGAGGGCATGGAGGCGTGTAGGCAGCCATTTAAACTGATGTTTAAAACCAGATTCTCTTCACTATGGAAATGCTTTCTTTGTCTTGGGTTGGAAGAGAACTACAGAGCTGCATGTCAAGAGCAGTCTCCACCCTACAGGACAAGTGTGGAAAGAGCACAGTAGGAAGCGCGTGAAAGGGTGTGCAGCAGTTTTCTCTGAATTTAGTAACTGTCCTTTTATTTAGTTACTTTTTTGGTATTTTTCACAATTGATGTTGATTAATTTTTTTATCAGGAAAAAAACATTTAAGTAAACTACCTGTACCAGCGTCTGAGTAAATTTACACTCATAACTCACCCAATGAGAAGAGATGTCCAGAGGCCTGCACCAGCCTTGGGACAGTCCTGTATGTGGTTGGAGGGTGGGGAGATGGACAGAGAGAGCAGTTTGCAGTTTTTCTGTTAGAAGCTCATTTTCTGTTGTGATTTTTCCTGTTCTTCTGGTCATGCTCAGGGACCATGACAGGACATTAAGAACTTAGGGCTCCTGTTCAGTCAACCATCTCTCCTCAGAGGGCCTTTGTTCTGGGAACCCAGGAGGGTGGTGGCCTGCCACCAGAGAGCACGGCCTGTGGCTATCTTACCAATCAACCATAAGTGCAGGCCAAGTGCATTCCAAGTGTCAGCTAGAAACCTGGCACCAGTGCAGCCACAATGAGTGGTCAGGGTCCTGAGGAACAGGCAGGGTCCTGAGGGAACAGCCAGGGGTACCTGAGGCAGCCTCAGGCAAGAAGTTATGCCTGGAGCCCTGGAGGAGGGTGGCTGGAGTTTGCCCAGCAAGGGCAGAGGCAGGAGGAGGACATCCAGGAAGATAGTCATTTGAACCCTGGCCCATGTTCTCTGCTTTTGTCCCAACAGCGAGATTCTGCCAGGAACTTGGAGTGGCTGAAGACAGTGAAGAAAAGCCATGGGTCCATTGAGCTCTCGTCCCTGTCCCTGGCCACAGCAATCAACAGCAGAGGCATCTATGAGATCAGGGCACCCACAGGCGACCAGAAGGTGAGCCCTCCCAGATTCCAGGTGCAGTGTTGGTGGCATGCACTGGCCTGCTGCAGAGTCAGGGTTTCAGCCACCAGAAAATGGCTTCTAAGCATGTTGTGCCTCCCAGATCTCCCCAGATGCCATCCTGAGCCTGATCCTCCCTGGGGGTCACAGTGGCCTGGAGCCAGAGCGCTCCTACACTTTGGAAGAGCTGAAGGATCTTTTAAACAAGCTGATGCTGATGTCTGGCAAGAAAGACCACAAGAGTATGGAAGTGGAGAGGTTTTCTGAGGTGAGCAGGTGCCCTGTTGCCTCAGGCTGGGCATGCTCACTGCCCTGCTTCCTGCAAAGGGGAAGGGGCAGGGGTTGGCTTCTGGTGGACAGAGTGGCTCCAGAGAGTGGAGCTGGTGGGTCTGCAGGGTGCACCTGGCCTGGAGCCCCATCTGAGGTGGGACAGGCCCTGGAGGCCCTGGAGGCATCCTGAAGATCTGTCACCACTGGTGGTTAATCAGCTGCATTTAGCAGGAGGTGACCAAGTAGATAGTTCTGAGAAGAAGTATGAATGGCTTCATTTACTCTGTAAACTGGCCAAGTCAAACACGTCAAGATTCTAATGGGCACTCTTCATCAAAACTAAAGTGACTGAGCCAGGTGTGGTGGCACATGCCTGTAACACCAGTGACTCAGGAGGGAGTCAGGAAGAGTGTAAGTTAGAGGCCAGCCTCAGCAACTTAGTGAGATCCTATCTCAAAATCAAAAAGGGCTGGGGACATAACTCAATGTTATAACACCCTGGGTTCAATCCCTGGTAGCAACCCCCCCCCCCAAAAAAAATAGAACAAAAAAACCCTAAAATAATTGTCAGCATAGGTTGTTAGTTTTTGTAATAATTTCTCTCTCTCCCTCTCTCTCTCTCTCTCCCCCTTCTCCCTCCCTCTCTCCCCCTTTTCCCTCTCTTCTCTCTCCCCCCCTTCTCCCTCCGTCTCTCTCCCCCTTCTCCTCCTCTCTCTCTCCCCCCTTCTCCCCCCCACTCCTGTTATAGGTTCTTTCCTTACAGTTTATTTGCACTTCACAATTGACATTTTTTCCTCCAGTGCAGCCATAGAGCCAGGTCCTGGCACATACTGGGCAAGTGCTCTACCACTGAGACCAGCCCAGCCCACAGTCAACATTCTTATCTGCCTGCCACCTGATCTCTTCCTGAAGGTGGCTGCCTTCTCCCTAGGCTTTTCGTGTTTCCCAGCGACCCTGTAGGAGGAGTGAACCCAAGCCCCTTGACTTAGAACCCGTGTGTGTCTAGATTAGCATGTCCCCCTGCAGTAGCTCACTGTGAGGTCTGCCTCATGCCCCTGTTTCCCCCAGGTATTCTGCCACGTGCAGCGGCTCGTGCAAGCCTTCCTGAACCTGTACTCTGCGGGGAACATGCTGTTCCGGACCTGGACTGCCGAGCTCTCCTGCTGCCCCAGGAATGGCGTCTCCATCCGCATGGACTTCCACTTGGAGTTGGTGAGCCAGCTGACAGAGAGTGGGGACGTCCCCCAGCTCCTGGAAGCCCTCTGCAGGCAGATGGAGTGCTTCCTGGAAGACTGGAAGGAGCTGGTGAGCAGGAAGCGCAAGGAGCACTTCTACCTCAACTTCTACACGGCCGAGCAGCTGGTCCTCCTGAGCACCGAGCTCAGGAAGCAGAGTCCCAGCGCAGCTGCCCTCATGATGCTGTCCTTCATCAAAGACAACTGCACCCCAGCCGACGTCTTAAGGGCCACCGAGGGGTTCAGTGAGGCCCCCAGACACCGCGTGAGGACAGTGATGGAAAAGTTACCTCCGTTGCAGTCCACTGAGATCAGCCTGGTGACCAAGCTGAGGGCCATCATGGAACAGTCCCTGGAGAGCATGAGTGTCTTTCTGCCTGGCTGCCTGGACCTGGAGGCCCTGGGCCATTGTCTGGCTCGCCTGGCCAGGAGGGGCGGGCCTCCTGTGGAGCGGTCTCTTCCTGTGGGCCTGCAGGCTGGCCAGCCCAACCTGGTCTTGTGTGGCCACTCTGAGGTGCTGTTGGCTGCCCTGGCCATCTACATGCAGGCCCCGGGCCAGCCCCTGCCCACTTTCGATGAGGTGCTACTCTGCATCCCAGGGACCACATTTGAGGAGGTGGCCCTGTTCCTGCACCGCTGCCTGGCCCCGGTTTCCCAGGGGCACAAGGTCTACAGCCTGCTGTTTGCGGATCAGCTGAGCTACGAGGTGGCCTGCCAGGCAGAGGCCCTCTTCCGCAGCCTGTGCACACAGTGTCCCCGGGAGGACTACCAGCTGGTGGTGGTCTGCGACGCGGCACAGGAGTGCTGCTACCTGCCCTCAGCCTTCAGCCAGCACAAAGTCCACCTCATCCCCCAGGCGCCCCTCCATGCCATCCAGGCCTACTTGGCACGTCACTACCAGGTCCCGGCACAGACCCTGTCGGCAGCAGCTGTGTTCAGAGACCGGATGTGTGTGGGGATCATGGCCTCAGAGAGAGCTGGAGTTGGTAATGAGAGCGCTGGGGTGGGCAGGCAGTTTCTCAGGGCTTCCCAATGACCCCTGCCTCTGCAGCAGTGTGCACCTCAGACGACACCCCTCTGCAGGTGGGAAAGTGAGTCTCAGGAGGGTGTGACTCCCAGCAGTCAGTGCTTCCTCTAGAAGGGCCCCCTTTCCACCCAGGCTGCAGTTCCTGGGAGCCCAGCTCCTCCTTGGATGGACTTCTCTGCAGGTCACTTTTTTCTTGTGTAAACCCTTGACCTCTTCTGGGTCGCATTGGTGTGATCAGAGGAGGCATGGCTGCTCTGGCTCCAGGAGAAGAGTGCTTTGCGCCCTCCCTGTCACGTGTCCTTGATAAGAGGTGGTGACTTCCATTCTGTTGATTCATCCCATGAGCACCACTGTGCCCTGTCAGGACAAAACCTGCCTTCACCTCCCTGCTCGGGACATACCTCTGCTTTTACTTGATTATACTTCCACTGCCGTCATCATGGAGAATGCCAGGATGCTGAGTGGGTGACCGCTGGGGACTCTGGCTTCCTGGTGGAGTTGTGCTCTAATCTGATGTTCCATTGCATCAGTTTTGATTTTTACATAGAGAAGTAACTGTTTTTTTGTTTTTTAAAAAATGGGGATTTACCTCAGGGGTGCCCTATCACTGAGCCATATCCTCAGCCTTTTTTATTTTTTATTTTGAGACATGGTCTCACTCAGTTGTTTAGGGCCTCGCTAAGTTGCTGAGGCTGGCCTTGAATTTGCAATCTTCCTGCCTCAGCCTCCCAAGCTCCTGGGATTACAAGTGTATGCCACTGCTCTTGCCTAAGAAGTAACTTCTAATCTCTCTGGATTCTGTTCCTCTTGGTCCATGGGCTTGGGATCTCATTTCCTTATTTTAACATTACAGGGAAGTCTCTCTATGTGAAGAGATTGCATGAAAAACTGAAAAAGAAGTTAAATAGTGAAAAGGTGCCTTTAAAGATTATTCGGTTGACTGACACTCAGGTGGATGAGGGCCGCATCCTGGGCTCCCTCCTGTCTTTCTGGGATGCTCAATTTCAGAAAACGCCTATGATATTCCACTTTGATGTGACTGCTTCGGTAAGTGCCTAATGGCAGCTGAAAGGCCACATCAGAAGGTGTAATTCCAAGGGCCCCACTTGCTTCTCCCTGTATGAAGAGTCCCTTCTTTTTACACCTACCTGTGGTCAGTACCCTTCTCTTCAGGAACAAGACAGGAGGGTCCTGGGGGTTGGAAGAAATGGTTGGCATTTGTGTATTTTCAACCCATGCTTCTCTGTCTTTAGGTACAGACTGGAACTTGGGTTTTTCTTTTCAAACTTCTCATTTTACAATACTTAATGGATATAAATGGGAAAATGTGGCTTCGGAACCCATGCCATTTATATATCATTGAAATCCCAGTAGGAAATTCAGTACTGCCAAAGAGGTCTTCAAAGCTGGTAAGCACACAGGGCATTTGCAGGTGATCACAGCACACCTTTGCTGCTGTGGCCTGTGGCCTGGGTTGACACATCTTAATTGTTTCCCACTTTCATGTTCAGGGAGCAGCGAGTATGTGTAAGGCGAAATGCATGCTTAGACTTAGATCTTAGTGATGTCTGGAATGAGAATGCTCTCGTATTTATTGATTGGCAGCATCTTGCATTTGTCTGGATCTGTCAGATGCATGCTGTGTCTGGGTTGAGTCTCACCCGTGCTGAGTGTTCAGGAGATTCCTCTGTTGAGGGCCATTGTCTGTTTTCTGCCAGTGAAGATCGCAGGGCGACTTTGCACATAGAAAGCCATTAGCTGGTGGGAGTTCTATGGTCGCAGATGTGTTCGTGCTTGGAGGAGAGATCACGCCACAGGAGGCTGGGTTGGAAATGGATTCCTGGTTAATAATACAGCTACTGTAGTTGAGCTTCTTTAATACCCTAAGGTGCAGATGCCAGCCTCTGTGAATGAGAGGCTGCAGAATGCAAACAATCACTGTGTATTTAAGTGATCGTTTTCATAAAGGCCGATCCTGAGTAGATCGCGTGGAGGGTTAATATATATGGGCATCTTTCAGGAAATCAAGTTCTAACTTATATTTATGTCTCTCCTTTGCAGAATCCACATGCCCCCCAATTTAGTTTTCTTGACATCTTCCCCAGAGTCACCTGCAGACCTCCCAAAGAAGTGATAGCCATGGAGCTGAGCCCTGAGAGAAGCTTCCTGGAGCCTGGAATGGACGAGCGAGAATTCCGCAGTGCCACTTTCCAAAGACCTTTCCAATATTTAAAAAGATTCCATCAAAAACAAAACCTAGACACATTTCAATACCAAGCAGGCTCTGTTGAAGGTACCCCAGGGGAGTGCATCCAGCACCTCCTCATATATTGTGGGGTCATCAACCCCTCCTGGTCAGAGCTCCAGAACTTTGCTCGGTTCCTCAACTGTCAGCTCAAGGACTGTGAGGCCTGTATGTTCTGTAATCCAGGCTTTACTGGATTTACACTTCCAGGCTTCAAGAACTTTGTGGTCACCTTCATGATCTTCATGGCAAGAGACTTTGCCACACCAACGCTTCATATGTCTGACCAGAGCCCAGGGAAGCACATGGTCACCATGGATGGAGTTGATGAGGAAGAGCTCGCCCCCTTCACTCTCCGGAGGAGGTGGGAGTCAGAGCCTCACCCCTATGTGTTCTTCAATGGTGACCGTGAGACCATGACATTCATAGGCTTCCATCTTCGGCCCAATGAGAATGGCAGCGTTGACGCCATCAACCATCTCAATGGGAAGATAATCAAGAAAGATGTCATGACAGAAGAACTGTACAAGGGGCTGTTGCTTCAGAGGGTGCCCTTCAATGTTGACTTTGATAACCTGCCCAGACACGAGAAAATCTTGAGACTCTGCCGGCCACTAGGAATTCCTCAGGCCCTGGATCCCGATGAAACATATGAGCTGACAACGGACAACATGCTCAAGATCCTGGCCATTGAGATGCGATTCCGCTGTGGGATCCCAGTTATCATCATGGGAGAAACAGGCTGTGGGAAAACCAGGCTCATTAAATTCCTTAGTGATCTGCGGCGTTGTGGTGCCGAGGCTGAGACCATGAAGTTGGTCAAGGTTCATGGAGGAACAACCACAGCCATGATCCACTCCAAAGTCTGGGAAGCCGAGGATACTGCCTTATATAATAAAGACCAACACCAGTTGGACACCATCTTGTTCTTTGATGAAGCCAACACCACAGAAGCCATAAGCTGTATTAAGGAAGTCTTGTGTGACCAGACTGTGGATGGCCAGCCCCTGGAGGAGGACTCAGGCTTGCACATCATAGCTGCCTGCAACCCTTACAGGAAGCACTCTCAGGAGACCATCTGCCGTTTGGAGTCGGCTGGTTTGGGGTACAGGGTCAGTGCAGAGGAGACGGCAGACAGGCTGGGCTCCATTCCCCTCAGGCAGCTGGTGTACCGTGTCCATGCCCTGCCCCCGAGCCTGATTCCTCTGGTGTGGGACTTTGGGCAACTGAACGACACTGCTGAAAAGCTCTACATCCAGCAGATTGTGCAGAGACTGGTGGACCATGTCAGGATCAGCGAGGACGAGACTCGTGTGATCACGGAAGTACTCTCTGCCTCTCAGAGGTTCATGAGGAACACTGAACGTGAGTGCAGTTTCGTCAGTCTCCGGGATGTGGAGCGCTGTGTGAAGGTGTTCACGTGGTTTCATGGCCGCAGCGAGATGCTCTTGGAGAAGTTGAACACCTTTCTCTGTGAGACCCGTGTCAGCAAAAATAACTTCAGGAGAGACCCCGTCCTCTGGTCCCTGGTGATGGCTGTGGGGGTCTGTTACCACGCCTCCCTAGAGGACAAGGAGTCCTACCACAGAGCCATTTGCAGGTCCTTTCCAGAACCATATGACGACAGCCGGGTCATCCTGGACGAGATCACACATGCACAGGATCTTTTCCTGAGTGGGGTGCCTCTGAGGAAAACCATAGCCAGGAACTTGGCTCTGAAGGAGAACGTCTTCATGATGATCATCTGCATTGAGCTGAAGATCCCCCTCTTCCTGGTGGGAAAGCCCGGAACCTCCAAATCTCTCGCCAAGACCATTGTGGCAGATGCCATGCAGGGCCAGGCCGCGCACTCCGCTCTCTTCCGCAGCCTGAAGCAGGTCCATCTGGTGTCCTTCCAGTGTAGCCCCCACTGCACCCCACAGGGCATCATCAACACCTTCAAGCAGTGCGCTCGCTTCCAGCAGGGGAAGGACCTGCAGCAGTACGTGTCTGTGGTGGTGCTGGATGAGGTCGGCTTGGCAGAAGATTCCCCAAAAATGCCTCTGAAGACTCTGCACCCCCTGCTGGAAGATGGGTGCATTGAAGACGATCCGGCCCCCCACCAAAAGGTCGGCTTCATAGGTATTTCCAACTGGGCCCTCGACCCTGCCAAGATGAACCGGGGCATCTTTGTGTCCCGCGGCAGCCCCAGTGAGAAGGAGCTCATAGAGAGTGCCAGAGGGATCTGCTCTTCAGACAGCCTGGTGCAGGACAGGGTCCGAGGGTACTTCGCTCCTTTTGCCAAGGCCTATGAAACAGTGTGCAGCAGGCAGAACAAGGAATTCTTCGGGCTTCGCGACTACTATAGCCTCATCAAGATGGTCTTCGCCACCGCCAGAGCATCTAACAGGAAGCCTTCTCCACAGGAGATTGCACAGGCAGTCCTTCGGAACTTCAGTGGTAAAGATGACATCCCTGCTTTGGACATCTTCATGGCCAGTTTACCTGAGGCCAGGTGTGTGGAAGAGGTCAGCACCCTGGAGCTCATCAAGCAGAACATTTTCAGGGATATGAAGACGGCAGCAGCAGTGGGGGAGCTAGAAGGAGCTGAATCCCGCTACTTGCTCATACTGACCAAAAACTACATGGCCCTGCAGATCCTGCAGCAGTTATTCTTCAGTGAGGACCAGCAGCCCGAGATCATCTTTGGTTCCAGTTTTCCCTGGGACCAGGAGTACACCCAGATCTGCAGAAACATCAACCGGGTGAAGATCTGCATGGAGACCGGCAAGATGGTGGTGCTGCTGAACCTGCAGCACCTCTACGAGAGCCTGTACGATGCGCTCAACCAGTACTACGTCTACCTCGGGGGCCAGAAGTACGTGGACCTCGGGCTCGGCACCCATCGCGTCAAGTGTCGGGTCCACCCTGACTTCCACCTGATTGTCATCGAGGAGCAAAATGTGGTGTACGAGCAGTTCCCCGTGCCCCTCATTAACCGGCTGGAGAAGCACTACCTGGACCTCAGCTCAGTGCTGCAGGGGTGGCAGAAGAGCATCGTGCAGGAGCTCATGCAGTGGGCAGAGCAGTTTGCTGACGTGAAGGCCCATCAGTTCCTGGCTGGGCACAAGTACAGCCCTGCTGACGTCTTCATCGGCTACCACTCTGACGCCTGTGCCTCTGTGGTGCTGCAGGCTGTGGAGAGGCAGGGCCCCGGGGACCTGACAGAGGAGCTGTATCACAGAGTATTTGAGGAGGCCAAGCTGATCCTGCTGGACTGTGCCACACCAGATGCTGTGGTGCGGCTGAGCACCTCTGCGCTGGGCTCATTTGCTGCACAGACCCTGTCGCAGGAATACTGGAACAAGCAGCAGCACCACTCCTTTGCAGATTTCCTCCAGGCCCAACTTCACGATGCGGACCTGGAGCGCCACGCCATCTTCACAGAGGTGACCGCCCCCACAGCCTTTCCTTTTTCTTTCACCCAAGAGTCCTTTCTCTCTGGTGCCAGAAGGTCTCAACTCCGTTTAAGGCACTGTTCAGTCTGGAAAACCGGTATGTCCCCTCCATGTTAGGCACAACTAGGATAAGTCCATTTTGGTCTCTCTCACCTGTTTGTGAGCAGAGCTCTCCTCTGACAGCAGTATTGGGCACAACTTCACTTCCCAGAGTGCTGGGCCCACCCGGGATATAAGTGATTGGCCTGCTTCTCATCCTTGGACAGCCTAAGAGTAATGGACGAGGATGCCTCCCATTCAGGTGCCCTGAGTGTCATTGGTGAAAGCTGCGCAGCCAGGTGGGGGCATGGATCATAGGGGGTTCTCCTTAAAAGACATGGGCCAGCTGTGAGGGCTGGCTGGGTATGCATCAGAGGTAGAGGGATCCTTGGGGCACAGGTGTTGAGTCTGAATTTGCCTCTGTGCAGGAGACCAGGAAGGGACTGCTGACAGAGCTTGAAATTCAAGCTGTGAGTGCTGGGTTGTGGGGATGGGATAGGTGGAGAGACATGTGGAGGGCCTTGTGGATAGCCTTGAGCTTGGTCTTGACTGCACAGAGAGGAGCTATGGATGAAAGTGTACGTAGACATGCCCCAGTGACTGGGTGATGGAAAGACAGTGGAGTAAGAGAGTGACATTGAGAGGATAGATCTGTCAGGAAGTTCTGGCATGGTGCAAACTGCAAATGGTTAGCAGGCAGCATGGCTGGGCTAATCATCAATTCCATGGAGGGTGGCAGGAGGTGGAGGACAGCCTTCCTGAGCTCACTGTAGCTTTGTGCTATCATCATGGAGACCCCAGGAAGGAACGATGGGTTTGGGAGCCAGTGGTGACATCTGTTTTGAATAGGTTTGGATGTCTGCTGTGTGGTTGGATGTAGGAATAGGAAGCTTGTCAGTAAGGACAGGCCCAGAGAAGGGGTCTAGATCCAGGTGGAGTGGCACATGCCTATAATCCCAGTGGCTTGGGAGGCTGAGGCAAGAGGATTGAGAGTTCAAAGCCAGCCTCAGCAACTTATCGAGGCCCTAAGTAACTTAGCAAGACCCTGCCTCAAAATAAAAACTAAAAGGAAGGGCTGGATTATTGCTTAGTGGTTAGACACCCCTGCATTCAATCCCTGGTACAAAAAAAAATTGGGGTCTGGAGAGCTGAGGTCCTATGTGCCTGGTGATGTCTGGGTTGGCACTGTGGGGTGTGGTCCATGGCAGAGAATGGAGAACTGCTGAGGGGAGGGAGCGTGGCCAGTGGCTAACTCCTGATAGCATGAAGTCAGATCACAAGAAGAAACGGCATTGTGCTGATTCCTAAAGGATCAGGAGGCTCCCAGGTAGGGAAAAAAGCAAGAAGAGAGACATTGACATCTCAGGAGGATATCGAAGCATCTTTTAGTCGGGGCAAGTCTTCCCTCGGCCATCTGTCGACCCTGGGGTTCTGCTTGCCTCAGCCACTCCTTGTACATAAAAACTGCTCTGGATTGGGCTTCTTTCTGTCTGAGTGCCCACTGGCCCTGGGTTCTGACCCGGTGCTCTGTGCTCTTGCTTAAATTCAGCTGATGGCTTGTGTGCCCATTTTGTAGGTCACCACCTTCTCCAGACTGCTGACGAGCCATGACTGCGAGGCTCTATGGGCAGAGGTGAAGGGCTTGGCCCTGAAGCCTGTGATCCTGTCACTGCAGCAGTTTGACACTGAGTACTCATTCCTCATGGAAGTCCGGTGAGGTGCCCTGCCTGCCCATCACCCTTGGCCCCTGCCCTGGGAACGTGGTATCCCATGCCGGGGTGTGGTAACCACTTGTAAGGAACTCTGAGTACTATGGAGGCTCATGGCTCAGCCTCCTCGTATGC
Source organism: Spermophilus citellus (assembly GCF_964194105.1). Classification (NCBI taxonomy): domain Eukaryota; kingdom Metazoa; phylum Chordata; class Mammalia; order Rodentia; family Sciuridae; genus Spermophilus; species Spermophilus citellus. The sequence continues at coordinate 137,776 of NC_138198.1, read as the reverse complement.
CCCTCTGGCCCCAGTTGTAAGACAGCTGTGTCCGTCTGTCTCCTGAGCACTGTGTGGCCCTTTTCTTCTCCAGTGGATTGCATCCTCACCTTGTGGAGGGAGACCGCACCTGGATGCTGGGTTCTGCATGGCCTGTGTTTCCCTTCACTTTGTGGAGTGTTGTCATCCATGTTTTTGTTTTGTTTTGTTTTGTTTTGCTTGTGCTGGGGATTGAACCCAGGGCTGCTCTACCACTGAGCCACATCCCCAGCCCTAATTTTTATTATTATTAATTCTGAGATAGGGTCTGGCTGTGTTGCTGAGGCTAGCCTGGAACTGGTGACCCTCCTACCTTAGCCTCCTGAGCTGTGGCTGCCCATGTTTTAGGACAGAGGACTCACTTGGGCGATTCTCTTTTTCTTTCAGAAGCAGCTTAATGAAGACAGCCAGACGTAAAATCCTCATTGTCCAGATGGATTTTGATGATGGCGCTCACAGTGCTCAGCTCATTGCATCAGCTAAGTATGTTCTCAGTAGTTTTCTAGGAAAAATAGGAAGCCAAAATCTCCCCAGGACATCCTGAAGAATTTTTTCCATGAAAACAGTGTGGAAATAAGAATGACTCTCCCTCCCAGCTCCTGACATGGGCTAGAGAAGCTAGAGAGTAAAGGATGAAGGAAAAGGCCAGTAATGGCACAGAAATTGTGGAATGCAAGACCCGTCAATAATGGAATTTTTGTAGTGTTTAGGAGGATGTGTTAAAGCTGCATTTGCAGTCATTTGCAGTCCTTTTTTGATCATTTTGATTTTGAATCACATAATTAAAATTAAAATTCAGTCTGGGATGTAGCTTGGTGGTACAGCACTTGCCTAGCATGTCTGAGGCCCTAGGTCTGATCCCCAGTACTGCCTAAAAAGAAAGAAAAGAACTTATCGTGAGTTTAAGGGCAGTAAGACTATATAAATAAATTAATATTTATTGAACATTTTTGTGGTGTCCAGAAATCTGTTGCTTTCATAATTGCTGTGTTCTGTTACCTCATGTAATTAAGAATGACTTCTTCCCCTTTAAAGAACTTGGAAGCCTAGTACAAGTTAAGGCCCAGCCAGATCCTATAGGGAGGTGGTCTGCGGCCACTGGGTGTGCAAGGGCCACCGTACCACACTGTACTTTCTCAAAATGGGAAGGCATGTGGGTGCCCTGAGACCTGCAGGGCGGGTGGGGGTTCTGATCAGCAGTGAGAGGTAGGAAGTGATCCTGCCAATTGGAAGCCACCCTTCTCCTCTCATGAGAGATGTGGTGGCCCCTGGCATTGTGTGGAATGTGGTAAAGCCCCAACAGCTCCTGGGACACGCGGCAGCCATCTCACACCTTAGCTTTTGCTCCATTGCTTGCTTTGTTTTGATTTTTGTTTTCTCAATAGGTATTCTGCTATTAATGAAATCAACAAAATACAAGGAACTCAGGGCTGCATCTTCGTCTATTTCATCACAAAACTGTCCCGGATGAGGAACAGAGCATCCTACGTGGGATTCCATGGAGGTAGGGCCAAAAGATGAGTGACTGTCTTTAAGTATGTCTGGGCTGCCTCTTGGGGTCCCATGCTGCCCACGTCTAGGTCAGACACCAACCCCTTCTGTCTCTGGGCTTCTCTGGGCTCACTGCTCACTGTTCACAACCATGGCTCTATGTCAGCTGTGTCAGCATGGCCTGGTCTACCTCAGGAGTGCACGGGACATACTCCTGCTCCCACTCTTCATTATACAAATGACTCAGAGATCTTCCCCTTTCACTCCAGCCCTAGTGCTGACTCCTTTGCCTGCTCCTTGGGGAAGTACTGTGTTCAAATCAGTCCATCCCTTTTTCTGTGGAAGGTCACTAGCTGGCTTATGTAAGACAATTGGTATTTTGGAAAGAGGGAAACAAGTTTAATAATTTCATAGATGGAAAACCAAACTGTCAGCACCTTGCAGCACTTTCTAATTATGGGACAGTAAGTATGGTAAGATGCACGTAAAGAACTGTGAACAGGATCCATGGAGACTTTGCATGACTACATAAATCAGCCTCAACACCCATGTTAATGGTGAGTGTGCTGATGTGATGTAGCGGGTCTGATGGGTTTTGGTGTGTTCGGGGATGTGGGCTTTGAGGTACCGATCATCACTCTGACAGTAGTGTAACTGAGCATCTGAACAGAGGTGTGCCCCTGCTCCTGACAGACAAGAAGAAATCAGAAAGGTGTGAGAAGACTTGGTGGCTTTGTTCTTCACAGGGCTGTGGCAGTCTGTGCACATTGATGACCTCCGAAGGTCCACAGTCATGGCTGTTGATGTGACTAAGCTGCAGAGTGTCACCATCAGCCAGTTGTTCATGCCAGGAGGCAGCTGAAAGTGTGAGTTGCAAGGTGGCAGACTGCAGAGGTGGGGGCGGGAAGGCAGGTGAAAGGTGCCAAGCTAGGCAGCCTCCTGTGAAGCTGGAGTCAGGGCTGCCACATTTGAGTCCCCTTTGAGTCTTGGCACCTGCCCTCAGCAGGAACTCAGAATGTGGCACTGAACTGCCTGGCTCATGGTCCACATAACCAGAGCCCTGGGAAGGCCAAGGAGCAGCACCTAGTGTATCAGCTGGTGTGCTGTGGGTCATGTGCCAGCCCTCAGCCCAGGCTGTGGGGTACCTGACTAGTGGATGACGGATGTCCCCTTAACTGGGGCTGCCACTGAAGCTTGGGACAGGAAACCCTGGAGAGGCTCAGCCTAGGCACAGACCTGGTACTACCCACCCCCTTCCTTCTCCAAGTGGTGACTTGATTGTGTTCCCTTCATTTGCAGCGAAAGGCAACCAGGAGGAGGTGATGGAGGCAGAGACCAGCAAGTCAGGGGAGGTAGCAGAAATGGAAACGGAAAAGGAAGTTTCTGAGGAGATGGAATGGGATGCCGCGGACCTGCGGGGCAGTGATGTGAGTTCTCCTCTGTTCCCCTGTTGGCTGCAGGTGGCTGATCTGGAGAAGCACAGGCAGCTGTGCCAGCGTCAGGCTGAGTCCTGCCTTCTCTTTATGCTGGAAGTGTAGGGACTTACCAGGACAAGATCTGCCTTTCCCTTCTTTATGAAGGCTCTTCGTTAGCTCTAGGAGCTGTCCCTCAACTACTGGCCAAATTCGTGATGTCAGCCACCACTTGCCAGTGGTCCTCTGGGGGTTGGGCAGCACACTGGGATCAGCCGGGGGAGGTCAGTAGGTCTGCTTCACCATGGAGACTGGTCACTGTTGATTTGGGCAGGTGGACACCAGGCCACCTTCTCGTGTGGGTAGCGTAGCTTTCACCCACCCTGGACATGGCAGCAGCAGATGACGTGCTGTCTCCCTTGGCAGGCACAGGTCCTGGATACCACCAGACTGCTGAGGAGCTGTGTGCAAAGTGCCATGGGGATGCTCAGGGACCAGGAGAGCTGCCCGCGCAACATGAGGAGAGTCACCATCCTCCTCAGCCTCTTGAATGGGGACAGTGTGTGCAGTGGTACGAGTCATGTCCCTGCTTCTCATCCTACCCCGGCAGGCCCTTCCTGAGCAGTGGGAATCAGGTGGCTGAGTGTGGAGATCTGCCCTTCTAGGTTCCTGTGGCTTGGCAGATGCAGCTGACATAGTGAGAATCTCAGGACATCTCATGAATTCTGCTCTAGAGTTGGCCTGGCCAGAGGACCTGTGGCTTCCCTCTGCAGGGGAACTGGTCAAGCAGCACAGCAGAGCCTCCAACTTGGTGCCCACAGGTGGACCAAATTATGTCCCTTCTGCCTTTTCACAGCCGCGTTCTTGCGGATATCTAAGATGCGCCTCTCCGTCCTTCTAAAGAAGCAAGAAGAGAACCAGCTCTGCAGTCTGAAGGAGTGGGTGGGGCGAGAGGCTGCGAACCAGGATGCGCTCCAGGAGGCCGGCACCTTTAGGTACTGCAAGCAGCGGGCAGTGCAGGGGCCTACTCTACCATCCCAGGGGAAGGAGCACACCAGGTGTTTCTTTTTCCACCTCTGAGGAGGGCAGACCTGTGTTTTTGCTCCAAGAGCCCAAAACAGACCTGGATGGTGGGCATGTGTGGGTTGTTGGCCATGCAGGTGTTGGTCCTGGGGTGTTTATTGGCCACCTGGATGTTGGTCTTGGTGGATTGTTGGCCACCTGAATGGTGCTCATGGGGATGGTTGGCTTCCTTTCTCTGCTTTTGTGTCCTTAACTTTTTTTCATAATAGAAAACTTTAAAAAAAATTGTTCCCATAGGATGCTTGCCAGCATGTCATAAACCAAAGCCAGGTTTGCCATTCAAGGTTATTAAAATTGAGATGGTGATGTGCAGGGAAGTAACAAATTATCTTCCCAGCCCTACAGCTTGAAGTAACAGCAAGTACAAAAATAGGACCCAGGAGTGTCATTTATTATCCGTGATCCTTTTTCTATAATACCATGACCCTTTTCTTCAGACTCGAGACAACCTTTGAGGAGCCTGTGCTATGGGGACAGGAGGGTTGCTCAAGGTCTCAGATGGAGGGTCTGAGGGTCTGAAACCACCTGTTGGCAGGATGATCTTAGGCCACTGAGGTTCTCCAGGTCCCTCCAGCTCTGCTCTTCTGACCCCCTGGCTCCAGGCCTGCTGCGCCACGTGGCCCACAGGGGGAAGGTGGGCGATGGCAGAGTCCTGGGAGGCCAGGGCCCATGGGTGCTGGCTTCCTCACCACAGGGAAGTTTTCTGTTTCAAGTTCTCTCTGCAGTGCTCCTTGACTTCTTTCCTAGTTACATTGTCTGAAGGAAGTTTGTGAGCCCCAAAACTGAACATGCTTTTGTCTCCCTGAATGGTCTGTCTCCCTTTCCCAGCACATGTCCAAGCCATGTCCCATCGCCCCTTTGCCACTGTTGCTCTGGCCTTGCTGGGTTTGCCAGCCTCCCTTTTCACTGCCCCATGGTCTCCACAGCACCCGGGACCAGCTTCTTCCCCGTGGTCACCAGCAACACCCAAGAACATCTGGACCTGTTTGCATGGTACCCTCAATGCTCATTTCTGAGGCTGGCAGGATGTCATGACACTTCACCAGCACTGTGTGTCCGGGACTTAATGTCACATACCCTTGGGACTAGATAGCCAGCCTCCTTGGAGTCCTTTATGCCAGGAGTCCTCTGGTTTTTAGTTCATCATGTTATGCAGCCTGTTGCCTTCATTTTTTTTTTTTTCTTTTTGATTCTCAAGTTGTTTTGAATTTGGTCTCTTGGAGACCCTCTACGGTGACTGTTATTCTGGAGCACTTTTCAGGGCTCTCAGCTGCTCCGGCCCAGGGCCCCTTTCACCGCCTCCCCCACATCCACTGTGTGTGTTCTAGTCTGGGGTCTTAAGTCAAGGTCATTGTCCTTGCCTAATGGGATTTTTTTTCTCAGTAGATGTTTTTAAATTATCTCTAGAATCCTGTGTACTATATATCCAGAAAAAAAAAATTTCCCTACAAAGGGCTGCACTTTTTCCCCCAAAACAAATATTTATTAATCCTCGTCTTTTATCATGAGAAATTGTAGCATTTTTCATTATGTAAAAAAATATATAATTTTAGCATGAATGTGAGATATAGTTGATTCAACCAATTAAGCACTGTCAGTCTAAAGTACTCAGGGTTAGTTACAGAAACACCTATAAGAAAAGCCGAATTCTAGATAAAAATGTTTTCTTATTTAACTTTGTATCAAATTTAGTTTGATCTCTTCATCTTTATTATATTTTATCTATAGCTACTTTTTTTTCTTAAAATATTCATTTAATTTTTTTAGTGAAGTTGGTCCTTATTTGATTTGTTTATAGAACCTAGTAGGCTTGTTCTGAAAAAAAATTATATAAAAATGCAGCAAATATTTCTTCACCTTTTCAAGGCACTAGTTAGTGTTACTAGATGTAGAATTAAGTTCTATCCAGGCCTGCTAACTAATCTTAAGACAATTACATTTGTGAGTCTCTTGTACTTAAAAGTGATAGAAACTTCAATTTGCAGCCCTGGCTTGTAAGCTAGATGGCTTGTTGACACAGAGGAAGGAGGTGTCAAGAACAGCACTGGCTGTGATACTGAGCCACTGTCCCCTGTCCCCTGTCCCACCCTGCTGCAGGCATACCCTTTGGAAGCGAGTCCAAGGCACAGTCACCCCTCTGCTGGCCAGCATGATCTCTCTCATCGACAGAGATGGCAACCTCGAGCTTCTGATCAGACCAGACTCACCAGCCTGGGCCCGGGACCTGTGGATGTTTATTTTTAGCAACACTAAGTTGCTGAACATTCCGCTTGTGATGAATAACATAAGGTGAATGAAAATCCACACGGCACCCTCAGTAGCTCTCCTGGGCTTGAGAACGTAGGCTCTGTTTTCCAAGGAACGTTTCGCCAGCTCCTTCTACATCCTAGAGGCCATGGCGTCCTGCAGGCCTTTGTTCCGTCTCCTCTCTCCTTATTTTGTTCTCTCAGGGCACCTGTGATAGCTCAGAAAGCCAGGTTGGACTCTGTGCAGTGGGGACACTGCCCTTTGGAAAGAATATGTCCTTAATCATGCTCATGTTCCATTATGCATGATCTCTCTCATCGACAGAGATGGCAACCTCGAGCTTCTGCTCAGACCAGACTCACTGTTCCTGTTTTGTGCGGGGCCTTCCCAAGTTTCCTGTTCAGACTGCAGGGACTTCAGTTCTGGAATGTAGGCCAATAAGGTGCAGGAGAGGGACAGGCGCAGGCACTGGAGACCTGGTTCTGCCTGAGGCTTTGGGCCCCTCCTAGGCCCTGCATAGGTGGCCTGCTTCATTCTATCTGTAAACAGGGGTTATGAGGTAGCCCACCAGTTCTTGTTCAGCAGGAGTCCTGGCCATCAAAGGAGACAGCAACTGTCTATGCAGCCTTGTTTTATTTTGATGTGGTGCAGGGAATGGAACCCAGAGCCTTACACATGCCAGGCAAGCACTCTACCGTGGAGCCACCCCTGTCCCACAGCACCTTCACCTCTCGTTCACCTCACCTCACTGCAGATCCAAGAGTGAGATGTCCTCCATCGTGGTGCAGAACTATATGAGCCTTCCTGAGGGTGCTTGCAACAGTGTCCCCTTCAGCTGGAGAATCAGGGACTATGTGGAAGAGCTCTGGGTCCAGGCCCAGTACATCATGGATGTAAAAGGTGAGCCCTGCTCAACATGGGCCCGATGCAGCCCTGGTGAAGCAGCCTTTATCCACAAAGACACTGCCTGACCATCAGTGGGCAGACAGCAGCCAGCACCTGGTAAATTCTGGGACTTGTAGTTTTCACACTTTGCATGTGGAATAGGCTCAAGTTCATGTCCTGTCTTCATTTTGAAATTTCTGCTGAAGGAGTGAGAGTCATCAGGAGATCAGAAGCCTGTAAGTCACACCATCAAGTGAGCCTGTGAGGTGATTTAGTGGTGCACTGAGCAGCAGGCTGGTGAACTGGAGCATGTTCCAGCAGGGACGGGGCTTGCTACCTGCTGCAAGTTGACCATTCCTTTCCTGAGGCTCAGACCCAGGAAAGGTCCCCTTTAAACTTTCTCAGCAAATGCTAGCAATGAAAGTGTGTCCCCTTCTTCCATGCTAAGCCGTTCATCCATCCTGAGTCACACAAGCTAGAGAGTGTGTGCTTGGCTGTCACTTGCTGGGGGCTGAGTTTGGCCATAGTCATTCCAGAAAAGCCAGTGGCAGGGCTGTGTTTTTGGAAGTCATCTTTCATGTACACATGAACTCATCTTTTCAGCATTCACTTAGAGAGCCAGTATGTTCAAAGTGAACTTGTTTTCCTGGGTCTGTATTCTGCTGCATGTCCTAAACCAATGGGAAACAGTCTGTTCCCTGCTGAGAGGGTGTTTCTTCACCTGGGGCAATGCCCTACCCAACCCTGCTGGTCCAGCAGAGTGTGCAGCTGGGAGGAAATCCCCATCTGCTGGAAGGCAAATCTCCCTGGTTGGCATAGTCTCTGGCCCCAGCCCTGATGAGTAGCCCACTCAGTCCTGATTCCCTAGGAACCCAGGGTTACTGGAGCCCATTACACTGAACAGTCATGCAGCACAAAACTCAGACTCCCTCAGATGTTTTTTTCTTGTTGGGGCTAGCATGGCCTAAATTGAATGTTGATCCTGCCTTCCTTTCTCTGTCCCCTAGTCTATACATCCACCACTCTCTAGTCCCATAAGGCAACCAATATCACTTTGTCTCTGAGTCACCGCCAGGGGCTACTCTAGCCTATGGCTCTCCTTCCTGGGGAGCAAGCTTCTCTCAGCTTGTGGCTTCAATTGTCTCAAGCCACTCTGGCTTCCTCCCTGCAGGACGGTCAGATAAGTTAGTAGAAATCTTCCAGAAGACTCCCCTGGGCATGTTTCTTGCCAAGCTCCCTGGAGAGCAGCATCAGGAGCTGGTTCAGTGCTACTTGAGGGACTTCTTGCTTTTCACCATGAGAGTGTCCACCTGGGAGGAGCTGAAGGTAGGTATCCACTCAAGGTCATGTGTGGAAATTGCATGGTCTGGACTGGGGGCAAACACGGGAACTCAGCTTCTGAGAGCTAGTGCTACCATGTAGGGGAACAGAAGGAAGCCATGCAGAACGCTAGGCTGAGAATGTCCCCTGAGCTGCTCAGAACACAGGGCCAATCCTTGTCACTCCCCAAGGCCTCCAGGAATGCACATTCTAGTACCTTGAGAAGCTTTCCAGATTCCTTGTATCACCCCTCTTGAAATTGTTGAGTTTCTCTTGACAAAATTAAGATAAATATGTAACTGACCTCTTAAGGTAAGAATAATAAGTGAAATTCAGTGGAAAGATTAATAGGTTTTGTTTTGGGTGCTGGGGAGAAAACCTAGAGCCTCAGTCCCACCAGGCAAGTGCTGACTGCAGAGCCAGAGCCCAGTCCAAGACGGAAACTCAGCTGCCTGGTAGTCACATGCAGAGCAGAAAAAGAAGGTGGAGAATATGAGAGAATATACTCTAGCCAGCATGATGAAAGGTTAGCGAGGAGTTTGTGGAGAATGAGCAGAATATACTCTTATTTTTAAAATGGGTAGAAGTTACGCCAGCTACACAGGGTGTAATTGTGCAAGTTTCTAGAAAGCTTTGCTCACATGCTCAGCCCTACCAGTGACTCAAGAGAACATATAGAGTCTCTAGATGCCAGTTGTACCTGCTCATCTGGCAAAACTGAGTTTTCAAAAAGAAGGGAGGGCTTACAGGCTTCCTGGGCAGATGCTGAGCAGTGGTCACATGGCAGGGTGATTAGAGAGCCTGCCCCCCCCCACCACCACCGCTGCTCACAGCAAGGTTTTCCTGCTGTGATCATGAAGAATTAGAAACAATTTAAGTGTCCAAATAAATGAAGAAGGGACAAATTACAGTATGTCCATTTTAAAATGGTTGTTTGCAACCATTGAAAAAACAATGTTTGCACAGATAATGAGTGATAGAGGATTCTCATAATCTAATCTTGAGTGGAGAAAATCAGGAACACAGGGATCTTGAATTGAGGATGATTCTGAGGAAAGGCACAGCTAGGAAAATGGCTAGAGGCTCTACTGAAAAGCAGTCGGAAGATAGGAAGTCTGGGTTGTAATTCTCTTTTTTGTGATCTTTGAATAGTTCTGATTTCCCACAGGAAAACATCTCTTTATAATCTAAAAGTTCATACTGAAAACCTTTCAAAACCCCAGTTTCTGCAGATGGCGCTGTGGTGCTGTGTCTGTGAGCTGCGAGCAGCCTCAGGAAGGCCCGAGGAGGGGCTCTCCCTGCCGTGGGTGCACCTGGCCTATCAGCATTTCAAGACCCGGCTGCACAACTTCTCCAGAATCTTGACCATCCACCCACAGGTTCTACAGAGCCTCACTGAAGTTGTACAGAAGCACGACATGGCTGGCAGTGAGATGGTACAGCCCCCCTCGGGAGGCGCCTGTCCCCAGGAGCACAAGGAGAGACCCTTTAGGGGCCTGGGAGTCAGCATAGCCCAGAGGTGTTGGGAACAGCTGGATAGTGCTTCCTCTATCCCAAGGCCCAAAGGAGCAGGTTATGAGCCTGGAATGCAAGGACACTCTGCCAGGACCTCTGGCCGAAGGGGCCCTGTGGGGTCACGTGACCACTCTCCTCTTCCCAGACACTAGATGTGTTGGCCGCCATGGCCTGTGCTGAAATGCTGATAAGAGACACCCTGAAGCCGAGTCCCCAGGCCTGGCTGCAGCTGGTGAAGAAGCTGTCCATACCGCTGGAGCTCATCTGCTCGGATGGGTACTTGCGAGGCAGTGGGAGCACAGCCGGAGCTGTCACTGTGGAGGTCAGGTGAGACCCAGAGCCCGGCTCTCCCTGGCAGCTCGGCCTGTGATCATCAGTGGACTCCAGGTCCTGGCACACCTGGCAGCAGGGTGAGCAGGTGCTCCTGCCACGGGCAGGGCTCTTTGTGCACTTACTCTGCGCTTGATGAACACTGTCAAGTGCCAGGCATCTTGTTAGATGCTGGAGAAAGAGGAGAACCACATGCAGGGAGGCCATGGTGCCCCAGAGCCACAGAAAGGCAGGTTATTCAGCTGCACTGGGGTGGCAGGGAGCCATTAGAATGGACAGGGGCAGGCAGGGCAAGCAGAGGGGCAGGCCTTCAGGGTGGGGAGGGTCTCAACCTGTGCTGGGCTGTGAGGGTCAAGAGGAACTCACTGTGTGAAGGATTATGAGAGAGTGGGCACAGTGGCTGAGCATGCTGAGATAGCAAAGTGAGACCCAAAGTCCTGCCTGCATGGAGAGCCGGGGGAGTGCTGAGGGCAGGGCTGGCAGATAATCCCTCCTGTCAGCTCGCCTTCCCGTGCTGCCTTACACCTGCCCTCTCATCCCCTCCTCCTGTCTCAGAGTTCTCTGTTGGAGCTGAGTGTGTAACACCCTCTTTTGACAGAACCCAGTGGAATCGTGTTTTCTCCATTGCACTCTTTGTGGAACACGTGCTCCTGGGGACTGAGAGCCAGATTCCTGAGCTGGGCCAGCTGGTGACCAAGTACGTCTTCTCACTAGACAAGGTGAGCACGGGCATGTCTCTTGGTGGGATGCGGAGACATGTGTGGTTCATGAGTTTGCCCTGCCTGACTGCTGTATCGTGGCATGTCACTTAGGGATAATAATGACTATGTAGAACGGGACTTTGGCAGGAAACTTGCTTGTGGACGCTTTGCAAGAGCTGAAGAGTTAGGCTCCACCCACCTCCAAGCTGACCTAGAGCAGGCCAGCATCCTAGCCCTCAGGGGCAAAGTCACCACCACCCTGGGCAGGGTGAAAGTGATGCAGGAGAATGCCACTGGAGGGGGGACTTCAAAATACACGCAATTCATTGGACCACGGGAATAGAAAACCACTGAGCCTCTGCTCCCAACACCAGATAAAGCCAGTGATAGCACAACCAGTGCCCCTCAGAGAAAGCCACCGTCTCTGTGGCCAGGCTGTCTGACAACAATGGTCACTCAGCACAACCAGATTCCCACCTCTTTCACCCCATGACCTGGGCTAGGGTCACTGTTGTGTGATCTCATCCTGTGGTTGGAATGCCATTGACCTCGAGTGCCCACTGTCAGGGTGTCTGAGAAAGGCCATTGTAGACAGGTGTGCAGCCTTTGAAACGCAGGCAGGCACACAGGAAATAGATTGGCATACCCAGACGTGACCAGAATGTCAGAGGCCTTGGACTGTTGTGATTGCTGTGAACTTTGGTGTTCACCAACTTATTTGAGGCCTGCTTTTACTTCTTTTGGATGTATAACTAGAAAGCGACTCACAGTATCAATTTGTTAAATTTCTCTGTCTCTCTCTCTCTCTTTTTTTTTTTTTTTTTGTCCTGGTGATGGAATGCAGGGATGCTCTACCACTGAGCTACATCTCAGCCTCTTTTTAAATTTTGAGTCAAGATTTGGCTAAGTTCTGAGACTTGCCTTGAACATGTGATCCTCCTGCCTCGCTGAGTATGTGCCACCTTGCCTGGTTCAGAGTTTTTGTTTTGTTTTGCTTTAAAAATGAAAAATTTTAATAGAATTTAATAATGAAGAAGTTTGTTTTTAATAATGAAGAATAATGTTTTAATAATGAAGAGCTTTTTTAGAATACTTTTATTTATTCCTTTATTTTATTGTGGTGCTGAGGATACAACCCAGAGCCTCACACATGCTAGGCAAGTGCTCTACCACTGAGCTACTACCCCAGTCCTCAGAGGGTTTAGATATTCATTGCCATAATAGCTAGTGATGCTGAGCTCCTTTTCTTGTGCTTCTCAGGTATTTGTGTATCTTTGGAGAAATGTCTAAGTCCTTTATCCATTGCTGAGTTGGTTTGTTAATTAACAAATCAAATTTATCAGGATAATAAACACACATCATTTCCAAGTTTGATCAATCCTGGGAATTCAAGGATGGCTAAAAAATATCTATGAATGTCATCAGTTATATAAGCTAAAAAATAAACTCTAAATAATGATTTCAAAAGGTAAAGAGAACATTTGACAAAATGTATGATTTAGAAAAAATATACCCTCGGCAAAGTAGCAATAGGGAACTATTCTTACTTGTATAATGCCCTTATAGAACATCAGTACTAACATTGATACCACAGTTACCAGTGACAAGTTTTGCTTCCTTACATGGTGAAGTTTGAACATTAGAGAAACACGCAGAGGCAAGCATATAAAGCATATTTAAAAATGGGTCACATAGACTTCTCCCAGAAGGGAGAAGGGGGCCATAGACGGTATCCTGGTATCCCAAGAAGTGAGGGTGTTCTGCCTTTTTATATGTTCTAGGCCTCCTTTGTTCTCCTGTTCTCTTCTCCCTTATCTCTCTCCTTCCTGTGTAAGTGACTAGGCCCAGAAGATGCTCCGTGGGATGGCCAAAAGGTGAAAAGCAGATGGGCTGGAGGGGTCAAAGTGGAGTGATCTGGGCAGGAAGGGGGCTTAATTAAAACTCCCTATAGGGAGGGACAATCCCTGGGACAGGTTACCTTAGCAACATGTTGGAGCAGGGGCAGGTTATCTTGATGAGGGTGGAGAAGTGTTCTGAAGGAATTAACATTTCAATCCTTCCATTCTCTGAATTGACCCATCAGCCTGTCTAATTCTGGCTTCAGTATCATGCCTGACCACAAACTCTCAGAAACAGTCATTAAATCATTAAATTCACTATCCTGCATTGCTGAAGATGTGCATTTCTAAATGAGTGTCCTGGAGACACTTTGATTTATTTTGTGGTCCTCAGGTGGAACTCTGGGCCTCATTCATGTCAGGAAAGGGCTGCACCACCCAGCTGCTTCCCAGCCCAACTTCTTGTTTTTACTGAAGCAGACATACGCTAGACTGTTAGTACAGCACTCTTTAGAATCGTGAAAACCCAAATACACACTAAATATCCATTACTGGAAACAGGTACCTGAAATATTCATGGGAGCTGCCATACAGTGGTTAATGCCAGTGATCTGCAGCTGATCTCCCAACCAGGAACTCACAGAATTGGGCCTGCAGGGTTTAAAGGGCAGAATGGCACAGGACAATGGCAGGATGTTTACACAGGCACACAAGACCTCAGAGAAGCTTAGGGGGACACTTAATCAGAAAGGGCTGCCTGTGCTGCCACAACTGGATCTATGTGTTGTTCCTTTAAAATATGATACAACCAGGGGTGGCAGTATATTCCTGTAACCCAGCTCCTCAGGAGGCTGAGGCAGTAAGACGGCTTGAGTCCAGGAGTTTGAGAGCAGCTTGGACAACACAGCAAGACCCCATCTCTAAATAAGTAAATAAATAAAACAAGATCTAAAGCCAATATTACAAAAATGCTGAGGTCTCTCAGAGCTTAATGGTGTGTTGCAATGGTCATCACATCATTATCATTTAAAGATGGAAATTCATCAAGAGAAGGGAAGGGGCAGCCCTGAAAAGAAAAGGAAGGAAGAGGGAAAATTTAGATACTGGGAATTTGGTTCTTCTCTTTTAAAAGCAGCAGAGCCACAAAGAGATAAAAGGATGGGAAACTGCTAAGAATCCCTGAGGCCTTGGGCTGCCCCAAGGCACAGCTGACCCCTGCCCCTCCTCAATGGGTGCCACCTCTCACCAGGCCTTTCTCCTCCAGTGTCTTCAAGAGAACTCTGACCTCAAGACCCACCGGCCCTTTGTGGCTGTGATGACCATTCTCTGTGAGTGCAAGGAGCAAGCCAGCAAGAGCCTGGCGAGGTGAGAGAGTGTCTGAGCTCCAGGCGGGAGGGGTCACTGTCCCTGGGGTGCTGGCATCTGCCTGGGAGCCCATCGCCTGCTTGGATTTCAGGTTTGGAGTGCAGCCATGCCTCATCTGCCTGGGAGATGCTCAGGATCCTGTGTGTCTGCCCTGTGGCCATGTGTACTGCTTGCCTTGCATCAAGATCTGGCTCGTCTCCAGGCAAATGACCTGCCCCTACTGTTTAACTGTCCTGCCAGAGGGGTTCTCTTTGACAGTTTCCCAAAAGCACAGGTAAAACACTTTTCTCTTTAAAAGTCTTCCTCTTTTTTCTGTCCTTTTTTCTCAAATATAATATTCAGAAATTCAATTTCTATTAACCTCCATCTGATAAAAGCCTGGCTTCAGAGAACTCTGAAGTGAGACTCCCATTTGGGTACCTCAGAATTCCTCTCTCCCCAAGACACACATGTCCCGCAACATTTTGAGACAGCAAAATTCAGAAACTAATAAATGAAGCCCTTGAAAGAGACCCAAGAAACTTAGATACAGCTTTTCTGTCCTCCTTTTCATCTGAGTGGTGTGTACAGGGGTGGACTCCAGGCCTTGTGCAGGCCAGGCAAGCAAGCCCTCTACTATCAAGCCACACACCTGCTCTTGCCAGCCTCTGGGAGGTGCGGGAAGAGAGCTCTATGGTGCTGTGGGCTTCAGACCATGGTCGTGCTCCATCACTGGTGGCTTTACCTTCTCTTTCCTCCCAGTAAAGGGGTTCTGTGACAGGCTTTGCCTGGTTCAGTGATGGAGGCGTTCCTGGAAGACATGTGTGTAGAAACTTTCTGCAGTTTTGAAGACAAGCTAATTAACAGAAGTAGACACTTGCATCTGTTGATGTAAAATGATTTGCTGTCTGAATCTCAAATCATTCTGCATGCAGGGATTTGGGAACACTCTCTGAGTCCTCTGACTGGGGTTTTCACTGTTTCCTCAGGGTGGCCATTGGGAAACATGCCCAGTTCCGGCAGATGTGCAACAGTTTCTTCATGGACCTGGTTTCTACCATGTGCTTCAAAGACGGTGCCCCTCCTCAGCAGAGCGTGATTGATGAGCTGCTGTCTCTACTCTTTGTGAGGAAGGAGCTTTTGAGAGATGCTCCCCAACGTGAGTTGCTTTTTTCCTTCAAACCTTGATTCAGTTCCTCTCTGTTTTGTGCCATGATATGAGCAGTAGCACCTTTCTCTTTCTGTAAGGATACCGGGAACACACCAAGTCTCTCTCGCCATTTGATGATGCTGTGGATAAGACTCCTGTCGTCCGCTCTGTGGTGCTGAAGCTGCTCCTGAAGTACAGGTGGGAGCGGCTCCCTGAAGGCACACTTGTCTGAGGCCTCAGCTTCTCTGGGCTGGGCTGTGCTTGGTCTTTGTGCTGCCACATATCCCAGCTCATGATCTGGGAAAGTTTCTTCAGTGCGAGGAAACCTGCTCTCTGTTGCTTATGTTTAGACACTGAACCCTGTGGGCACCTGAGTTGGGCATTGCCAGGGTCCGGTACAAGTAAGAAGACAGAGTTCCGGGAAGGACCCTTGGCGTGGTGAAGCATGCAGAACCCATGCATTAGGAATGGTGGTTCTGACCCTAGCTCCATGGCCACCCCAGGGTGTGATTTGCAGGGTGGTAACTCAGACTGTACCTGAGCCTCGGTGTCCTCCAGGTCAAGATTCCACAGCACGCGGACTATGTGTTTTCTCAGTGAGACAGGCGGTCAGTGATGGTCAAGCATGGTGTCCTCTGGCTGATCCTGTGTGTACACTGAGCTTCAATTCTCAGCGTGCTGGCAGAGATCCTTTGGTGGGGAGGGGGTCCCAGACCTCAGAGTTTTTAAAAATAATCCTGGGACAGTAATTTGCCTATTCAACATGTCCATATTTGCAGTAACTTTGCCAAAGCTTCTTTTCATGAAGGAAATTGCAACCATAGTCATGGTCATCTTCTCCACTGGGCACATGTAGTTTTTCAAATGCCAGTTTCACACAGGAGCCTTACTAAATCTCAACCCCCGAGGTTGCGATTTTTTAAAAATATTTCTTAGTTATAGTTGGATGCATATCTTTATTTTGTTTGTTTATTTTTATGTGGTGCTGAAGATGGAACCCAGTGCCTCAAACCTGAGGGGAAAGTGCTCCACCACTGAGCTAAAACCTCAGCCTGAGGCTGTGATTTTTAATGTTGTGTAGAAGCAGGAAATAGATCCAAAACATTGCATACCAGAGGACAGTGGTTATCTCAAAGAATGCCACTCCTAAAGGTCTCCAGATAAGAACTGGCTGCTTTTCTCAGGCCTTGCCGTTTGCCTGAACCAGTGACCACCTGACCACAGATCTCTGGTGATGTTGATGCATGTAGGTCGGTATCTACAACAACAGGTTGGAGACTAAAAAGATGCCAACATCTCAAGATCTGCTTTACTCAGCAAACCAAGGCTTTTCCAAATGACCAATGCCTGATGTCACAGAATCAAAAAATGATGCAGTGGCTGGAGATGCAGCTCAGTGGTAGAGCTTTTGACTAGCACACAGTGAGGCCCTTGGTTCAATCCATAGCACTGGGAAAAATTCATAACAGAGTAGTCTATGGGATTGTAATATAGTTGATGATGAAAATAACTGACATGGTATCAGGTCCCATAACCAGCCTTCAGAAATGATCACTTTTCAAGTGTTGGTACAGTAGTGAGAAAGAATAACCCCAAATATATATAAGGACTATTAAAAAATTCTTCCTTTTCCAACTACCTCATGTGTGAGGCCAGGTTTTCTTTATACGCTTCAATGTAGCATCAGAAGCAGATGTAGGAAGTCAGCTGACTTCTGTTAAACAAGGCTTCCAAGAATTATAGGACTATAAAAAAGCCACACTTCTAAACATCATTAACACATGTGGGTTTATTCTTTTTATCTTAAATGAATTGATAAATATTCTTGAAACTTTTTAGTTTTAATTTCTAATACCATAAACATTGATAGATTTGACCCACATGAACAAAAAGTTTCTTGCAGTTTTCAATAAATTTTAAGCCTGTAAAAGAGCCCTAAACCAAAATGTTTGAGAACAGCTGAACTGCAATATGGAATTTCATATTCCTCCAAGAGTGTGCAAACATTTTAATAAAAAGCTGTTAAAGGTATATACCTGCATATGTATGTATTATACCTTGATACTCACACAGAGAAAGAGTTGGATAATAGATTAATAGATGCGCTTTTGTGTAGGGTGATCCTGACATCACCAGGAATAATATTTCTCTTTCCACAGCTTCCAAGCAGTGAAAGATTACATCCAAGCCTACTTGTCCCTGTTAGAGAAGAAAGCGTTCATCACTGAAGATAAGACCGAACTCTATATGCTCTTCATCAACTGCCTAGAAGTAAGCCGGCTGCCTCTTTGTTGCTTTTCTTCTGCAAACCATCTAAACCATATGGTTTAGGCAGTGGCAGAGTTTCTGAAAACTGACAGAATGCACCTTTATTCAGTACAATTAACGGATGCTTCTTTTCCGCGTGGAAAAAGAAAGATGTCTCAAAGACATTGCTCTGCTCTTAGATGTCACACACACAGTCAGGAGCCACTTGGTGATGTTTCCTTCACTGCATGTGTGATGGTGGTCTCGTGAGACCCTTACCTAGTATGTGGAGCTGTCTGATGTTGACACAACAGTGAAAGTCCCTAAGGATGCATTCTTGCAGGTGTCCCTGTGGTTAAGCAGTGTGTGACTGCATTGACAGTCACGTGCGTGCAGGTGCAAAGTGAAGACACCACAGCCTGGAGGAGTACACCTCAGGGTTAGCAATGGTCATCCCCGGCTGGAGAGATCGTGAATCCTTTTTAATGTCTTCATATTTTTATTTCCAAATTTCAAGATTATACACATTTTTTCTCATAGGTTTGCTTTTTCAGTTGTTTTCTATGAATCAAAAAATTTATACTCAGATCTACAATAATGACTTTTATTTTCCCTTGAATTCTCACTGGCAATTTTAGAAGGTTGGGGAGTTGCCTGTTATAAAGTATAATATCCTTTTCTTTCTTGTTCTCTGTTCCTTAGGATTCAATTCAGGAGAAGACCAGTGCTTACTGTACAAGGAGTGAACTCGACTGCCTGAGGGAGGAAGGCCATTTCCTACAGACCTGCTCCTCAGAGAGACAAGGCCGAGGACCTGCCACTGCGGCGTCTGTCGAGTACCTGCAGGAGGTGGCCAGGACCCGCCTGTGTCTCAATAGGGCTTCTGACCTCCTCTTGGAGCTTCAGGAGGTCTCAGGCAGGTCTTCTCTACCTTGGAGAAGTTAGCTACAGGTTCAGAAGGACAGGAACTGTCCTTGCTGGCCCTTACCATGGTCCCCTCTTCTGGGTGTTTTTTACTGAGTTCCCCAGAAGCAGGCCCTCAGTCCCCAGTCGCTAACTAGCTTTCTCCTGGCACTCTCAGAGCTGGCTGAGGAACAGCAGGGCTACCTGCGGCACGTCCAGCAGTTCTGCACCCAGGCAGGGAATGACTGGCACCGCGTGTACCTGGTCCGGAGGCTCGCGAGCCTGCGTGGGATGGAATTTGTGAAAAGCCTCTCCAGGGAGGGCCATCAATGCCAGTGGGTGTTTCCCAAGGGAGTCATTGCACAGCAGGTGAGACGCAGGTCCCTGGCAGAGCGGGCAAGCTACGGGCACCATTCCTCACCCTCCCAGCCCTCACGACAGGCAGGACACAGGCAGGCAGCTGGTCCTTGGTCTCTGCTTCAGGGTGGGCTTAGGCCACTTGCTAGAGGGTAAAGGTAGGCATGGACACATGTGTGTGCACACTTGTGTGTGTTTCTGGTTCGTTGTTCACCTGCATTTTATCTAGGCTTCACTTCAGGGAAAGTGAATGAGTATTTTTTTTTAAATATTTGCTTCCAGTAAATTAAACGGTGACCTCTTGCAGGCTGTGTCTTGTGCTCTCTGCCAGGCAGAGGTGGGTAGACTTGAGAGACAAGTGTAATGAGTTTGGCTTTCAGGCTTCTCTGTTCCCAGTGCTCAGAAATTTGAAAATTCTGACTGTCCTAGGGTTAAAAAATATGGCACTGCAGCTCCTGGCATCTTTAATATGACCAACTGGGACTCAGAGATGACATGTTCTTTGTCACCTCGCTTGGGGTGGTGCCATGTGTAGAGAAAGCAAGCAGCTCCAGGGTCAGCCTCCCTCCTCCCGGGCTCTCCCACCCTGTGGAAGCCATGCTCCTGAGGACTCCCAGGACTGTCATGCCGGGCCCACAGGGAGTCCCAGCTGAGCTACCTCCAGCCTCCAGTGGTGTCTGCTGTCTTTCTTAGCCTATGGAGATGGGCCTTGCAGAACACCTCAACCCACTCCACCATGACTAACCCTTTTCTTTTGAGCTGCAGAAAGACCACATGGGCCAGATGGACCAATACCTGGTGCATGGGGACGAGTACAAGGCACTTCGTGACGCAGTGGGCAAAGCCATGCTCGAGTGCAAGGCCTCCGGCCTCGAGGCTGCTCTCATGGTAGGATGGGCTCAAAGATTCTCCCTGATGCAGGTGGCCCCCCTGACCTTGGTTATGTCAAAGGATGCAGGTGTGGTGGAGAGGGCCTCTGAACAGCCCCTAGAGTGACACTGTATGCCAGATGCCCATGGTCTCCCTGGTGAGTGAAAGATGTCAGGACAATTAGCAAAATCATAGCTGTATGGATTCCCAACCCACATATATGCTTATGTGTCTATTTTGATGTTGATACAGGGGTTTAGGATTCTAATCTTTTAAAAATATTTTTAGCTGTAGATGGACACAATACCTTTATTTTATTTACTTTTTATGCAGTCCTGAGGATCAAACCCAGTGCCTCACACATGCTAGGCAAGAGCTCTAACACTGAGCTACAACCCCAGCCCCAGGATTCTCATCTTTAAATTGTTCTGGTCTGGCTTCCTTTTTGAGTCCCAGTTTATCTGGGCCTAATGCTGGAAAGAGGAAATTGAAAAACCGCTCAGGAAACATTTCCAAGACCAGTGAAGTAGTTGGAAGAGAACAGGTGCTGACTTCTGTTCCTCCATCATGGCTGCCTGGCCCTTGTGCACTGAGCTTAACCTGAGCTTGTCTCATGAACTCATAGCCCCAGTCACGTGCATGGAGGGCCATGGTGCGTGGCCCAGGGAAGGTTGCTCCAGGTAGCGCTGTGTAGCTTCTGAGTGCTCGCTCCACCACCACCCGCAGGCCTGCAGGAGCCCCGGAGCTCAACAGGCCGTCTACCTGCTGCTGGCGCTGTTCCGAGAAGTGGCTGCTCTCCACTGCTCCCACCCTAAGCCGGAGGTGAGTGACACATTGGGGCTTGAGTTCAGTCTCATGACTAGGAGGGACTTTCTGAGCACAGTAGAAGTCATAAACTTTTATTTCCTATCTGGATAATAGGAATTATGACCTTCCATAATTTCCTATCTAGGATAGAGGGTGTACCCTTGTTACGTGGAAGAACTATTTTCTGTTAAACCTAGATCTTATAGTCTCAGGAACATTACCTCATGTTTATCAAAACAGAGTGTTGAGATCTGCACTCAGGAATGTGGTTGCTGTGTTTCTATATGAAAATTCTCTTACCTGAAGAATTTCTCCTCCATTATAATCCTTTAAATATCTTTACCTTGATATTTGATGTGCAATCAGTATCGAAATATGTGACTTTCAAAGAGAAAACCCTAAGTTCACACAGTATTCTTCTTTGACATATTCTAACATGAAAAACGTCTTTCGTGCCAGCAATGCAAGGCTGTGAGCAGGTTCATTGAGGACAGCAGGATCCTGTCTCCTCCGGGGGTCAGGCCTTTCGCAGCATCCCTCGTGGCCAACACTCTGCCCTTGCTGAGCGCGGGCCCTGGTGCTGACAGCCTTGAAGGAACAGTGACAGAAATGGCCGTTCACACTGCGGCTGTCCTTCTGTGTGGACAGAGCAAAGTCTTGGTGCCCCTGAGGAACTTGGCCTTCTCCCCAGCCAGCATGGCGGTAAGCTGCATGATGATGACTTTGGTTTCACAGTGAAACTTCAGGGGTTTTTCAGCCTGTGGCTGTGGGAACTCTCCGACTTGTCCATCTTCTAGATTCTCTGCCCCGTTGCCCCACTTGATCCTTCAGCACAGTCCTGGTAAAAACATGCCCTACCCTTTGCCGTTTCACACAGAGCTGTTGTTCATCCTCTGTAAACAGCTCTCGAGCTGAGAAGAAACTTTCTCACTCTGTGCCTCTTGCTGGGTTGCAGCTGCAGCCCACAGGCCCACTCAGCAGGGCCACTTCTGCTCTGGGTCTTTCAGAAAGCTTTTCTTCCAACGATGCCTGAAGACCTGCTGGCTCAAGCCCAGAAGTGGAAGGGTCTGGAAGGCGTCCACTGGTATAGTGAGTATCGGTGTAAAGGGAAGGGTCTCACTCCTCTCAGCTTGGAAGGTCAGCCTATGGCCATGCCAGACATGAGGTTGGACTTGGCTTCACAAGGTTCGGCTGAAGGCCCATGTCACCTGCCTCCTCCTGGCAGTTCGAGGGCCACAGACTTGGCTGGCTAGATGACCAAATCATTTCCCTGCCTAGTCAGGGGACAAGACCCTTTGGAATGCACTGTTGCTCGGCAGAACAAGCCATTTGGAATAAGGGGGACCTGGGGATCATGCTGAGGCTCATTCAAAGGCCAGTCACAATCCAGGGGTTTTTGACCCAGAAAGAGCTTCCTGTAGTCTGGACCATGGAGACAGCCATATAACCCCGACTTTATGTGAGTTAAGCTGTTGCCTTGAGTAAATCACCTTCTAAAACTAATTTTTTTAAGTTGTTCTAAATCATTCTCTTGCCACAAAAGAAAAAATCCAAGAGAATAGAAAGATATAAAACACTACCCCCCTGCCACTAAGTTACCCCTGGTGTGTCTGGAATCTCACCTCTCTCTGGTAGAAGGCTAAATGCAGACACTTTTCACTGATGACATGTGTTCACTGAGCTCCAGTTTACTTGACATGTCAAGTAAACTCAGCTGATGGCATGGCTCAGGGCTTCTGGTGAGATATCATGAGGACATGGGCTGTGTGTCCTGTTGGTCAGGGCTAGAGAGGAGGGCAGCAACTTCCCCTTCCCACATAGGTCATTTGGTGGAGACTCACGAGCTAACATGTGTCCTGTTGTTCTTTGAACAGCTTGTCCCAAAGGTCATCCGTGTTCTGTAGGAGAGGTAAGTCTTGGTGTTTGGGGGAGGCTGTAAATGTGCATTCCCATCTGGGGTGGGAGGGAGGGCGTAGGGAATGAGGGAGACATAGGTGTATTCTGAGGGTACTCAGGGTGTTCCAGCTGAGTGTCTAAATGGACTGTAAACATGATTCTTTCCTGCAGATCTGTCTGTGCCTTGTAGGATATTTAGCAGCACGCCTGGCCTCAGCTCACTGGGTGCCAGTAGCAGCACCCCCTAGCCCAGTGTGATGCCCGAGAATGTCTGCAGGCACTGCCCAAGTCTCCTGGGATGCCATGGTGCTGGTGGCTGGGAGCCCCACCCCCTCCCTGGCCTTGCTGCAGGTCTCAGCCACACAGACCCTCAGCTGGTTCACTAGTCAGAGAGGAATGTGGGCTAGATACCAGAGGACAGGAGAGGACAGGAAAGACTTGTGGGTGATGAGCCCTGGGAGGCAAGCACATGCTGCTCATCTGGGACTCCAGGGCCTCTCCCGGGCTGCTCATGGCATCTGCACTTGCTGAGCAACAGGCTGCTGGACTAGACCTATGTGTGCTGCTCCCTAAAGTGAACAGGATGCTCCTTGATGTGACTTCACCTTCCTGACTCCCACTTGCTTCCTTGTCTGAGGAGTGAAATAAGAAGAGATCCCAGGGCCCCTCTTATCACTGAGTTCTGTGGTCTGCAGCTGGAGGGGCCTGCTGTGACTGTGATTCATAGCAGTGGGGTGCCATTTGACTTGGAAACCTGGGCCCATTAGTGGTGGCAAATCTTATGGGTGGGTTTTTTTGTTTTTGTCCAGTGGATGTGAGGAGGTTTGCTTAGAAGTTATTAACACCATCATTCCTGGCGTGAGATAACGATGCTCTAGAGGCTGGCATGCTAGACACAGGGATGGAGAAGGCAGTGAACAGGAGAAAGGAAGATGGGGCTCTACCCACTAGTCACTCTACTTGGGAGTAAAAAACTTTATTTTTGGAAAATGAAGCCACATTTGCCCACGGACAGTATATGTGGTTAAGTGCCCACCCTCTCCCCAGGGCTCCTGCTCCTCCCTAACACACACATGCACCAGATGCAGTCTGTGGCACACACCACCTCCTAGGCAGGGTGGCTTCTGCACATGTACCAATGCTGGATGCAGTGCTGACTCTGTGTCCCTTCTATGTCCCAGTGTGGCAAGCCGATGGAGCAGAGCTTCTGTGTTGACTGTGGTGCTAAAATAGGAGGTATCAACCACAGACCTCATGCCGGCTTCCAAAGTATCAGGTATGTGGACTTAGCTTCCGTCCCTTGGAGCCTGAGGCTGGCTCTGGGCTGTCCATTCCAGCGTATGAACTATAGCATCACTAACACCACTGTTCTACATCTGGACTGTGTCATGTTGGGGATCCACATCAAGCACACCTGTAGGCATGTAGTGCTGAAGCTTTTTTGTTTTTTTGCTTTATTTTTGTGGTACTGGGGATGGGACCCGGGACCTCACACATCCTAGGCAAGAGCTCTGCCATTGAGTTGCACCCCTTCCCTAAAAGTGAAAGACAGATATAATCAGTGTTTTTTAAAAACATTTTTAGTTGTAGATGGATAGCGTGTCTTTATTTTTTCTTTTTTTCACATATAGAACACAATTTTTCATATCTCTGGCTGTACACAAAGTAGAGCCCCATCCTTCATGTCTTCATACATGTACTATTTTATTTATTTTTACGCGGTACTAAGGATTGAACCTAGTACCTTACATGTGCTAGGCAAGCACTCGGCCACTGAGCTCCAGCTCAAGCCCTGTAATCAGTCGTATTAACTACAGCCATTCCTCCATATCTGTGGAGACTTGTTTCCAGGACACTTTCCTCCATAGATACTTAGGTCCAGATGTTCAGTTCCTTTATATGTCATGGCACAGTATTTGCTTGTGGCCTACAAATATCCTCCTGTAAACCAGTTTTTTTTTTTAATGGTACTGGGGATTGAGCCTAAGGTTCTTAAGCACTGAGCCACAACACCAGCCCTTTTTATATTTTATTTAAAGACAGGGTCTTGCTGAGTTGCAGAGTCTCACTATGATGCTGAGGCTGGGTTTGAACTTGTGAACCTCCTACCTCAGCCTCCCAAGGCACTGGAATTACAGGTGTGCACCACTGTACTTGGCCTCATAGACTTTTTTTTTTTTTAAAGAGAGAGTGAGAGAGGAGAGAGAGAGAGATAATTTTTTTTAATATTTATTTTTTAGTTCTTGGCGGACACAACATCTTTGTTTGTATGTGGTGCTGAGGATCGAACCCGGGCCGCACGCAAGCCAGGCGAGTGCGCTACCGCTTGAGCCACATCCCCAGCCCCAGACTTTTTTTTTTTTTAAAAGAGAAAGAGAGAGGGAGGGAGGGAGGGAGAGAGAGAGAGAGAGAGAGAGAGAGAGAGAGAGAGAGAGAGAGAAAGAGAGAATGTTTTAATATTTATTTTTTAGTTTTCTGTGGACACAACATCTTTATTTGTATATGATGCTGAGGATCGAACCCAGCGCCGCGTGCGTGCCAGGCGAGCGCACTACCGCTTGAGCCACATCCCCAGCCCTCCCATAGACTTTTAAAAAATCATCTCTAGGTTTCTTATTATACTTTATGCAAATTGAATGCTATGTAAATACTCATTTATCATATTTTTAGGAAATAGTGACAAGAAAAGAAAGCTACTCTTCAGTACCCAGTTCTTTCTGAATATTTTTGATTCACAGTTGGTTGAATTCACAGGCGCAGAATTGCAGATACATAAGGCTAACTGTACCAGATTCAGAAACTAGATAAAAATCTGACCTTCAGCCAGGAATATTGGTGCACACTTGTAATCCCAGCTACTCAGGAGGCTGAGGCAGGAGGATTGAAAGTTTGAAGCCAGCTCAGAAAACCTTGTGAGACCCTGTCTTAAAATAAAAATAGAAAGGACTTGGGGTGTAGCTCGAAAGTAGGGTACTTTCTTAGCACATGTGAAGCCCCCACTCAATTCCCAGAACTGAAAACAATAAATAAAAATAAAAATCTGATCTCATAGTCCCTTGCTTGATCCTGAGATGAGTGTGGCTGTCAGAGCTCCCTTAAGATGACATGCAGGACCTTCTACCTCACCATTTATCTGGCTTTTCTGTTACAAAGCTTAAAATAGTCTAGACTCTTAACTTCTTAAATTATCAATGTCCTTGAATCTTGAAAACTTTTTCCAGGCTGTATATCCCAGTCTTTGATTTGGGAAAATTGAGAATTACGTAGACAATCCCCACATGGATGCAAAAATGCCCCAAACTTGCTGTCATGAGGAAGGTGTTGGTCTCCATCCTGACACCCTGCACTAATGGCCACAACGTGCAGCCATTTAACATTGGGAAAGTTGCAGAGTTTGGCCATCCAGCTGGGTGGGTCTAAAAAGAGAAGGATGTGGAGGCCGGTGGTCTAGCCTTGGAATAATTGGTTCTTTTAATGTTTTCTTCAAATTTTGAAACCTAGCTGGGTGTGGTGATGCACACCTATCATCCCAGTAACTCGGGAGGCTGAGACAGGAGGATTGTGAGTTCAAAGCCAGCCTCAGCAAAAGCAAGGCACTGAGCAACCCTGTCTGTCTAAATAGAATACCAAATAGGGCTGGGAATGTGGCTCAGTGGTCTAGTGCCCCCAAAAAAGTGGGGGCTGGGAATGTGGCTCAATGGTTGAGCCCCTGGGTTCAATCCCCAATACCATTACCAAAACCAAAAAAAAAAAAAAAACAAGAAAAAAAACCAAAAATCTGGGAACTTAGTCGTTAAGATATGAGGCCCCTGGAGCTGAGGAGAAACAGACATCTCTAGTCTTCAACCTGTTTCCTCTTATCCTTTCCAGAGACAGCACAGACAGAACCAAGACTGGCCATGTGCTGGGCCACCCGCAACCCAGAGATGTCGTAGTAGTGTCTGACCGAGAGCTGTCCCCAGTCATCTTCATTCTCATGCGCCTACTCACTCATCTGGCTATGCTTTTGGGAGCCACTCAAAATCCCGAGGTATAAGATGCTACCACTAGACTCTCTTATGTTGCTATAGGAAGAACCTGCTGTGTTTGCATCCAGTCCTTTTGTCTACAAAGTCCTAGCCACCTAGGGATTTTATCTAGTCCACAGGGTAATGCAAAAGTTATAGATCCTACTTTTCCCTCTGGGGCATATGATGCAATGGGGGAACTACTCCTCAGATTATGGAAAATCCTCTTCATTTTTTTTAATTTTTGAAATCTGTTTTAACTGACACAAAACAATTACACGTTTGTTACAGTGTGACATCTTGGCATGTGTATACAAGGTGCAACAATCAGATCATAAAGTCTACTCAGAGTATACAACTCTGTCCATGCCCACACCTGGTCATGGGGAGGTGGTGGGACCCTGTCACCTACACCCTTGTGGTGGCTGCAGGAGGTGCAGGGCAGCATTCCCTGCAGCACCGGGATGACATCAGAGCCAGCAATCTCTGGCTCTACTCACCTCCCTCCCTTCCTCTGCTGCCTGCGTCATGCTGAGAGCACCCTGACCTCACCTAGAAACCACCCTCTCCCCAGTGCTGGTGCTTCGCTCCCTTGGCTTCTCACTGTGTCCTCTACACATTGATCTCACTACACGTCTTGTCTCGTTGCCCTCACAGGCTGTGATAAACATCATCAAGCCTCCAGTGAGTGACCCTAAAGGATTCCTGCAGCAGCACATCCGGAGAGACTTGGAGCAGTTGACAAAGACTCTGGGGAAGAGTGCTGACGAGACCACCTGCGTGGTCCACCTCATGCTGCGCTGCCTTCTCAAAGAGCAGCACCCACTCCCTGACTGGAGTAAGCAAGGGATGTGGGCTGGGCATAACTGCCAGGAGGCCAGGCTCCCTCAGCTCCTGGTGAATGGCATGACAGGAGTGGGAGCAAGCGCTCTGCTCTCCTTGCGGGGGCTAGAGGGGCTGCTGCGCTCCTCCACACACCACCTGCCTGGTTGGGGCCTGCAGCACTGATACCTGGTGCTTGTGCATGCACCATTAACCTGTGCCCTGGGAGCACGTGGCACCCCAGCAGGTGACATGTCCCACTTCTGCTTTCCAGAGATGTCACACTTGTACCCTGACCTAATATGTACATGTACACAATTTGTTACATAAACAAAGGAAGCTACAAAACACTGTCTGCTGAGCTAACTCTTCTACTCTAAACATTTAAATCCAGGCCAAAAGCAAAGGTCTGTGAGGGGACTCTGTAAGTGGTTATCTGACTGGCATTAGGAGGGATTTCAGTTTCTTCTTGCTTACTTGAAAAAATCTTTTAAAACCATCATTGTACCATTGTAGAACAATGTTATTTAAAAGCATACAGATAATAACAGTAGCAATAAAATGTCTGTTACCACCACCGGAGAATCTGTTCCACTTCAGGGGTGTCTTCATCAGAAACCAGCATTAGCATGTCCTTCCCATCTTAGCAACACTGATTTTGCCGAGCACCTCTTGTTCTGGTGTGGCTTCCACAGCACATGGACTCGGGAGCCCTAACCTGCTGCCAGCTCCCCAGGACCACCTTTGCCTACAGGCCTGGGGGCAGCAGTGAGGTGGCTCTGGGTAGCTGTCAGCATTGCTGTGCCCCTAGGCTTTTGAGTTCACCTCCTGTCCTTAGCCATTCGTTTAAAATACTTTCAAGGCCACAGCTGTGGGCTGGAGGGTTGTCAGAAGACTAAAGTGTCTTCACAAGGCCTGGAGGCTGGTGTTGGCAGTACCTGGTGAACTTAGGAAGTTATCACCCCAAAAGTAGGACTCTCTCTCTTAACATTATCCAGTGTTTACTGTATAGAGAACGCTGCTTTTTGTTTGTTGGGTAACAGACACATTTTGATTTTTTTTGTAGGACATTTAAATTTTGATGCAAAATTGTCAAAAAAAGGACATAGAAACAATTGGGAAAAACATGTCGAAGCTCTTCTTCTACCTGAACTGGAGGTAAGTGGTGAGTGGTGACCACTCCTTAGCCCTCTGTCCAGGAGGGGGTCCCATTCATCTGTGAGCACTGTTGGACCACTGTCCTCAGGAGGGCTGTCAGAGGCCTTACCTGGAGAAACCCCTCCTTCTGATATCCCCCTCCTGCACGAGTCTTAGGTAAGGCCAAGGATTATCAGGAGTTCCCATAGGGAAGATGGCAGCCTGCTCCACTGCTTTTGATAGCAGGATGTGAAAGTAAGAGGCAGAGACCCTCCAGAAATGCATCGACAATCTCTCTGGATTCATGACTGCTCTGCTGAGAACATCACAGAGCTGACTATCCACAGCAGGACAGGGAAGTCAGGAAGCAAAAGGGCAGTGAAATAAAGGCCCTGAGTCTCACTCTGTTTGTAGAGGCAAAAACCCTATGAACAAGAAACCCCCCAATCAGTGAAAGATGGCAAAAGCAAGCATCCGGGTTGTGCAGGCAGATTCCTAAGGTGCTACCGTGGGTCCAACAGCTACCTGGTTGTCTGTGACCATGTCTCACTTGCAGAATGCTGTGTCATTTCTTTATCCAGCATCTAGATAAGACCCTGCTGACTGTGAGCACACTCATCAGCCAGGATGAGCGCATCAGCTCTAGCCCTGTGGCCAAAATCATATATGGTGACCCGGCAAGCTTCTTGCCCCAGCTGCCCCAGAAAAGTGTGGCTCATTGCTCAAAGATTTGGAGCTGCAGGAAGAAGGTCACAGTGGAGTACCTCCAGCACGTCGTGGAGCAGAAGAACGGCAAGGAGGTGGTGCCCGTGCTCTGGCACTTCCTGCAGAAGGTGTGTCTGCTTCATGGGCTGCCCCCTTTCCTGGTAGACTTCCCCTGAGGACTGGGAGGCTCTGTGCCTGGGTTCAAAGTCATCATTCCTAGAGGCAGAATCCTAAGCCACCCCATCAGCACTGTGATTCTGAATGCAAGGCCTGTATCAGGAGTCTTAGGGAAGAGCGCAGAGATCTTAAGACACATCTGCTGAAGTCACAGGAGTAATATGCACATTACATAGTGCACGGTGAGGTTAGCAGTGATCTCTAAGGAAGGCCAGGAGAGACCACACTGGTTACTCGACTGTGATACCTTGTGTTCATCCCCAGAAGCTGAGTAGGCGGTCACCAGAAAGTGCCTGCTGAACAGTCAAAAATGTACACCAAGGGGCTGGGGTTGTGGCTCAGCCATAGAGCTCTCGCCTAGCACGTGCGAGGCACTGGGTTCAATCCTCAGCACCACATAAAAATGAATAAATAAAATAAAGGTATTGTGTCCAACTACAATTAAAACATATTAAAAACAAAGAATGCACACCAAAACCACACCAGAGCCCTCCCTGTGCCCTGCAGGCAGGAGGCAGTGTGCTGCATGATGGGGCTACAGGGTGTGGAGTCACACCTGCCAGACCCAGAAACCATCCCCAGCTTTCACCCACTTGAGCTCTCCTGGGCCACAGTAGAGGTTCACACCACCTCCTTCATGGACCAGTACCACAGCTGGCAGGGAGCAGAATGATTGGGGAATGTCTGGTACTCACACTAGGAAGGACTTCATGTTAGTGTTGTGATCTCTTAGTAAGACACAGTCTTATTTGAGTGAGGGTGCTGGATCCTGGCCCTTCAGAACAAAACCCAAAATCACATCAGCTACCACTGCAGTAGGCCTTGGTCTTTCCTTTCAGCAGCCTCACACCCAACCGTGGGCCCAAGAGTCAATTTTTTAAAAATTTTTCTCAAATTACTTATTTTTATTAATTCATTAGTTGTATACATAATGGGAATCGGTGTGAAATTTCCATGTATGCATATAGCATGCATTGATCTTGTATTTGTGTCTGGCTTGTTTCACTTAACATAATATCATCTAGTTCTATCCATTTTGCTGAAAATGACAGGAGTTCATTTTTCTTATAGCTGAATCATATTCTATTATGTATTTAAACCACATCTTCTTTATGCATTCATCTGCTGATAGCCTCTAGGCTGATTCTGTGTCTTATTGTGAATGGTGCCACATAAACATGAGCATGCAGTACCTCTTTGATACCTGATTTCCTTTGGAGTGGGATAGTTGGATCACATAGTAGATCTTTTTTTAGTTTGATGAACCTCCATACTGTTCTCTATTATGAGGTATTAATTAACAGTTGTACCCTAAGCATGAACAGCACCATCCAACAGTATGGTGTCTTGGATGGAATAAAAGTTGGAAGAATGAGAAAGCAGCAGCAGATGCAAGCTCCATTCTTCTTGAATGGTTTCTTGATTGCTGCTGTGATCACCTGAGGATATCAGACTCTCGCTCCTTCACTCTTCCAAAGTGGACTCTGCCAGTGATTGATTGTCCAGGGAGTTTCCAGAAGTCTTTGGTATTGGACTGTGGTAGCAACATCAATCCCTCTTGTTCTGAGGCTTCTGCTTCTTGGACTGCAATGGTTCCTCCAGCTCTCCAGCCTGCAGATGGCCATTGTGGACTACCCAGCTTTTGGTTGTATAAGACATTCTAATAAATCCCCCTTTTGATAACCATAAAAAAACCAGTTGTACCAGAAATATATTAGATTTCCTTTTTCTCTTCATCTATGCTAGCATTTATTATTTTATGTTTGGGTTCATCTATTTTTAGGTGTGGGGGACTAGTGGCAATGGAACCCAGGGCCTTCTTGGGCTTCCTAAGCAAGCAATGCTCTACTTCTGAGCGACAGCCCCCATTTCCTGCTTTTTTTTTTTTTTAAGACAAGATCTCATTAAATTGCCTAGACTAACGTAGAACTTGCTGAGGCTGGCCTTAAACTTGTGATCTTCCTGCCTAAGGCTCCCAAGTAGCTGGGATTGCACACCTGTCTTATAATTTTTTTTAATAGGAGTCATTCTAACTATGGTAGGATGGCATCTCATTGTAGTTTTGATTTGCATTTCCTTGATGGCTATTGTATTGAGCATTTTTTCATATATTTGTTAACCACTTATATTTCTTCTTTTGAGAATTGTCTATTCAGATCATTTGCTCATGTTTAAATTGGATTACTTTGATTTTTAAAAATTTTTAAGTTATATATTCTGGGTATTTGCCTGCTGTCAGGTGAAGAGTTGGCAGCTATTTTTCCCACTCTGTTAAGTTGTCCCTTCACTCTGTTGGTTGTTTCCTTTGCTGTGCAGAAACTTTTTAGTTTGATGTGATCCCATTTGTCATTTTGCTCTTACTTCCTTTGGTTTGAGGGTCCTATCCAGAAACCCATCACCTGTGCCAATGTCTTGGAGTGTTTCCCCTGTTTTTCTGCTGATAGCTTCAGAGTTCAAGTCTTACATCTGGGTCTTTGGTCATCTAGAGTTGATTCTTGTGCAAACTGAGAGATGGGGCCCAACTCAGTCCTTGAGGCAGCTTTTCATTAGAGGAGAGTAGGGACTTGATCCAGTTCATCCAAATCCCTCACCACTTGGTGAAAGGATAGGATGACCCCTTTCCCATTTGCAAGCTTCAGGGTATAATCATGTAAAACAACCCACTGACCAAATTAAACTACACAGAAAGTCCCCAGCCTGCCCTAAAATCTATGCACCCCATGTTGTTTCTCAATTAAATAGAGGAAGTGTTACTGAGCTATCTTCTCTTCTCCAGGAAGCAGAACTGAGACTGGTGAAATTCTTACCTGAGATTTTGGCCCTGCAAAGGGATCTAGTGAAACAATTCCAGAATGTTCCAGAAGATGAATATTCCTGTTCCATCAGGAGTTTTATTAGCAGTCACAGTTCAGGTATGACTGCTGTCTGCTGCAACCAAAGATCAGGACCTTCCATGTTTGGTGATTCAAAAGGATCATTCAGGCTGGGACATGAGGGTGGGGCTCAGGTCCTAAGGTAGAGAAAGAGGCAAAGGATGCCAAATCCCAGAGATGGCCATGAGCCACTGCTGTGTCTAGAAAGCCCTCAGCCTCTCCAGCTTCTCATACAGCCTCAAACTTGAAACTCAGGCATGCTGCTGAGTGAGGAAAAGTGCAGGGTCAGGTTCTTGGGAGCACGCCTTGTGGTTTGACCCTGGCCAGCGTGGTGGTGGGGGTTGTTTCCATGGGGATCTTACCAAGTGTTTTGTTCAACAGATGGGCGGAGGCAGCTATTCCACAACAGGATCACCATCTTCCTGTCCACGTGGAATGCCCTGAGGCGGTCACTGGAGACCAATGGTAAGTGTCCTCCTCTATGTGGCTCTGCCAGCACCCTGATGTGTGTGTGGCAACGCAACCTATTGATGGAGGTGCTGGGATACATGAATCAACCTCCAAAGTCACCCTCAGTCATCTTGAGTCTATAAATATGGAATCAGAAAGGAGTTGGAGGCACTAGAAACTTAACAGCCAGGGCCTAGATCTTTGGACATGGCTGCCCATGGCTTCCCTTCTCTTCCCCTGCCTCCAGACAAACGCCTGGAGCAACATCCCTTTGCTTAGGAATGACTCTGTCTTTTAAAGGTGAAATCAAGTTACCTAAAGGCTACTGCAACTCTGAGTTGGATCTGGACACAGATTTTAAGGTCATCCTGCCCCGGCGTCGGGGCCTGGGCCTCTGCTCAACTGCATTAGTTAGCTACTTGATTAATCTACATAATGAAATCATCTACACCATGGAGAAGTTTTCCAAGGAAAACAACAGGTACTGCGTAAACCCACCACTCTGCCACTAAGCTGGGCTGCAGACTCCAGCCAGCAGCAGCTCCTGTCCCCCAGATCCTCTCTCAGCCTTCCTCAATAAAGCCCCGTATTTGCACATGGTTTTCACTTGCTTACACTATAATGCAGAAGCAGGAGCATATGCCCCAAAGCCCTAGGCCTCACACACCTGCTCTGGACACCAAGACCTGTATCTTGTGTCCCTCAGCTACTCCGTGGATGCCTCGGAGGTCACTGACCTGCATGTTGTCAGTTACGAAGTGGAGCGGGACCTGATGCCTCTGATTCTCTCCAACTGCCAGTATCAAGTGGAGCAAGGTGGGGAGACCTCACAGGAATTTGACCTGGAGAAGATCCAGCGGCAGATCAGCAGCCGCTTCCTCCAGGGCAAGCCCCGGCTGACCCTCAAGGTAGGCTGGGCCCTCTGCCAACGATTTGCTGTAGTTATGAACAGCCCTTGTGAGTTTCAGGGGGAATAGACTGAAGTGACACCCAGGATCTTGTCTGTGTTATCTCCTCCCCACTAGTGATCTGTGGTCCCTACACCTTCTCTGGGCCGGGAGGTGTCCCCAGCTCTCTTCCACATCACCATCACTGTCTGCACCTGTCCCCCAGGGCAGCCTCAAGTCCCAGTGGACTGGGTTTCCACTACAGTTAATGGCACCACCAAGAAGACCTCACTGCTGCCACCCCTTCAGTTGCATATGCAGTCCGTGCTCAGGAACCACCACACAGAACTTCCCCATTCCCTCGTCCTCTAACTGCCATGGCCTTGGCTTCACTTCAGAGCATTCAGCCGTCAGTCCAGCTGCCCAGTGCCAGCAGCACCACTTCATCTTAGTTTCCTGCCAGAATGCCCCTATGCGGGGAGCATCAGTGCAGGCACCCCTGGAAAGGGGCAGTCAGGAACCCCTATCCCCAGCCAGTCCACAGCATGTGGACAGTGTTACGTGGCCTCCACCACACTCCCCCATCTGGCACAGAGGCCCTGTCACCTGGCCCCAGCCCGACCTTCCAGGTGTCTCCAGCCCCTTCCTTCCTTGCTGCATCAAACCCTGTGAACTGCCTCCCGACTCCCTGAACACAGTGGCACTTCTGTACTGTCCCTTACCGTGGCTGCACTCATCCTTACAGGTCCAGTCCGGTGTCATTCTCAGATGTATTTATTCCTCCATTGTAGTCAGCCTGTCAGTTGTTTGAGCCTAAAGCCATTTTTAATTCATCCTGACAGTGGCTGCCTTGTGCACAGTCTCTGCTCAGTGTGGCTGGAGAGATCACAAATGTGCACATTCCCATTCCTGTTCCTCCAGCGCTCTTCCTCTCTTGTAGTCGGCAGATACACTATTCTACAGGGCAATATCTGCAAGGTCACTGTAGCCAGGCTAGATTTCTTGTGTTACTGTGTCCAAAGAGTGCTGGTGGAACAGAGTCATCAGAACACCACAAAGTTGCATGCCTTGCCCAGGAATATACTGTCCGGCTTGGTACTTCCACTGAGTCACTGCTGAAGAATACATCTGTCATCAGATGGAAGCCTCCTCTATTTTAATTTCCAAAAACTTTTTTTTCTTTCTCACTTAGGGGATACCCACGCTGGTATATAGACATGACTGGAACTTCGAACATCTCTTTGTGGACATCAAGAACAAAATGGCACAGGTGGTCATGATAAACCCTCACTTGCAGGGTTGTTCCATCCACATACGTAAGGACAGTACAATCTCATCCTGGTGTCTGCTGTAAGCACCAGGCTTTCTGGCTCCCTGAGGAGCTTAGGGAGCCCAGAGCTCAGAGAGGCAAGCAGAATGGCAGATCACCAAACTTTCTTGATGAGAACAGACCAACCCCTTGGGGGTTGTTTTCTCAATGATGATATCATGACCAGATATCAATGTCCAGCAGCAGATCAGCAGCTGCTTCAGGTGCTAAAGGTTACTCCTGCTCCTTAGGTTCTGCTACTGACAAGTGGAGAGGCTCTTGTGCCTCTCCGTGTCCTCATGGATCATGTGGAGGATTCAGTTAACTTGGGTTGATGTCTGTGCAAAGTCTGAAAGGCTGAGGCACTCAGCATCAGCTCAAGCACGAGCATCAGCTTCTACCACAAGTGCTGGATAGCTGGCCCCGCCTGTGCTAGCAGCTCACAGTTAGGCTCTTACCAAGTAGGAGAAGCAATAGCCTGACCCAGGACTCTGTCCTGATTTTGGTTTCAGAGCCCCCTCCCCAACTCGGCCATGGGTGCCATCAGTGGAGAGCTTCGGTCCTACAGCGATGCCTGTGAAGCCCTGTCTATCATAGAGGTCACTCTGGGCTTTCTAGGCCCAGCTGGTGGGGATCCAAATATGCACCTAAGTGTGTATGTCCAAGACATCCTGCGAATGAGCGACCAAACAACTCCGGTTTTAAAGGTAGGTCTTTTTAAAGGTGTGCTTTTCAAGGAGAATCAGCATCACCTGGTCTTAGTTTCCTGCCAGAATGCCACCATGCAGGAGCCTGGTGCAGGCATCTGTGGAAAGGGGTGGCCAGGAACCCCACCCCTCACCAGTCCACAGAATTTCAGTGCACACTGGGGACAGGAGAGGCAGGGACGCTCAGTGCTGACCACCTAGTAGAGCAGGATGCACAGGTGACTGAGGACCTTGACTACCTGCTCACTGCGTGATACTCACAGTTACACGCTGCTGCAGGAGGGGGAGACTCTCAGATGTTTCCAAGATGAGACAGGTAGACTCGTGGATGGAACAGAGATGGCCTCATGAAGAAAATAGACAAAATTAGGGAGAAATGCCCTTGGGTACCACTCAGAGTGAGCTTTCACTCCTACTTGGGACTCTCTTCCTTTTCCAGGCTTTAAGCAGATGTCAGTTAAAACATGCTGTTGCCCTCTGGCAATTCCTCTCTGCTCATAAGTCGGAACAGCTACTGCGACTGAAGAAAGTGAGTCTGCCCTGCCTCTGCCCAGACTGAGGGTGCTGCACACTGGTCCCAGGCTTTGATGTTGTACTTGTTCATCTTTTTTAGGATCCCTTTGGGGAAATCAGTTCTAGGTACAAAGCAGACCTCAGCCCAGAAATTGCTAAGCTCCTCAGAACCTTCCTGAATCACACAGACCTAGATGCTTTCCTCATGGAGCTCCATGAGCTGATGGTGTTGAAACTAAGGAACACCCAGGCCCAGGAGAGCTTCAACCCTGAATGGAGGTAGGGTGTGCACACCTAGAATGTCTGGCATCTCCCTTGACATGAAGGTAATTCCATCTTACCACAGGACCCTCTGTCTACTGTTCTCCATCACCAGAGCAACTGAGAACTTATTTCTTTGGTTTTAATCTTTTAGGGACTTCTAAAAGATAACTGTGGAATCATATATGCTCATTATAACAAGTAGACCTAACTATGTCAAAGAAGTATGCATTTTAGATTAGGTAGATTAAGCTACAACAATGTGTGAAATCTGAAATATCCAAAATTATGTGAATTTTACATTTGTGTCAATCTAATGGCCAAAAAATGGTGTCTTGTTTTCACTTGTTTTCCTACCTACTTCTGTGGCTGGGCACATTTTAAAACCTATCACCATTTGTTTATCATCCTCTGAAATAGCTCTTGGTAGCTTCTGGTTATTGGGCAGGGCAGTTGATCTGTTTTTTTGTTCTTTCTTTCTTTCTTTCTTTTTTTTTTTTTTTAGTACCAGAGATTGAACCCATGGTTACTTAGCTACTGAGCTGCATCCCCAGGTCTTTTTATTTTTTAATTTGAGAGAGGACCTCACCATTGCTAAGGCTGGTCTCAACTATGTGATCCTCCTACCTTAGCCTCCTGAGTTGCTGGGATTGCAGGCATATGCCACTGCCCCTAACCAGTTTATCCCTTTTAAAAAAATATTTTTTAGTTGTAGATGGACTCAAAATCTTTATTTATTTATTCTTTTTTATTGGTTGTTCAAAACATTACAAAGCTCTTGACATATCATATTTCATACATTTGATTCAAGTGGGTTATGAACTCCCATTTTTACCCCATATACCGATTGCATTATTTATTCTTATATGGTGTTAAGAATCAAACTCAGGGCCTCATGCATGCGAGGCAAGCACTCTATCACCAAGCCACAACTCCAGCCCTTATCTCACTCTTTTTAAAAAATATTTATTTTTAAGTTGTAGATGGACACAATATGTTTATTTTATTTATTTATATGTGGTGCTGAGAATCAAACCCAGGTGAGTGCTCTACCCAGCCCCTTTATCTCTTTTTTAATGATTTGTAAAAAGCTCTTTGTATAGAATAGATTATTTCCTTTGATCTACATGTTACAATTGATAGAAGTAAGAAATCAATTGATAGGATTTTTTCATAAAGCCTCTGTGGGGCTGGGTGCAGTGGTGCGTGTCTGTAATCTTAGGAGCTCAGGAGGATTTTAAGTTCAAAGCCAGCCTCAGCAACTTAGCAAGTCCCTATCTCTAAATAAAATATTGAAAAGGGGTGGAGATGTGGGCTGGGATTGCAGCTCAGTGGTGGAGCACTTGCCTAGCATGTGTGGGGCACTGGGGTCGCTCCTTAGCATCACATATAAATAAACAAAATAAAGCTATTGCATTTATCTACAACTAAAAATATATTTCTTTTAAAGTGTGAGGGGTGGGTGGGGATGTGGCACAGTGGCTAAGCACCCCTGGGTTTAATCCCCAGTACTTCCCCTGCCCCCCCCCAAAAAAAAAGCTGCCACAGGGACATACTTCCTTATTACATCCCAGGGTGCTAAGCCATACTGTTTTCTCCTGCTGCTTTTATAGTTCTACATTGCACATTTCTTTCATTAGTCAGTTCACTTTTCTGTGTGCTATGAGGCAGGTATTTCACTTGACTGGCTTTCTGGATGGACAGTCAGGCTACATTTGCTGTTTCTGTCCTCAGGCCGTATGGCACATGCCTGTACAGTAAAGTTCCCCTTCCTAGAGAATTTGCAACCTTTGGTAAGATAAACCATGAGAGGGAACACCTTCCTTTTTCTGAGTGGCAAAGCTTTGTTTCTGATGCAGCCAGGCAGGCCCGTCAGTGGAGTGCCTGAAGTGGCCTAGCTGAGCATCATCGAGGAAGCTCCACCCCCAGAAGCCTTGAGCCTGGGACTCCAGGTCCAGCTCAGGAACTGGGCAGCGGGCTGACCTGAAGCTGACCCTCAGTATTTCTGGTCTTAGCACCCCAGTCCTGGAAAGAGTGAGAGCTGATAGGCTTCTGAATGCTCTAAACACTGTCTCTTGTGCCTGATTTTGCAGCCTGAGGGACACTCTGGTGAGTTACATGGAAACCAAAGAGAATGAAGTTCTTCCAGAATTGAAATCCCAGTTCCCAGAAGAGATACTGCTGTCCAGCTGCGTCTCTGTATGGAAAGTGGCAGTTGCATGGAAACAGGACCGGCAAGCAAAATAGGATTCTCTACTCTATCCCTTTATGTGGTGGGGACATAGCTCCCCTCCCCTCCACTGTGCCTCAAGGGCACCTGGAAAGACAGTGTTGGAACAGCACTGAATTCAAGGCCAGCATGCACTGTGCCAGCTGATGGATTTTTTTTTTTACTTTTTATTGATTTTACTTTTTTTTTAAATACACAACAGCGGAGTGTATTACAATTCTTATTACACATATAGAGCACAAATTTTCATACCTTTGTATAAAGTATGTTCTCGCCATTTTATGTCTATATACATGTACTTTTGTTCCATTACAATTCTTATTATACATAATCACCACATTTTTTTTCATATCTCTGTTTGTATATAAAGTAGATTGACACCCAATTCATGTCTTCATACATGTACTTTGGATAATGATGTCCATCACATTCCACCATCCTTGATAATCTCCTTCTTCCTCCCTTTCCCTCCCTCCCCTCTTCCCTATCTAGAATTCATCTATTTGTCCCATGTTCCCCCTCTCTTCCCCATTATGAGTCAGCCTCCTTATATCAGAGAAAACATTTGGCATTTTTTTTGGGGGGGATTAGCTAACTTCACTTAGCATTATCTTCTCCAATGCCATCCATTTACCTGCAAATGCCATGATTTTATTCTCTGCTGAGGGCCATTACCAAGTAGGAATGACGCATCGAAATTTCCTTGCCAGCGTACCCCATGTTAAATGGACTTGCCTTGGAATTTCGCTGTTGACATTGCATGTGTGTTTGAGAAAGGTGACCCTACTCAAGGAGGAGGGTGGATCCAGGATTAGGGTGTATCCTGAAGTTTGAGGAAGTATCCTGGTCCTTGGGTTTAGGGCGTTCCCAGTTTAAGACAATAGGGATTTTAGGGAAGTTGGAGGTTGAAGATTATTGCTGCCGGGGATTAGGGCGTTCCTGCTGCCTGAGCTCCTGTTGAGCTCTCGTGAGATTCAGAGAGGATTTTGGGAAGAAAGCCTCGTGTAGTAGGTGAATTGGGCGGAGGAGAACTGGGATTGCCCCAGAGCATGTGTGGAGGCCGGTGTGAGTTCGGGAATAAAGAATTGCTGTTTGAATCTACAAAGCTGTGGTGGCTCGTGATTCTGTGCCCAGCCAAGACTGCGGCAATTCTCTTTTATTGCTGAGTAAAATTCCATTGTGTATATATGCCACATTATTTTTATCCATTCATCCACTGACAGGCATCTAGGTTGACTCCACAGTTTAGCTATCGTGAATTGAGTTGCTATAAACATTGATGTGGCTCTGTCCCTGTAGTATGCTATTTTTAAGTTCTTTGGGTATACACTGAGGAGTGGGATATCTGGGTCAAATGATGATTCCATTCCCAGATTTCCAAGGAATCTCCATACTGCTTTCCATATTGGCTGCACCAATTTGCAGTTCCACCAGCAATGTATGAGTGTACCTTTTCCCCCACATCCTCACCAACACTTATTGTTATTTGTCTTCATAATAGTTGCCATTCTGACTGGTGTGAGATGATATCTTAGAGTAATTTTGATTTGCATTACTCTGATTGCTAGAGATGATGAGCATTTTTTCATGTATTTATTGATTGATTGTATATCCTCTTCTGAGAAGTGTCTGTTCAGGTCCTTGGCCCATTTGTTGATTGGGTTATTTGGGTTTTTTTGGTGCTTAGCTTTTTGAGTTCTTTATATATCCTAGAGAATAGTGCTCTATCTGATGTATGAGGGGTAAAAATTTTTCTCCCAGGATGTAGGCTCTCTGTTCACCTCACAGATTGTTGCTTTTGCTGAGAAGAAATTTTTTAGTTTGATTCCATCCTATTTATTGATTCTTGGTTTTAATTCTTGTGCTATAGGAGTCTTATTAAG
The DNA here is from genome assembly GCF_964194105.1 of Spermophilus citellus. Classification (NCBI taxonomy): domain Eukaryota; kingdom Metazoa; phylum Chordata; class Mammalia; order Rodentia; family Sciuridae; genus Spermophilus; species Spermophilus citellus. The sequence continues at coordinate 97,401 of NC_138198.1, read as the reverse complement.
GAAGTTGGGCCCTAATCCCACATGGTGAGGATTAGAGCCTACTTTTTCTTCTATTAGACGCAGAGTCTCTGGGTTTAATTCTTAGGTCCTTGATCCATTTTGAGTTAAGTTTTGTGCATGGTGAGAGATAGGGGTTTAATTTCATTAAAACTGCAAATGGATTTCCAGTTTTCCCAGCTTCATTTGTTGAAGAGGCTATCTTTTCTCCAATGCATGTTTTTGGTACCTTTGTCTAATATAAGATAATTGTAATTTTGGGGTTAATTTCTGTGTCCTCTATTCTGTACCATTGGTCTACCAGTCTATTTTGGTGCCAGTACCATGCTGTTTTGTTACTATTGCCCTGTAGTATAGTTTAAGGTCTGGTATAGTGATGCCACCTGCTTCACTCTTCCTGCTAAGGATTGCTTTAGCTATTCTGGGTCTCTTATTTTTCCAGATGAATTTCATGATTTATTTTTCTATTTCTATTAGGGATTCCATTGTGATTTTGTTCAGAATTGCATCAAATCTGTATAGTGCTTTTGGTACTATGGTCATTTTGATAATATTAATTCTGCCTATCCAAGAGCAAGGTAGATGTTTCTATCTTCTAAGGTCTTCTTTGATTTCTCTATTTAGGGTTCTGTAGTTTTCTTTGTATAGATCTTTCACCTCTTTCATTAAGTTGATTCCCAAATATCTTATTTTTTTTGAGGTTATTGTGAATGGGGTAGTTTTCCTCATTTCCTTCTCAGAAGTATTGTCAGTGATATACAGAAATGCCTTTGATTTATGGCTGTTGATTTTATATCCTGCTACTTTGCTGAATTCATTTACTAGTTCTAAAAGTTTTCTGATGGAGTTTTTTGGGCCTTCTAGGTATAGAATCATATCATCAGTAAATAGTGCTAATTTAAGTTCTTCTTTTCCTATACATATACCTTTGATTTCTTTCATCTAATTGCTCTGGCCAGTGTTTCAAGAACTATGTTGAATAGAGGTGGTGAAAGAGGGCATCTCTGTCTTGTTCCAGTTTTTAGAGGGAATGCCTTCAATTTTTCTCCATTTAGAATGATGTTGTTCTGAGGCTTAGCGTAGATAGCCTTTACGATGTTGAGATATGTTCCTGTTATCCCTAGTTTTTCTAGTATGTTGAATATAAAGGAGTGCTATATTTTGTCAAATGCTTTTTCTGTGTCTATTGAGATGATCACATGCTTCTTAGCTTTAAGTCTATTGATGTGGTGAATTACATTTATTGATTTCCATATTGTGAGCCAACCTTGTATCCCCAGGGTGAATCCACTTGATGATGGTGCATAATCTTTTTGATGTTTTTCTATTCGATTTGCCAGGATTTTGCAAATCGAATAGAAAAACATCAAATTTTTGCATCTATGTTCATTAGAGATATTGGTCTGAAGTTTTCTTTCTTTGATGTGTCTGCCTGGTTTTGAGACCAGGGTGATATTGGCCTCATAGAATGAGTTTGGAATTACTGCCTCTTTTTCTCTTTCCTGCAATAAATTGAAGAGTAGTTGTATTGGTTTTTCTTTAAAGATATTGTAGAATTTGGCTGTGTATCCATCTGGTCCTGGACTTTTCTTGGTTGGTAAGCTTTTTATGGTTTCTTCTATGTCCTCACTTGATATTGGTCTGTTTAAATTGTGTATATCTTCCTGACTCAATCTGGGCAAATTGTATGACTTAATAAATTTGTCAATGCCTTCAATGTCTTCTATCTTATTGGAGTATAAGATTTCAAAATAATTTCTAATTATCCTCTGTATTTCTGTAGTGTCTGTTGTGATATTAACTTTTTCATCATGTATACTGGTAACTTTTGTTCTCTTTCCTTCTCTTCATTAGCGTGGCTAAGAGTCTGTCAATTTTATTTATTTTTTTCAAAGAACCAACTTTTTGTTTTGTCAATTTTTTTAATTGTTTCTTTTGTTTTGATTTCATTGATTTCAGCTCTAATTTTAATTATTTCTTGCCTTCTACTGCTTTTGCTACTGGTTTGTTCTTCTTTTTCTAGGGCTTTGAGATGTAGTGTGAGGTCATTCATTTGTTGACATTTTCTTCTTTTAAGGAATGAACTCCATGCAATGAATATTCCTCTTAGTACTGCTTTCACAGTGTCCCAGAGATTTCTATATGTTGTGTCTATGTTCTCATTTACTTCTAGGAATTTTTTAATCTCCTCCTTGATGTCTTCTGTGAACCATTGTTCATTCAGTATCATATTGTTTAGTTTCCAGGTGATGGAGAAATTTTTATGTTTTATTTTGTCATTGATTTACAATTTCATTCCATTATGATCTGATAAAATGCATGGTAGTATCTCTACTTTTTTGTATTTGCTAAGAGTTGCTTTTTGGCATAGGATATCATCTATTTTAGAGAAGGATCCATGTGCTACTGAGAAAAAAGTGTATCTGCTTGATGCAGGTTGAAGTATTCTATATATGTCAGTTAAGTGTAAGTTATTAATTGTGTTATTATTGAGTTCTGTAGTTTCTTTATTCAACTTTTATTTGGGAGATCTATCCAGTGGCTAGAGAGGTGTGTTAAAGTCACCCAAGATTGTTGTTTTGTGGTTAATTTGACTCTTGAACTTGAGAAGAGTTTGTTTGATGAACATAGTTGCACCATTGTTTGGGACATACATATTTATGATTGTTATGTCTTATTGGTGTATGCTTCCCTTGATCAGTTTGTAATGTCCATCTGTATCCCTTTTGATAAACCTTGGCTTGAAGTCTACTTTATTTTATATGAGTTTGGAAACCCCTGCTTGCTTTCACAGTCTATGTGAGTGGTATGATTATTTGGAACCTTTCAACTTTAGTCTGTGTATGTCTTTTCCTATCACATGAGTCTCCTGGAGGCAGCATATTGTTGGATCTTTTTTTTAATCCAATTTGCTGGCTTGTCTTTTGATTGGTGAGTTTAAGCCATTAACATTTAGGGTTACTATTGAGACATGGTTTGTATTTACAGCCATATTTGTTTATTTTTGTTATTTAACTTGAATTAGTTTTCCTCTTTGATTAGTTTTTCCTTTACTGTACCATCTCCCTCTGATGATTTTCATTACTGTTTTTCATTTCCTCTTCATGAAATGTTTTGACAAGGATGTTTTGTAGTGCTGGTTTTCTAGCTATAAATTCTTTTATTTTTTGTTTGTTGTGGAAGGGTTTTATTTCATCTTCAAATATAAAATTTAATTTTGCTGGATACAAGATTCTTGGTTGGCATCCATTATCTTTCAGAGCTTGATATATGTTGTTCCAGGATCTTCTACCTTCAGGGTCTGTGTTGAAAATCTGCAATTATCCTAATTGGTTTTCCCTTATATGCAATCTGATTCCTTTCTCTGTGGCTTTTAAAATTCTCTCCTTATTCTGTATGTTGGGCATTTTCATTATAATGTGCCTTGGTAAGGGTCTGTTGTGATTGTGTACATCTGGCATCCTGTAGGCTTTTTGAATTTGCATTTCCAATTCATTCTTCATGTTTGGAAGGTTTTCTGATATTATTTCATTGAACAGATTGTTCATTCCTTTCGTTTGGACCTCTATGCCTTTCTGTTTCCCAATAACTCTTAAATTTGCTCTTTTTTATGCTAGCCCATATTTCTTGGATGTTCTGCTCGTGGTTTCTTATCATTTTTGCTGTGTGGTCTACTTTCTTTTCAAGATTATTTATTTGATCTTCATTGTCTGATGTCCTGTCTTCTAAGTGGGCTATTCTGTTGGTGTTGCTTTCATTTGAGTTTTTAATTTGGTTTACTATTTCTTTAATTTCAAAGATTTCATTTTTTTGTATAACCTCTATCTCCTTGTTGAGGTGATCTTTTGCTTCTTAGATTTGTTTATGTAGCTTATTGTCAAAGCGATATTTCACTGCCTGTAATTGTTCTCTTACATCTTCTTTGAGATCCCAAAACATTTTAACCATGTATATCCTGAAATCTTTCTCTGTCATTTTTTTTTCTGCTATAGCTACCATTTCTTCTAATGTTGTATTTTCTTGATTTGTTGGTGGTACTTTCTTCCCTTGTTTTTTATGTTGCTCATGTGTCTTCCTTTCCAACTCTGTGGATCTGGTGTGTCATTTTTTTTTTACTCTATAGATTTGTAGTGTTCTTGTAGGGTTCCAAGATCTCTCTTTTGTGGGGAAAGACAATGTTAACAGATCCCAATATCAACAATACATCACCTGCTAAATGGCTATAGGATCTGATAGCCACACCCACCACAAAATGGTGACGAAGGTTTTCCAAGATGGAGATGGTCTGTTTCCGGCGCTGTTGATGTGGGGGGAGCTGGGTAATGGCCTTGTGCTGTGGATAGCTAGCAGCCATGTGACCTGTGTGGGAGCAGTGCACAGTCTGGAGTTCTGTAGAGGTTCTGATAGATGATTCTGCTAAGCGGCTTCTGAGCTGTGCATGGGCTAGAACTTCGGGCTTTGGGTCCGGAGACTTACTTGAGCCCAGAGGCTCTGATTTCTGCACGGATGGTCGAAGTGCTGATCGATGGATTTTTTGAGAGCCATGCTGTTTCTGGAACACATGCCGATTCCAGAACTTTCATGTTAAGTTATGAATATTAAGTAATGAGAAGATCAGTTACTTGAAACTGGTACTCAACCACCTTCCTGTGCATTCAAGGAGCAACAGAAATGAAGAGTCACAATAGGGGTCACTCCTAGCAATGACCTCTGTCAGGCCTGCAGCCTCTTCCTTGTGCTTCCTCACATTGCCACACAGAGGCAGAATGCAGGGGTGTTGGTCCCTTTTCTTCCCTATTCTATTCTGCACACACAGAAGAGAATCTGGTTTTCTTCTCTTTCCCAGTCCCTTAAGTTCTGAGTATTGTGCTCATATTTCTTGGGTTTCAAGATGTGAAAAAAGCACCACACTCTTTATCTTCTCACTAATATGAGGAAAGCCAGGGCATCTGCACATGCCTTAAGGCCACCAGAACAAAAGCCAACCCAGACCCCACTGTAAGTCGCTGCCAGATTCCAAAGCATCAGAGCCAACAACTCTGTGAAGAGCACAGGACTTGGGATACTGCTAAGGTCTTGGTTCCCCTGTGAATAAACTGAAGTAGACTAACAGCCAAAGCACCTTCCAGTTCTCATATTTTGAGATTCTAAATGAAAATTTTCAGTGTCAGCTTGGATCAGAGATAGGCTCTTTGAGATGCCATGAGGAGTAAGCAAGCAGTCTTGCTGTGATCTCAGCTTCCTGGGTATGTGCATTCTTGGTCCTTTCTTTGATTCTCAACCATGCCATAAACCACTGAGCCTCCGAGCAAGTACAAAACCAGTTCCTGCCGCAGTCTGGCTGGGCACAATTCAGGAGCCACTTGTCAAAAGAAACTAACTTTATTTTTAGAACTACAAACGCCAAACAAAACAGCTCCTCAGGGAAAACCCCTCAGAGCCCAACTGCCACCACCGGCTTCCCACAAGCCTCTCACCCCCACACAACCCTCACCACCTCCCACAATCCTCCTGTTCTTGAGGCCGATTGGCTGGGTCGTGTGGGCAGAGCCAAAGAAGTCCCCCAATGAGCAGCTCCGTGGAGGAGCCAATCAGCTAGATGTTGCTGGGGCCGCTGTGAGCCAATCATCAGCTGGCAGTCTGAAGGGCGGGGAAACAGCCCAATGAAGCTGGGGCTGCTGTGAGCCAATCATCAGCCGGCAGCTGGAAGTTTGCTGGGGCCCCTTTGGCTGTGGCTCTCAACAAGTTCCATTTCTGAAAAAGGGAAAATAATTTGCCTCGATCATGTACAGTGTTTTTCATTGTAAGTTTTTTCTTTTTTTGAAACCCACTTTGATATCCTGGACCTCCAGATAAATTTCTGTTTCTCACAGCTCAGCATCCATTTGCAGTGAGATCAGGACAGCAGCCACTGCACAATGGAGGCCATGTGTTTCATTTACATTCCAGATAAATTAGGGACCCAATCAACTTGAAATCTGGCCTGTGTACTTTTGAACTACAGAAATATAAAACTGGAGGGAGGGAAGATGGCGGCGATGGGAGTGCATCACCCCAGTGCGCCGCGTCACTGTGCGGGAGAAAGACGAGGTGAAACGGCTGAAGGCTACCTTGTTGGGAATTTCCAGTGAAATTGAGGTGCTCCAGAATCTAGAGGACGGATTTACATCACGCGGGGTTCGGCTGCGGGGGCTCGGTCGTGGGCGATTTCTCCACACGGAGGGTAGCAGAGCCTGGTCGGCGGACCGCCCCGTGGATGGAGTCTGCAGCGCGCGCTGGGTAGTGGCGAGGTACCGGAGCAGGAGTACAGCGATGCGGATTCTGGGGGCTCCTGCCAGCGTTGCAATGGCCGTGCTTAGTGCTGAGTTCCGGCTTTGAGACGGAGGAGAGAAGCGGTCCAGTTCGATTCTCGACACCGGTCGGACCACGGAGGAGGACAGCGGCCGCCATCTTGGAGAGCTGATGTAATCATCCCTGTTTTCTACTGATCTCAGCTCATTCAACTACGGAACAGGTGATTTCAGGCTGGCATTTGCCTGCATCTCACAGACAGATCACTCAGGCTCCGGGCTGGAGAACCTGAGGAGAATTCTCCTCGGGGCTCGCTCCTGGCAAGGCGTGCGCCGGGCTTTGAGCGGCCAGATTCTGGTTCCCTGGGCTGCTTTGGCCCAGGGCTGGGGAACCTGCGGGGACTGCGTGCTGAGGCCAGCTCCAAGTGGAACGTGCGCTGAGGGGCAGCTGGGCTCTGACTCCTGGAACAGTTTTGGCCCGGGGCTGGGGAGCCCGCGGGGACTGCGTCTTTGAGCCTGCTCCTAGTGGAGCGTGCACCCAGCTGGGAGAGTTTGGAGCGGCCGGGCTCGGGCTCCCGGGGCTGCTTTGGCCTGGGGCTGGGGAACCCGCGGGGGTCGCTCTGTGGAGCCTGCTCCTAGCGGAGCGTGGCTGGGATTGGAGAGGCCGGGTTCTGGCTCCCGAAGCTACTTTGGGCCAGGGCTGGGGAACCTGCGGGGACTGCTTCTCGGTCCGGGTCCTGCTGGGTGCTGTGGGGGCCAGGGGGGCAGAGTGGAGCTGCCGCCTGCGCCCAGAGCAGGCCAAATGACCCGCCGTCGTGGTATCATGACACCCCAACTGCAGCTGGGGCCGAGGAGAGTAGCCACCCACGCCTGGAACAGGACCAGTGACCTGACGGCGCGGTAGCCAAATCACCCCATTTGGAGTGGGGGCTGTGCAGAGCCGCCGTCTGAGCCTGCAAGGTAGGCAGACCTGTGACCCACTGGCAGGACAGGCCCGGCAGCCTGCCAGTGTGGTGGACAAGTAGCACCAAGGCAGTCACGTCACACTGGTTGGAGTGGGGGTGGAGCAGAGCTGCCGCCCGTGTCCGGAAAAGGCCCAGCGACCCGTTGGAGAGGCAGTCAGGTACCCCCACTGGGAGTGGGGGCTGAGCAGAACTGCCACCCAAGTCCGCAAGGTAGGCAGAACTGCGACCCACCAGTGGAACAGGCTTAGAGGCCGACCAGTGTGGTAGACATGTCACACCAATTGGAGTAGGGGCGGAGCAGAGCTGCCGCCCACATCCGGATCAGGACCAGCAACCTGAGGGTGTGGTAGTTACGTTACCACAATTGGAGTGGGGGCAGAGCAGAGCTGCCACCCGTGCCCGCAGGGTGGGCAGACCTGCGACCAACCAGCGTGGTAGATAGATCACCCTAATTAGAGGAGGAGCACAGCCACTACCCACCCTGTAAGGGAGATCTCCCAACTATACAAGAGCAATATAAATAAATAGGGGGAAAATTTCAAAAACACAACAGTTTCACCAAGCAGAAAGAAACGCGAGCAGTATGAAAAGACAAGGAAAGAAAGGACCACAAGCAATGCAGGTCAACTCAACTTTAGAAGAGGTAATAGCTGCAACAGATGGAATGTCAGATAAAGAGTTCAGGATATACATGCTTCAGATGATCTGGAGTCTCAAGGAAGACATGAGACAGCAAAATCAGACAATGAAAGATCACTTTGACAAGGAACTACATAAACAAAGCCAGGAAGTAAAAGATCAATTTCACAGGGAGATAGAGGTAATAAAAAACAAACAAATAGAAATCCTAGAAATGCAGGAAGCAATAAACCAACTTAAAACCTCAATTGACAATACTACCAGCAGAGTAGATCACTTAGAAGATAGAACATCAGACAATGAAGACAAAGTATTTCAACTTGAAAAGAACATAGACAGCTCAGCAAGTCTGCTAAGAAACCATGAGCAGAACATCCAAGAAATATGGGATAACATTAAAAGACCAAACTTAAGAGTCATTGGGATACAGGAAGGCACAGAGCTCCAAACCAAAGGAATAAACAATCTATTCAATGAAATAATACGAGAAAACTTCCCAGACCTGAAGAATGAAACAGAATCCCAAATCCTAGAAGCCTACAGGACGCCGAATGTGCAAAATCATAAGATATCCACACCTAGACACATTATAATGAAGATGCCCAACATACAGAATAAGGAGAGAATTTTAAAAGCTACAAGAGAAAGGAAGCAGATTACATTTAGGGGTAAACCAATCAGGATAACAGCTGATCTCTCAACACAGACTCTGAAAGCTAGAAGATCCTGGAATAACATATTTCAAACACTGAAAGAAAATGGGTTCCAACCAAGAATCGTGTATCTGGCGAAATTAAGCTTCAGGATGGAAGATGAAATTAAAACCTTCCACGATAAACAAAAGTTAAAAGAATTCGCAGCTAGAAAACCATCTCTTCAAAAAATCCTTGGCAAAACATTACAGGAAGAGGAAATGGAAAATAACATTGAAAACCAACAGTGGGAGGTAGGACAGTAAAGGGGGGAAAGTAATCAAAGAGGAAAACAAATCAGGTTTAGTAACATTAATAAACAAATATGGCTGGAGGAACAAACCATATCTCAATAATAACCCTAAATGTTAATGGCTTAAACTCACCAATTAAGAGACACAGGCTAGTTGAATGGATCACAAAACAAGACCCAACAATATGCTGCCTACAGGAGACGCATTTGATAGGAAAAGATATACATAGACTGAAGGTGAAAGGTTGGGAAAAATCATTCCACTCATATGGACTGCGGAAACAAGCAGGAGTGTCCATACTCATATCAAATAAAATAGATTTCAAGCCAAAGTTAATCAAAAGGGATAAAGAGGGACACTGCATACTGCTCAAGGGAACCATACACCAACAAGACATAACAATCATAAATATATATGCCCCAAACAATGGTGCAGCTACGTTCATCAAGCAAACTCTTCTCAAGTTCAAGAGTCTAATACACCACCATACAATAATCATGGGAGACTTCAACACACCTCTCTCACCACTGGACAGATCTTCCAAACAAAAGTTAAATAAGGAAACTATAGAACTCAATAACACAATTAACAACCTAGACTTAATTGACATATATAGAATATACCACCCAACATCAAGTAGTTACACTTTTTCTCAGCAGCACATGGATCCTTCTCAAAAATAGATCATATATTATGTCACAGGGTAACTCTTAGACAATATAAAGGAGTAGAGATAATACCATGCATCTTATCTGATCATAATGGAATTAAACTGAAAATCAACGATAAAAGAAGGAAGGAAAAATCATGCATCACTTGGAGAATGAACAATAGGTTACTGAATGATCAATGGGTTATAGAAGACATTAAGGAGGAAATTAAAAACTTCTTAGAGTTAAATGAAAACACAGACACAACATATCGGAATCTATGGGACACATTGAAAGCAGTTCTAAGAGGAAAATTCATTGCTTGGAGCTCATTCCTTAAAAAAAGAAAAAAACAACAAATAAATGATCTCATACTTCATCTCAAAATCCTAGAAAAAGAAGAGCAAAACAACAGCAAAAGAAGTAGAAGGCAAGAAATAATTAAAATCAGAGCTGAAATTAATGAAATCGAAACAAAAGAAACAATTGAAAAAATTGACAAAACTAAAAGTTGGTTCTTTGAAAAAATAAATAAAATCGACAGACCCTTAGCCATGCTAATGAAGAGAAGAAGAGAGAGAACCCAAATTACTAGCATACGGGATGAAAAAGGCAATATCAAAACAGACACTTCAGAAATACAGAAGATAATCAGAAATTATTTTGAATCCTTATACTCCAATAAAATAGAATATAGAGAAGGCATAGATAAATTTCTTAAGTCATATTATCTGCCCAGATTGAGTCAGGAAGATATAGACAACCTAAACAGACCAATAACAATAGAGGAAATAGAAGAAACCATCAAAAGACTACCAACTAAGAAAAGCCCAGGACCGGATGGGTATACAGCAGAGTTTTACAAAACCTTTAAAGAGGAACTAACACCAATACTTTTCAAGCTATTTCAGGAAATAGAAAAAGAGGGAGAACTTCCAAATACATTCTACGAGGCCAACATCACCCTGATGCCTAAACCAGACAGAGACACTTCAAAGAAAGAAAACTACAGACCAATATCTCTAATGGACCTAGATGCAAAAATCTTCAATAAAATTCTGGCGAATCGGATTCAAAAACATATCAAAAAAATTATACACCATGATCAAGTAGGATTCATCCCTAGGATGCAAGGCTGGTTCAATATACGGAAATCAATAAATGTTATTCACCACATCAATAGACTTAAAAATAAGAACCATATGATCATCTCGATAGATGCAGAAAAAGCATTCGACAAAGTACAGCATCCCTTTATGTTCAAAACTCTAGAAAAATTAGGGATAACAGGATCATACCTCAACATTGTAAAAGCAATCTATGATAAGCCACAGGCCAGCATCATTCTGAATGGAGAAAAATTGAAGGCATTCCCTCTAAGATCTGGTACAAGACAGGGATGCCCTCTCACCACTTCTGTTCAACATAGTCCTTGAAACACTGGGCAGAGCAATTAGACAGACGAAAGAAATTAAAGGCATAAAAATAGGAAAAGAAGAACTTAAATTATCACTATTTGCAGATGATATGATTCTATACCTAACAGACCCAAAAGGGTCTACAAAGAAACTATTAGAGCTAATAAATGAATTCAGCAAAATGGCAGGATATAAAATCAACACACATAAATCAAATGCATTCCTGTATATCAGCGACAAATCCTCTGAAACGGAAATGAGGACAACTACTCCATTCACAATATCCCCCCAAAAAATAAAGTACTTGGGAATCAACCTAACAAAAGAGGTGAAAGACCTATACAATGAAAACTACAGAACCCTAAAGAGAGATATAGAAGAAGACCTCAGAAGATGGAAAAATATACCCTGTTCATGGATAGGCAGAACTAACATCATCAAAATGGCGATATTACCAAAAGTTCTCTATAAGTTCAATGCTATGCCAATCAAAATCCCAACAGCATTTCTTGTAGAAATAGATAAAACAATCAGGAAATTCATATGGAATAATAAAAGACCCAGAATAGCAAAAACAATGCTAAGCAGGAAGTGTGAATCAGGCGGTATAGCGATACCAGACTTCAAACTATACTACAGAGCAATAGTAACAAAAACAGCATGGTACTGGTACCAAAACAGGCGGGTGGACCAATGGTACAGAATAGAGGACACAGTAACCAATCCACAAAACTACAACTATCTTATATTTGATAAAGGGGCTAAAAGCATGCAATGGAGGAAGGATAGCATCTTCAACAAATGGTGCTGGGAAAACTGGAAATCCATTTGCATCAAAATGAAACTGAATCCCTGTCTCTCGCAATGCACAAAACTTAAAATGGATCAAGGAGCTTGATATTAAATCAGAGACACAGCATCTGATAGAAGAAAAAGTTGGCTATGATCTACATACTGTGGGGTCGGGCTCCAAATTCCTCAATAGGACACCCATAGCGCAAGAGTTAACAACAAGAATCAACAAATGGGACTTACTCAAACTAAAAAGTTTTTTCTCAGCAAAAGAAACAATAAGAGAGATAAACAGGCAGCCTACATCCTGGGAACAAATCTTTACTCCTCACACTTCAGATAGAGCCCTAATATCCAGAGTATACAAAGAACTCAAAAAATTAGACAATAAGATAAAAAATAACCCAATCAACAAATGGGCCAAGGACCTGAACAGACACTTCTCAGAGGAGGACATACAATCAATCAACAAGTACATGAAAAAATGCTCACCATCTCTAGCAGTCAGAGAAATGCAAATCAAAACCACCCTAAGATACCATCTCACTCCAGTAAGATTGGCAGCCATTATGAAGTCCAACAACAACAAGTGCTGGAGAGGATGCAGGGAAAAGGGTACACTTGTTCATTGTTGGTGGGACTGCAAATTGGTGCAGCCAATTTGGAAAACAGTATGGAGATTTCTTGGAAAGCTGGGAATGGAACACCATTTGACCCTGCTATTGCCCTTCTCGGTCTATTCCCTAAAGACCTAATAAGAGCATGCTACAGGGATACTGCTACATCCATGTTCATAGCAGCACAATTCACGATAGCAAGACTGTGGAACCAACCTAGATGCCCTTCAATAGATGAATGGATAAAAAAATGTGGCATTTATACACAATGGAGTATTACTCTGCTTTAAAAAATGACAAAATCATAGAATTTGGAGGGAAATGGATGGCATTAGAGCAGATTATGCTAAGTGAAGCTAGCCAATCCTTAAAAAACAAATGCCAAATGACTGCTTTGATATAAGGGGAGTAACCAAGGACAGGGTAGGGACGAAGAGCTTGAGAAGAAGATTAACATTAAACAGGGATGAGAGGTGGGAGGGAAAGGGAGTGAGAAGGGAAATCGCATGGAAATGGAAGGTGATCCTCAGGGTTATACACAATTACATATAAGAGGAAAGGAGGGGTAAGAGAAAAATAATACAAGTGGAAGAAATGATTTACAGTAGAGGGGGTAGAGAGAGAAAAGGGGAGGGGAGGGGAGGGGAGGGGAAGGGGGATAGTAGAGAATAGGATAGACAGCAGAATACATCAGTCACTAGAATGGCAATATGTAAATCAATGGAAGTGTAACTGATGTGATTCTGCAATCTGTTTACGGGGTAAAAATGGGAGTTCATAACCCACTTGAATCAAACTGTGAAATATGATATATTAAGAACTATGTAATGTTTTGAACGACCAACAATAAAAAAAATAAAAATTAAAAAAAAAAAAACTGGGGCAAAGGGCACAGCTCAGTTGTAGAGTGCTTGCCTCACAAGGCCATAAGTTCAACCTATAGCACTGAAAAAAAAAAAAGGTGGCCTGGCACAGGCTCTTTGCACACCTCCAAAGGCAGGTGCAAAAGGAACAATGCACTCCATTTCCACGAATGGTTTTCACAGTGTCTGATAAAGGAAGTGCAGTGACAGACCTCAGGTTGTAGCTCCTTTCACAGAACATGTGCTTGCATTTAGTGAGTTGTGATGAACATTCCAGACTATGTAGAGCCCCACTCCCTCCTACTAGAAGCCTGACACATAGGAGCAGGAGTACTTTGGCCTTAGATTCCTGGGAATGGGGTGCAGCTTGCCAGGAGCAGCAGTGGCACTCAGACCCAATCTGTTCCTCACTGCCACACCTTCATAGGTGGGATCCGGTGTCAAGTAAATCCTTAGTGTGAAGACTTTTGCCCTTTGGCCTGAGCATTTTTTCCTGACTGTTATGAATTGTTTTTAAATAAGATGTTTTACTTTGTATGCTATGTTTTCAAAGCCTTAACTATCATATTTGGCATGATTTATACAAAAATACACTGGGTAGCATAGGTAAATTTCATTATACTTTTAATGTTATTTTGATAAAATTCAGTTCTGCTGCCAAAGGATCCCTCTCTCTGGGGGGCCATGCTACTGTGCATGGCATGTAGACTTCAGCTAGGCTATGAGAACAGATGTGGGTTTTTGTGGAAATATCCTTGCAGAAGTATTCATGAAGTGGATGGTTCAGAAGTGAAGAGCCCAGCCTAGAATGTGAGGTGGTGAACTTCCACTGTCAGAACAACAGCAGAACAGCTTGTCCACAGTAGAAGAAGCTTAAGACTCAGCCATGGGAGGGGTATCGTCTGCTTAAAGGGACATCAGTGAAACAGCAAAGCCCCAGCTACCAAGGAGTAAGAATGAACTCAGTGAGTCAGGCTTTGTAGTAATCAGAAACAACGTTAAAAATTAAAATTGCATTTATATCACTTCCTAGTACAGTAATGTATTACTAACTAAACTTATTCTTAGTATTTTTTAAAAAAATAATCTAATGGATGACTGTTATTTTTTCCAGAGATTATTTTATCACTTCTTTAGGGGTTGGTGAAGGGTCTTTTTTTTTTTTCAGAATATAGATGTCTTCTATTATCAAATGGGTCCATGCTAAGTGTGTTGAAAATAGTGATTCTAGAAGTTCACACAATCTACACATTTCCAAGACTATAGGGGAAAGGGAAAGACAATATTCACAACCAAGAAACCATTTCCCATGGAAGCATAGTATCAGTGTCCAACCTGGAGTGTAATCCAGATCTTTCAGTGGTAAGGTTGTTTAAGAACCACAACCATAGGTTTTTGAGATCCTCTAAAGTACACTGAATGGCTTTAAATCACTTACTCTTCTTCAAAATAAAATTTCTGCCACCTACTTAAAAAATAAAGCACTATGAATGAGAAAGGTGAGTGAGACTTAAGTTCTGTGGAGGTACTGAGGTTGACCTTTAATTATAGTTTATAAATAGTCAAATAAGAAGGGCCTTAGAGTTGTCTCATCTTTTGCAACACATGATATGGAATACTTAGATAAACTGACATGAAATAATAAAAATGCATTTCAGGGAAGTGATATCACAGAAATTTTCAGGGTAGAATCTTGGAAATGTGGGAAAAATATATTCATATACATATGCATTTCTATAGAAAAATAAGTGATAAGTACATGAGTATGAGGGTAAATTCAGTGTGCCTAATGCATTGTAGGTTGAAGGTAATGATAAAGTAGTAACTGAGGAGATCCAGAACTCTATAATTGTGGGAGACATTAATAGCAATTTAGAAAAAGAAAATACAGTCAAATCCCTTTAGATATACCTCTGTCCTCTCTGTTCCTTTTATGAATTTGATTCTGTCAAATGAGATTATGTGGGTATTGTTCTCTCTGAATTTATGTTTTCTTTTGTTTTTAGGATTATGTCAGCTATGTCATGTAAAGCCCCGTCTTAAACTCACTTTGGGGGCTCTTTTACCTCCTGTTCTGGACTGCAGAGCAGAGACTCACCTCACTCATTCCGTGCAATGAATTGACTTTTCTCAATCTTCGCAAACAATGGTTGGAAGAACAAGCATATTGGAGGGTCTTCATATCCTATAATATGGTTGTCAGACCCTGTGGGTTAAAGGGTAGTTACTTGCTATGTTAGAAACATCTTCCCTATGAGAAGGGCTTATCTATATTTTTTTGTTCTGGAAGCCCCATGAAAACAGAAGAGAAGCATTTATGGTTACAAACAAAGGAATGCCAGAAGCCATTAGATATGAGAAAATGCAAAACAAAACAAAACAAAAACAATAAAATCTTCTCATAGAGCTTTTAGAGGTAAAACGTTTATTTCTGTTTTGTGTAAGAAAACTAAAATTTCTCTTTGGCCTGACAATATTTTGATGTTTTAAACTTGCTTGCAATTTCTACCTGTGTTTTGAATTTACCTATGCCTGGCTATCCCTTACCAGATAACAACCCTCTCTAAAACCTTACTGGTGCCTCATAAATTCTGGCTCCTGCTGACCAAATAACAATTCTCTCTAAATCTCAGTGGCAACTTATAAATTCTAATGTCTGGAGCTGAATTTATTTTCTACCTTGAAATGTTAGCCATGTAGATCCTTAACCTGCTATTTGCCTTTGTACTATGATTGTCAAAATCTTGTTACCTGTAAGTACCTTAGACGCTCACCTCCTTTGTAACTTTTTGTGCTGTAAAAACTTTTTCCTGAAGATTAGGGGGGATGATCTCTAGCATAAAATCTTGTAAGAGACAGTCCTGGCCAGCTTTTGTGTACACAATACAATCTTGATTTAATTTGATTTAAAATTTGAGTTGGTGGTCTTTTCTTTGTGTTTTGGTTTAACATTAACCTGTTTTTTAACTTCACTGTAAATAAAATGAAAGAACACAACAAAACTCCTGTAAATGAGCCAGGTGCATAAAAATAGTCATTCTTTACTGAAAGCACAGTTTTCATTATAGAAATGATATAAGCTTAAAAATTAAAAGATATCTCAAATATCAAGGGACTTTAGGAGTTAGAAATTTTTTCTTTCAGAATATAGGTAGTAAAATAGGACAAAAGAGAAAATGTGAAGCATAAATATATTAACTGATATGTGAAAAAAATCACCAAAATATTTATTACAAAAAAATCATATCTACAGAAATGGTTCAAAAAAGCAGTCTTTTTGTCAGCAATAAACATTTGGACAAGAATTGAAGTTTTGGTTCTCTTTTTAAGTAGTTTTACTCCTAGTGAATAATCTTTACACTATTTCTGCATTTTACTGGTTGGAATTAATTATAATTCATATATCTGCAAAAAAGGTACTGAATGCAGAAAATATTATTGCTCGTTTAAATCACCTACATTATCTGATCTTTCCCTTTTTAAACCAAAAATCTGCATAAAACCATCTCTTAATAAATATCTCTATCTCTCTATATTAGCAGCAACTGAGTTATAAAATTACTATGATAACTTGTCTCTTCATATACTTAAAGACTATGAATTTGCTGCTTAGCACTTAGGTATAATTTTCTATAATGTTCTCTAGTTATTTATTTATGTCTCTATGCCAAGTTTTATACCAAGCTCTTAGTATGTGCTTTAATTAATCTGTGTAGCAATGTAGGATTTATGTCTTATTTGTGACACTTTGTTCCCAGAACTGTGTTTAAAGAGAAATATGTACAAAATGATTATCCAGGAAAAAAATCTATCTAATATTATATTTTATTTTATATTTATTTATATGTTTATGTATACATATTTTTATTATTTAGAAACACTTTGGTCTGAAACTACAGTGATACTAATGTATTTTAGCTTGAATTTGTTGTGTGAAACAAACTAAAAAGACTTTTCTCTGTGTTGGTTGGTTTTTCTCTGTGTTGGTTCTGCAACCTCAGGAACCTAGTGAATAATAGCAGAAATAAATAAGTAACTCTCTAGTTTGAGGCAGAACCACCAAACTAGATGATGTTTTGCTTCTGCTTTCTATCTTGATTATTAGAAACATACCTTTAAATTTTCATGGAACCCTTTTGGAATTGTGTTCTGTTAGTTCTTCTAAAAAAATCAATGAAAGTGAAAAATAATGCAGGAAAGATAAATAATTAATTTCAAAAAAATCATTTCTTAAGATAAATATTTGTTTTTCAAATAACCAAAAATTCTGAAATGTTAGAAAAGTTAAAAGCTTTAGAAATATCCTAAGGCAATTTCTCTTTTGCTCAGAACATTAGACTATATCTCCAACTCATTCTTCTCTAGAATTGGACTGTGTGCAAATATGAAAAAAAAAAGTGCTAAGATGCCCCACATGGCTTATAAGTTTTAAAATCCCAACAGGAGCTCAAATCTGCCATTTTTTTCTACTTTACAAAATACAAAATCTTAAATTATACTTAACAAACATTTGCAGAAGTGCAATTCAAAATGACCTAAAAAAAAAAGAAAAAAATCATTGAAGGACTGACACACTGAACATGAGGGACTTATAATATTGAATCCTTTATATTAAATGTCTTTTTATCATTGTCAAAATTTTTCATGTTTATGTTATCAATATATTAATCAAAATGTTTATGCATTTAATAACAAATATCTAATTTCCTATTTTATTCAGTCTTAAAAAATTAGTAGTAATTAATATTAATAATTTAATTCTCATACTTGTTAAAGTATGCAACATATACTTTAAAAGCTATGGCCATAGCAAGTGAAAAATCCAGCCTAATTTCCTTTTAAGATTGGGAGCCATCTCATAAAGGCATGAAAAGTTAATTTCTGCTTCATTATAAATTACTGTGATTTGTAAACTTGCTTGAAATCCCTACCAGTGCCTTGAACTCACCCATGTCTGGTTTACCTGATGAGATAACAATGTCCCTGAAAATTTAGTGATGACTCATAAATTCTGGCTTTCCCTGACCAAATAACAACTCACTCTGAAACTTTAGTAGTGCATCATAAATTCTGATGTTGTGATCTAAATTTACTCCCTAAGTGCTAAACCATTTAGACCATTAACCTACTACATGTCTTTGTATTATGCTTGTGAAAATCCTGTTGTTTGTGTAAGTTCTCAAATCACCCCTTTTTTGTAACTTTTTGTGCTATAAAACTACAGTCCTAGAGAACTGGAGTGCTGAATTCTTTTCCCATGGGTTTCAGGAGAGACTGTTATGCTCAAATGCGGGACCCCCAAAAGACCACCAGAGACCAAGATTGATGTAAGAACCAAAGAGGTTTTTATTGCAAGCTAGGTCAGTCCTCCAAACACACAGCAACTGGTGGCTTAGAGGACCTGAGCCCGGGGTTTACAGCAGTTTTATAACTCTTTGGGGAAGGCAGGTACCCCACATACATCATAACATCTCTTAGCAAATCATCAAACACCTTGGGAAAATCATAAACAACCCTAAAACATGATTAGCACATTCACTGGTGGGAAGAAGTTAGGTAAGTTGTAATTGGTTAGTACAAGATGGGGATTCACTTGAATAGATTGGCTTAGGCCATGAGGGGAGTATATTCTGAACTATGTGGTTTCCCAAAATGTTATCAACCACCATAAACTACTGGAAGGGTCATTTGGAATCCCAGGAATTTTCCCTGTCTTATGCTGATTGGTGGCTGCTAGGGGGTTGCTATGGATCCCCACCTAGCCTGACTGAGTCAGGGACACCAGGCACAGCAGATCTCTCCTGTTATTTGTAGATAAATAACTCAGCAGGGTGGGTATGAGCCTAGGAGTGCTTGGTGTGTCTTTCCAAGGTCAAGAGTCATGCCCCCTTCCTTGGACAGGCTGAACATGAGGGACTTATAATATTGAATACGGTAATAAAATTGCTCTGAGGTAGAGGCTGGTTTCTCACCTTGTACCTTACTTTTTTTTATGTTTTCTTTTTAGCTGTAGCTGGACACAAAACCTTTATTTCACTTATTTATTTTTATGTAGTACTGAGGATCGAACCCAGGATCTTGCACATGGGAGGTGAGCACTCTGCTGCTCAGCCACAATCCCAGCCCCTTATGTGTTGTTTTTATTGGGCATTTTTACTTTTAGGGGTTTTCTTCCCAGTTCAAAGTTCAATCTGTCACCTAAAAATAACAGATATCAAAAATTAAATAAATAAAATTTGATAATTATTGTCATTATTTTATATTAATTCCTGAATAATATACAAGCATATATAATCCATAAACTCAAATTACTTTATATGTAAGTTTAAATGAAAATGTTCTGTTGGTTGGGTTAGTTCCCACTTATGAGAAACAACCTTGCCTTAAATAACAGCAGCCTGAGTCTCTGGGGTACGTTTCTCAGATTAAAAAAAAAAAAAAAAAAAAAAAAACAGCACTCAAAGACCTGACATTCTGAAAAGGTCAGGTGAACGTCGGAGGAAAAGACCACCAAGAGACTGTCTCATGATGCAACAGCAAAGGGTTTATTGGGGGTCCAGCATGCTGGGGCTCAGAGCTCACTTCAGAGGATCAAAGAACAAAAAGCCCCGAGAACAACTTAAGCAGAGTTTATATACATTCTTTGGAGAGGGCAGGGACTCTACATACATCATAGCCTCCCTTAGCAAATCACTGTACACCTTGGGAAAATCAAATAACAACTCTTAAACATGATTAGTACATTCACTGGCAGGAACAGGTCGGGCGGGGGTGATAGGTCAGTCCTAAGGAGGGGTATACATTCAACCTGATTGGATTAAGCCCTAAGGTGTATACATGCTGAACTGCATGGTCTCGGGGAGGGGGTGGTTAAGCAACTAGGTGGTCAGGGGAGATTTCGACACACATCTAATGGGCAGTTCCGGGATTGTTTTAACTGCCACAGGAATTTCAGGTTCTGAGTGCAGCTTAGAAACTTTACAAAACCTGGTCCTTTACATTTTAATTTCAATTTATTTTATCCTTTCAATTCTAGTCCTTATTCATGCCTGGATTGGATAATATTCCCTGTCACTCAAAAAAGGGTTCACTTCTTTCAGATTCAATGTTCATGATCTGAAGCCCCTTCCCATCAAGAGCATTTTGTGGGAACTGTCAAATCGTGTGTCATCAGGGAGGGTGGGCCTTTCACTTCTTATCTCCTGAGTCCTCCATTTTTGCCATCTATAGTCTCATACTTCAGAGTCACATGTTGTTCTGCTTTGCAGGAATTGAGGATCCCAAGTAGCCCTACTCCTGAGAACCAGGAAATGGTGAGTGTTCATTGGCCTAGCAAGGGAGGCTGGGGGAGGAAGACTATTGGAACCACAAGACTGGCTGTGTTGAAAACAGGAGCTAGCAGATTGGGACTCTTGGCAGTCTCTGGAGTCTGCAGGCTTAACTCCTCCACTGGGCCACTATTTCCTCAGTCCTACTGGCCAACCAGGTGGGGAACATGTCAGTGGCAGAGGCTCTTTGCTGTCTTCCTTATGCTCAAAGGGAATCCTCAGAATCTGCATAAAATACTATGTGGCAGGTGTGTTCCTGCAGCCCAGTGTCTTACCAGATGCTGGAGATTGACAGGTGGAATTATTATCAAAATCAAATCTCCAAGTTCCATTTTCCTGCAGGACAGGAGCTGTCATTTTGGGGTACCTAATTTCCTTTTGAGCTAGCTAATTTTCATTTTGACATTCTTTTATTTTTAATTTGTTCATTATTATTATTTTGTTAAAGTTAGGTGAACTCAGGGATACTGTACTCCTTAGCCATATCCTTGGTAGTGAAGCCAGATTTATAGATAGGTAGTTAGTGAAGTTAGGTAAATTTGGTCTAATATCCAGTAAAATCAAGAATGAATACCATATTGAGAATGGAGTCCAGGATAAGGGGAATTGAAAATGTCCCCAAGGCCCTGAGCCCATCCCTAGGAAATTTTAATGAAGCAGCTCACAGCAAACATGGAGATGCTAATCCAAAAGCCCTTCCAGCCCAGATTACTCCTTCAGCCCACCTGTCCTCCACACTTTGGGTCTTCCCACCTACATTCCAACACTGCAAGATAACAGAACAAAGGACAGGAATGTGACAGAAATGCTGGATAGCTGAAGGAAGACCTTAGCTATAAAAAAGCTAAAAAGACCTTAGTTTAAAAAAAAATCCCTCTCATGGATTTTACCTCTTTGGTCCCCTTTTTCTCCTGGGGAGAAGTCTTTTCTACTGTCCTTTAATAAAGCTTCTACTTTCCGCTGTAAACGTGCCTTGGCGCACTTCTCTGGTGTTATACTTCAGCATTAGGAAAGCAAGGACTCTTCATCAGTAAACAGCCATAACAGGTTAAATTTATTTTGAGGCCCTAGCTAAATTGCTGAGATTATTTTTATTATGGTTTGATTTATCTAGAATTTGCTAGTGCAATAAAGCATACTGTTTTTACATATATATGTATTCATATGGGGATCTTATTTATATTGTGATTCTTTAGTATTGTAATATTATAATTTCACAATATATATGAATAGTAGGCCATGATAAGTTCTTTTTTTGCTCTTATAATTGAAAAGGTTTTTGGCTAAAGTTACATATAACTTTGTAGATGAATTTTAAAAATTTATGCTTTGGTTTCTTACTTCATTTAATTTAAAGCTTGATGATTTTTTTATTATTGCATTATTCTTGTATTTAATAGGTTTATTTTGACATAACCATAAAACATGAAGTATAATTTGCTCCCCTTCAGTATCCAGTAGTTCCCCTTTCCCTATTCTCCTATTTTCTTCTATCATATATTTATTTATAGTTTTTTGAATTATTGCTTTATAGAATACACATAAAAGTAGACTTCACTGTGATATATTCATATTTGTACATAGCAGTTTTAGTGTAATGGTGAGTTTTATTATCTACATGGGATGTATAATTCAGTCTTTTATGTGCTTTTTGTGACTTTTATTTTCTCATAAGTTCTACATATTTTTTTTCTAAAAATGTACACATGTGAAATACCACTTGCATAAAGCACTTATGTAAAATTTATACATGTTGTTTTATGCTCTTTTTTAAACTGGATATATTATGAAATGTGACTGGCCCCAGTGACCATTTTTCCTACAGATTATTATTTATCTCTTCCAAGATGTATATTGTATTGAGCCATGCCCTTGGGCTTCAAGTGTTTGGATGAGTAGCATTGCATACTTACCTGATATCATGATCACATATGCTCTAATTTCAGTAAGTCTCTGTGATGGGGAGTATCATGTATATTCAATAGCAAAATAGTTTCCAAAAATAGATACTAATTTAAACTCCTTTTGAGTTAATCATTATTAATTTGTTTTAAATGTTCATCAATATTACCCTATTTTTCCCATGATGGGATTTTATTTTTTGTTTCTTAAATTTCTAAAGATTTTGAATTTTTATAGTTAATAAACATATCTCATGTATAAATTTGAAGTTCAAACTTCTGTCTTTTATATATTTTTGGCTTAAAAGATGAGAAAAAAATCCAAAAATGCAGCTAGAGTTTGATTTAAAAAAAAAAGGTTTAAATTATTTTTTAAAATTGACTTTTTTCTTTACTCATCATTTATTATAGGTTTCTTGTATGATTGTAAGGGTAGGTTATTTAAAGTGGATTCTAGGGCTTATCTTTGTTAATTACTACAGGAAAAATAAATAAGAAATTTCTCTACACTATGGCTGCAGGAAAATGAATAAATTTCTTTAAAATCATACAGTAATAAAATTGTTAAATGACATATTTACTAAACATCCACTCCTTAAAATTTTTTTTTTCTGTAATATTTTTGGCAGTAAATCATGAATTCTATTATCTGGACTTTGGAATTTAATATAAAATCATATGGAATAAAATTTGGCCAATCCTAGAAATATTCATACATAATTTGTTGTTTACCTAATGACTTTGTGGAAATAGCAACTAATGAACATATTTATTTTTAGAAATAGTTACTTTTTCTATTTTCAGTTTCTTATAAGCCTTTTAGATTTATTTCCTTACTGAGTCACTCAGGGCCACTGATGTGGTTGCATTTACACTTCTAAGAAATCTGTCTTGAGAGCTCTGTTTCTTAACATGAAAGAAAAAAAAAAGTATTTATGTTGTCCCTGAAATATATTCTCAATGCACTCTCTTCAAAATGGAGAGAAAATAATATTTCCCCAGACTGACATCCCTGTGTCAGGAGCTAACAATACATTGATGGTCTTTGAAGAAATTTCATAAGTTTTGTCTCTGGGTAGTTTTCTGTGGGCTGCTGAATTGCCATTTAGTATCCAGATACCCATGTTTTTTCATCTGTACTATGGGAATAATTTTAGAGGGCACAGATGAATAATGCTCTTCATGGAGGCTATGAGTACCTGAATGTTCTGTAGTACACAGCTGACAAAGCCACAGGAATACACTGTGCAGATTCTATTTGGTTAACCATTATCTGCCACTCACATGAATTTTCTTTCAAAAGCTTATAATAACCTTTTCACTTTAGGCATCCATGTCATCCACATTTCAAAGTATAAAAGTTTGAATCTTTCTTTTCTGAATTCCAGGTTCCATTTCTCTTGTGGTTTAATGTGGTACAAATAATTATGTTTTTTTTTCTTTCTTTTACACTGTGTTTCTAATAAAAATGTTCTCTGCTCTAAACCTTTATTTCCCATGTCCAGCTATGTTTAGAAAATGTCATAGATAATTGTATTTGATAATTTATAAAGGAGAGTTGAGAATAATTTTTGCTCATGTTTCCCCTTCTTAGAAACTGAACCAGAACTGTTCTTGGTCCTGAAAAGGGAGGACCAAACCAATCAGATATATAAAAAATGTTGATTAATTGTATATTCTCTTCTAAGAACTCTCTGTTCAGATCCTTGGCCCATTTCTTGATTGGGTTATTATCATCATCAACATCATCATCATCATCATCATCACTATTATTATTATTTGCTTAGTTTTTTGAGTTCTTTATGTACCCTAGAGATTAGTGCTCTATCTGATGTGTGAGGGGTAAAAAATTCATTCTAGGATGTAGGCTCTGTCTTCACCTCAGAGATTGTTTCTTTTGCTGAGAATAAACTTTTTAGTTTGATTTCATCCCATTTATTGATTATTTGTTTTAATTCTTGTGCTATCAGTGTCTTATTAAAGAAATTGGGGCCTAATCCCACATGATGAAGATTAGAGCCTGTATTTTATTCCATTAGACACAGAGTATCTGGTTTAATTCCTAGGTTCTTGATACACTTGGAGTTGAGTTTTGTGCATGGTGAGAGATATTGGTTTGTTAAAGAGGCTATCTTTTCTCCTGTGCATGTTTTGACACCTTTGTCTAATATATAATAACTATAATTTTGTGGGTTAGTCTCTGTGACCTCTATTTTGTACCATTCATGTGCAGTTTGTTTTTTTGCAAATGCAATGCAGTTTTTGTTGCCATTGCTCTGTAGTATGGTTTAAGGTCTGGTATAGTAATGCCACCTGCTTTACTCTTTCTGCTAAGGATTACGTTAGCTATTCTTGATCTCTTATTTTTCCAGATAAATTTCATGGTTGATTTTTCTATTTCTATGAGGAATGCCATTAGGATTTTGATCAGAATTGCAGTAAATCTCTATAGTGCTTTGGTAGCATTGTCATTTTGATAATATTATTTGTGCCTATTGATGAGCAAAGTAGATCTTTCCATCTTTTAAGGTCTTTTTTGATTTTTTTCTTTAGGTTTCTGTAGTTTTCCTTGTATAGACCCTTCACCTCTTTCATTAAGTTGATTCCCAAGTATCTTTTTTTTGAAGTTATTGTAAATGGGGTAGTTTTCTTCATTTCTTTCTCAGAAGATTTTTCACTGATATACAGAAATGCCTTTGATTATGGATGTTGATTTTATATCCTGCTACTTTGATAAATTTATTTACTAGATCTAAAAGTTTTCTGGTGGAGCTTTTTGAGTCTTCTAGGTATATAATCATATCTGGCATTTGCAGGTAAATGGATAGCATTGGAGAAAATAATGCTAAGTGATGTTAACCAATTCCAAAAAAAAAAAAAATGCCAAATATAAGGAGGCTGACTCATAATGGGATAGGGAGGGGTAGCATGAGATAAATAGATGATTCTCAATAAAGAAGAGGGGTGGGAGGAAAAGAAAAAGGGCAGGGGATTAGCAAGAATGGTGGAAGGTGATAGAGACCACAATCAAAAGTGCATGTATGAATACACAAATTTGAATCACTATACTTTATATACAACCAGAGATATGAAAAATGGAATTGTTCAATTTTTTTTCTTATTCTAGTTTTTAAATTCCAATTTTTCCTATATAGTTTTACTGATATATAAGAAATCAATTGATTTTTGCTTATTTACTATGTATTTTGATTTTTGCTATCTTTTTTTTAAAGAGAGAGAGAGAGAGAGAGAGAGAGAGAGAGAGAGAGAATTTTTAATATTTATTTTTCAGTTCTCGGCAGACACAACATCTTTGTTGGTATGTGGTGGTGAGGATCGAACCCGGGCCGCACGCATGCCAGGCGAGCACGCTACCGCTTGAGCCACATCCCCAGCCCTGCTTTTTGCTATCTTTATCCTTTATGAACATGGGATGGTGGATTCTATTGCTGTTTGATTTCCAAAATTATGGCCTCATAAAATCAAAACCATGAATTTCAGAGCTTCACCAGGACTGCCACAAGGGAGCGCAGGGCCAGTGCTGAACAGTGAGCACTGATTATCCTCAACTGCCCATAATGGCCAGAAGAGGGTTCTCAGAGTGACTTTTTTCTGATCCCCATGAATCATATGACTGCCAGGGATGGATGTCCTATTTCCACAGCAAACTTTCTTCTCAGGACTCACCTGGGGAAATTCCCTGGCTGGGGATACATCCACATGAGGTAACACAAACCTTCAAGATCTGCTGTAATCCTCACCCCTGTGGTCCGCCAGGGGAGACCATTGCTGTGAACACCTTGGGGCTATGAGTGTGGTGACAAAAGCTTCCTCCTTGGGACCCACACAGGGAAATGCTGTGGCTGAGGACACCTGGTGGCCTTGTCCACAGTGAGGTAACTCTAACCCCAAACTGGGAACCCACCCAGGAAGGGACCATGGGTGCAGGCTAAAGGCACCTTGGAGCAATGACTGTTGTGACAGAGCTTCCTTGATACCCTCACAGGGAGATGCCTTGGCTGGGGACACCTAGGGACCGTGTGTACCATGAGATTTCTTCCCCTTGGCATCTACATGTGGATGGCACAGTGATTTTGGGATAACTGAAGTCTATCTGAGGAAAAGGTGGGGGAAGAATGAGGAAAAGCCTCTTTGTCCACTGTCCCAGGTGCTGAGAAAGAAGCTCTGCCTTGTTTTTACTTTTGTAGCTAATATTTTGGTGGGGCTTAATTTTATGAAAGTATTCCTTGTGAGGCTTTGAATGCTCACGGTCATAGTATATTTTATGGGGAGAAGGTATATTTTATGGGGAGAAAACCCAGCACACTAAAAGGAGAAATTGAGGCACAAACTCAGGGCAGCGCAGGGGAGGCCTAGGGTTCCCAGCACAGGGAGACTCACTAGTGCCTGAGGGCTAAGGCTAATGTTGCTTCATTGTTTATATTCATTCTGGGTAAGTTTGCACACAGTTGAGTGATATGTCTGATAATTCCCAGAAGCCACTGTGGTGATAACTGTGCTTACATAGACATCTGACAGAGGTGTATGTGGGAAAAACACTGGACTACATTACCCACAATTCTCAGGGGGGCAGTAGCAGCTTACAGGTGTGCTCCCCACTGTGAGCTAGGAAAGTGTGGGACTACATTACCCACAGTCCTAAGGGGGAAGAAGCTCTCAGGATCCCCCACAGAGAACCAGCAAAACACTAGACTACATTACCCACAATGCTTGGGGTGGAGGTGGGAATGGGAGGTTCATAGGAATTCCTTCACCATGAGCTGTAACGTGGGACTACATTACCCACAATCCTGGGGGACAGAAATCACAGGATTCCCATGCCTCACGTGAGCTGGTAAAACATGTGACTAAATTATTCACAATCCTGGGGTGGCAGAGTTTCCCAGATTCCCCCACAGGAGCCAGCACAATGTTGCCCTACAGTGCCTTCAGCCCTCTGTTGCAGAAGTTCTCAAGAGCCCCCTTTCTCCACCCCCCAGGCAAGCAAAATGCTGAACTACATTATTTATTGCCGCAGTCCTGGCTGGGCACAGAATCACGAGCCACTCAAGCAGGAACAAAACTTTATTTTGAAAAAGCCGCCAACACTCTCTCCACGCCAGCAAGCCAAAACCGGTCCTCCCACGAGGGCGTCTGCCGGAACCGCGCGCCTCCCGGAACCGCCGGTCTCCTGGGACCTCCCCCGGAATTCCCTCCTACTATCCTTCCCCAACCAATGGGAACTCTCCATGAGTCCCCGTAACATGAGTCCAGTAGGCCAAGGTGAACAGCAGGAGCCCAATTTGCATATGAATGTAAATCTTAGCATAATAATACCTCAGTGGCTAGCTGGCGTCACTTTACAACCAAAGGTGCCATACATCGTATATTTTGCTTGTGGCTCCTAGCAATTTATAATCCATGGAGGGGGAGGTAGAAGTGCACAGAATCAATCCCTCTGAGCCAGAAAATACAGGGACTTTATTACCATCCTAATGGAGCAGAAGTTCCTTGGGTTCTGCAGAGAGAACCAATGCTGGACTACATTACCCACAATCTATAGGGGGGGTCACCTCATGGGAGCACTGCCCCAATAAATTGACAAAATGCTGGACTACATTACCCACAGCCCTCAGGGTGAGAAACTTTTAGGAGAATTATTTTCACCTCTTCCCATGAGTGGGAAAAAGTCTGGACTAAATGACCTACAATCCTAAGGAAGATGAAGCCCCAGGATCCCCCATGAAGAGCTAGCAAAATGCTGAACTACCTTACAACAAGAATGGAGTTAAGGTTTGGGTTTTTCTCACTGTCCTTGGGGGATCCTGGGCGCTTCCTCACCCTAAGAATTATGGGTGATGTAGTCCTTGATCTTACCCACACACCTCTTCCAGGAGACCCATGAAAGCTGAATGCACATGCTTGCCCTTATACCCTGAGGATTCTGAGTAATTTTAGGGGTAGGGACAGGGGTAGGGCTAGGCAAAAATTAGCCACAGGGCAAAGGTCAGTGAGATTTACAAAACCAAGAGGTACTCTTGAATTTCTGCCACTAAAGACCATGGGTAGTATAGGCCCACATTTAACCACTGACACTGGAGATCCTGGGAACTTCTTCCCCTTAGGATTATGGATAATGTAGTCCCAACATTTCCTGCTCTTAGCTTGGTATTGTGGGAGGCTCTCCCCAAATATTGTGGGTGGGGCTGGGGATGTGGCTCAAGCAGTAGCGCACTCGCCTGGCATGCGTGCGGCCCGGGTTCGGCCACATACAAAACAAAGATGTTGTGTCCGCCGATAACTAAAAAATAAATCTTAAAATTCTCTCTCTCTCTCTCTCTCTCCCTCACTCTCTTAAAATATTGTGGTTGAAGTATTAAGAGGAATATGGCTGGCTGGGGATGTGGCTCAAGCGGTAGCGCGCTCGCCTCGCATGCGTGCAGCCCGGGTTCGATCCTCAGCACCACATACCAACAAAGATGTTGTGTCCGCCGAGAACTAAAAAATAAATATTAAAAATTCTCTCTCTCTCCTCTCTCACTCTCTCTCTAAAAAAAAAAAAAAAAAAAAGAGGAATATGGCTCAGGTTGAGAAATTCTGGGTAATTCCTCCTACCAATTCACCTAGAATTGTGGGTAATCATCCCATGTTTTATTCAAACTGTGGCGACTTGTGGGAGATTGTGGGTAGTGTAGTTTCATGATTTATTGGCTCTGTGCAGAGGATCTTGGGAACTTCCTCCCTCCTAGGATTATGGGTAATGTAGTCCAAATTGCCTGCCCACTGCTGGGTATTCTGGGAGCCTCCTCCCTGAGGATTTTGGGTAATGTAGTCCCATGATTTGACCTCTCCATGAAAAGAATTCTGGGAACTTCCTGTGCCATAGAATTGTGGGTCATGTAGTCCCACATATTACACAGTTGGGGACTTGCGGAAGCTTCCTTTCCTGTGGACTTGTGGGTATTGTAGTCCCATGATTTAGCCTCTCTGAGCAAAGAATTCTGGGAACTTCCCCTCCTTAGAATCATGAATGATGTAGTATCAACATTTGATGTTCACCACTGGGTATTCTGTGAGTCTTTTTCCATAAGGACCCTGGGTGAAGTAGTAAAGAGCGTACCACTTACTTTGGGCAGCTCTGGGAATTCCACCCAATAGAATTGTGGGTAATGTAGTCCCATGATTTGTCCTCTTTGTGCAAAGGATCCTGGAAACTTCCTCCCCTTTAGTATTATGGGTAACATAGTCCCAGATTTCTCTACTCACCACTTGGTATTTTGGGTGCCACCTTCCCTGAGGATGATGGGTGAAGTAGTCGTGAGCATACCACTGACTTTGGGGAATTCTGGGAACTTCCTCCTCCTCAGAATTGTGGGTAATATATTCACATAATTTATACTATCTGTGGGGAATTGTGGGAGCTTTCTTCCTGTTTGAATTGTGGGTAATGTAGTCTCATAATTTTTCTTCTTCATGCAGAAATCCGGAGAAATTCCTCTGCAAAGGATTATGGGTAGTGTAGTCCCAACATTTGCTTGCTCACTGCTGGGTATCTACCTATGGTTCTTGGGATTTATGATGAAAAAATAGGGTCTAGGGTCTATGGGAGCCATATCATAGCTTTCCATTATGGCAGGATTCATAGATCTGCTGACCTTTATGTGTAGAAAAAGGAACCAGTTTATATCATGGGAGGAAAGCAAAGCTGCTGTATCTACAAAGAGATTCAGAAAAGTGGTGTTGTATTTTCTAAGGATCCCCAGGTCTTCTGCACTTTACTTGGAGATCCAGATAAGTAGTGTCTTATGATAGCAGTTATAAAAGCTATGCTGGTCTCCATGTGAAAAGCAAGTGAAATAGGGTTCAATTGTCGTAGAAGTCAAATGACTGATTTACTGTGTGTCCAAAGCTAGGGAACTGGGTTTCTCTCATATCATAACACACAGAGGTGCTCAACTGTATGTGAAGACAGAAAAATGGGTTTCTGTGATGGTAGGTACCCCAGTGCATCTAAACTCTGTGGTGGCCAGCCAGGAATCTGAGTTTCTTTTGTTGACAATGTGATTATTGTTGCTGGGTCTACATATAGAGACAGGTAACTGGCATTATAGGATGGCAAGACATGCAAGACTGCCAGATTCTACTTTGAGAGTCAGGGAAATATGGTTTTATGATGATAGGTGTTTGAAGGCTGCTGGACTTTATTTTGAAATCCAGGCAACAGGGTTTAAATTAAGGCTGACTCCAAGGACTGCATGGCTCTCCATGGAGGCCTGGTCAATTGCAGTCTATGATTTCCTAATACCCAAAGCTGCCTTAAAAAATGTGGAGTCATAGAACTGGGTTTACTTGATGACAGGACACCCAAAGCTACTTTAATCTCTGTGGAGAGTAAAAAATGACAAATTATATGATGAAAAAACTTATAGAATTGTTAGGTTTTTCAGGGATAGCCAGAGAACAGGAGAAATAAAAAATAGCAGGAATTCCAAGCCTTCATGATCATATTTGGAGAGTCAAGGAACTAGAGTACTGATGACAGGAATCTCCATGCTGCAGGACTCTTTGTGGAGTTCCAGGGATTTGAGGTTCTATCATGACATAACTTGAGATTTGACACTACAATGGTGAAACTCACAAAGTTGTTGAGATTTATGTATCCTAGGGAAATGAGGTTATATTATGGCAGGATTCACATTTTTTTGGTCTCTTGGTGAAAATTGAGAGATCTTGATTTTATGTTGACAGGACTCAAAGTGCTACTGTGGTACATGCAGAGAACAAAAGGATGAAATTAAATCGATGGTAGAATTCCCATCCTGTCTGAGCTGTACATGAAAAACCAAAACAACAACAAAACAGGTTTTCACGATGCACAGGGCTCCTGGACTCTACAATGAGAAATGAAAAAGTGTGTTCTATGACAGCAGGACAACTGAGTTTGATGTAGAGAAAATAAACTGTTTTCTTTTTTTAAGAGAGAGAGAGAGAATTTTAATATTTATTTTTTAGTTTTCAGTGGACACAACATCCTTGTTTGTATGTGGTGCTGAGGAAACCTGGGCCGCATGCATGCCAGGTGAGCACGCTACCACTTGAGCCACATACCCAGCTCAAGAAACTGTTTTCTATGATAGCATAAACACCAGAACTGCTATGAGATATGTGGAAAGCCACGGAACAGAGGTTTGATAAATTGGCCTCCCATGTTTTGTTGGCTTTACTTGGAGACAGAGAAATGGGGTTCTATCATGTCAGAACTCATAGTTCTGCAGGTCTGTATATGGTTTCTATGATTGAATGACTCTCAGGACTGCTGTTCTCCATGGATATAGCAAGTGCACTATTTTTTAAAATGTTTCCAGGAAATTCATGTCTGGTGGAATTTACATGGAAGTCATAAGGAATGGGGTTATATGATGCCAGTACTCTCAGTACTTTTGGGCTCTTGGTTAAAAAAAAAGGGAAAAGGGTTGTATTGTTGGAGTGACTCCCAAAACTTATGGGCTCTATGTGCAGAGACAGGAAACTATGTTTCTGTTGTTACAGCAAACCTGGAGCTTCTGGGCTTTATGTGGAGTAAAAGTACAGTGGGATTCCATTGCTTGCAGGATTTGTAATGTTACTGGACACTTCTATGTGGACATCCAGAGAACTGAGATTTTATAACAGAATTCACAATTCAACTGAGCTCTATGTAGACAGAGGGGAACTTGGTTCTATGATGGCAAGGGACTGAAGTTCTATGAAGGTGGGTCTCATAGGGCTGCTAGGCTTTATGTGGAGAGTCAGATTATGGGATTTCAATAATTTTGTGTCTCCCAGCACTACTATATCCTGTGTGGAGAGCTGGTAAACTTGGGTTCTATGGTGGCAGCACACACAGGCCAGTGAATCTGCTGGACTCTACAATGAGAGATGGGGAGAAGAAAACTGGTTTCTATAATGACAAGATGGCAAGGCTTTGGGTATCTGTATGCAGAGCTAGAGTCTTGGATTACATGTTGGCAGGAATCAGAGGACTTCTGGAATCTATTTAAAGAAGGAGAGACCTTTGTTTCTATGATGTCAGGGCATGAATGACTGCTAAGCTGTACATGGAGAGGTGCAAAATGATGCTTATAATGACAAGATACATAGGTCTGCTGAAGTCTACATTGAGAGTATAGAATCTTGGTTTCTAGACTCAGATTTTATTCACTGCAATACTTGCAGGCCTCTGAGAATTCACCTGGAGAGCCAGGAAACTGGTATTCCATGATGACAGGACTTGTAGTGATGTTTGTCTCTATCTGTAGAGCCAAGGAACTGGGTTTTTATCATGAAAAGACTCCCCAGGCTAAAGCACAGTACTTTAAGAGGCAGGGGCTTTGGGTTATATGATGGCAGTACTCTTAGGCCTGCTGAGGTCTATGTGGAGAGCCAGGGAAATTGGGTTCTGTGATGGCAGGGATGCTGGGTTCCATGCAGAGAGACAAAAGTGACTTTTATAATGACAGTATATACAGTGTTTCTGGGTGGGTTTTTCTTCAAAATCTAGGTGTAGTGGAGCACATCTGTAATCCCAGTGGCTCAGGAGGCAGAAGGATCATGAGTTCAAAACCAGCCTCAGCAACAGTGAGGCACTAGGCAACTCAGTGAGACTCTGTCTCTAAATAAATACAAAAAAGGGGCTGGGGATGTGGCTCAGTGTTCAAGTCCCCCTGAGTTCAACCCACATCACCAAAACAACAACAACAGCAACAACAAAAACCCCACAGGAAACTGCAATTCTAGGATGGTAGGACTATCTGTCCTGCTAATATTTATGTGGAAAGCATTGAAGCTGAGGTTCTATTTATGGAAGAATTCCCGGTCTCCTGGAGTCTACAAGAGAGACAGGTAAGTGGGTTTCTCTGGCAGCAGTTGTAAGGGTCCGGCAAAGCATCAGAGAAAGAGACCACACAAGAGACTGGCTTCATGCAATAAGCAGGAGGGAGTTTTATTGAACCAGCATGCTGGGGCTCTGTGCCCACTCAAGAAAGGAGAGCAGCCCAGAACCCAGAGCAGTGGTCAAGCAGAGCTTAAGTACACTTTTTGGGGAGGGCGGGGGGGGGGCTTTGCATACATCAGAACAAATCATCATGAGGCATGGGAAAATTGAACAACAACTCTGAGACATGATTAGTACATTCATTGGCGGGAACAGGCTGGGCAGGGGTGATTGGTCACTTCTAAGCGGGGTACACATTCAAACTGATTGGTTTTGGGGCCTGGATGCCGATGTGCCAAGCTACTCAGAGACCTTAGCTATTAAACAACCAGGGAGTCAGTGGAAATATTTACTGGGCAGTTTGGGTATTGTCCTAACAGCTACAGGATTACAGGTTCTGGGGGTAGCAGAGGAATTTTAACAATACCTGGTCCTTCACTTTTTAACCCAGGCCCTGCAGCTTGGAAACTTTACAATGCCCGGTCTTTTACACTTTCAACTCAGGCTTTGCAGTTTAGAATCAGCTTAGAAATTTTACCTTTACACAGTGAAGCCAGAATTGGACAGGCAGTCAGTGTAGATAGGTAAATTGAGTCAGATCAGATCTAGGAGGCCAATTTGAGTGAATATGGGCAGTTGGATATTGTCCCCTGAGGGATCTTATCAAGAACCTGCCCCTGCTCCAAAGTAACCTGTCCCAGGAATTTCCCCTCCCTATAGGGAGATATAAGGTTGTTAATGTGTCCTTGGCTACTGTGCCCTGCCCTTCCTCCTTCAGCCCACCAATTTCCCATCTTTTGGCCCTCCCACTGGGCATTCCTGGGCCTAGTCACTAGGCAGGAAGGAGAAAGGGGGAAAAGGCAGGAGAACAAAGGAATCCTAGGACATAAAAAAAAGACAGAACACCTGGCTTCTTGGGATACCAGGATACCAGCTATGGCCCCCTTCTCCCTTGCTGGAGGAGTCAATGCTACCTACCCCTTTTAAAATAAACCCTGGTTCCCATGCTTGTCTCAGTGTGCCTCTTTAATGTTCAAACTTCAACATGTGGGGAAGCAGGACTCTCACTGATAACGGGCGGTGTTACTGCTGTTTACTTCCCTGATCATTGAAGTATAACACCAGAGAAGCATGCCGAGGCAAGTGTAGAGTGGAAAGTGGAAGGCTTTATTAAAGGATAGCAGAAAACACTTCCTCCTGGAGGAAGAAGGGAATCCAAAAGGTGGAATCCGTGGAGGGGAGAGGTCTTCCCTTTTTTATAGGTAAGGTCTTCATTTATTCCACCCCCATTTCTGTCCTTTGTTTCCCTTTATCCTGCCGTGATAGAATGTAGGTGGGAAGGCCAAAAGGTGGGAGACAGATGACTGGAGGAGTAATCTGGGCAGGAAGGGCCTGGGGTGGTTTGATTAGCACCTCCTCAGTTCCTCTGAACTCCATGTTTAGAAAAAGTGGAACTGGGGTTCTCTTGATGGTAGGACTCACAGTGATGCTGGGCTTTACATGATGAGCTAGTAAATTAGAGTCTATGACAGCAGTACTCACTGGGAATCTTGGCTCTTTTGTGGAGCATCTAGAACCTGGGATTTCATCATGGCAGTATAGCTGGGGTCTATGTAGAGAGCCAGGGACCTTGAATTGTGGAGAGCAGGATTTGCAGAGATGGTTACCTCCTCATGGAATGTCAGAAAACAGGATTGGGGGAGCCTTCTGGCTGGAGTGATGATGAGGTACACAGTAAGATGCACCTTAAACAATGGTGAGGATTTTAATTAAGGCAAGGACATTCTAGGCACTCAGAGCAGCAAGAACCAAGGTGAAAAGAGAGGTAGCAAGTAATAAAGACACAGGATTTATTTAGAGGATTGGTTCTTAAATTTTTTTTGTCTCAGAGGCTGAGGCAGGAGGATCACTTGAGAGGTCTTGAATTTGAGACAAATACTGGGCAACAGAGCACAATCCCATTTTTGAAAAACATTGTTCATCATGAAGAACTTTTATCATAAGATGACATCAAATGGTTTTTATTGTTTTGGAAATTAAAATTGAGTAAAGTTTGAGTTACTGTGTCAATTCCCTATGACTGCTCAAGGAAGTTGCCACAGATAGTGACTTAAATGACAAAAAATTATTATCTAGGCTCCTGTAGTAAGAAGTCTAAGATGAGTTTCACAGGGCTAAAATGAAGGTATGCCAGACAGCAATCTCTTGATGTCTAGCTCCCAAGATCAACCTCAGCTCCCTGGGATTACAGATGTGCACCACCAAGCCCAGCAAAAGATTCTTAATCATATCTACAAAATCCCTTTTGTCACTTAAGATAACATATTGAAAGTTTCCACAGATGAAACCTGTATATATCTTTGAAAGAACATTATTTTGCTTACCACAATTAGTAATTTATTAATTGCACATTGGCACACACTCATAAATCTTAGGGACTTGGGAAGTTGAGGCAAGTGGATCAAAAGTTTGAGGACAGACTGGGACACTTATCCAGACCCTGTTTCAAAATAAAACAAAAGCCTGGGGATGTAGCTCAGTGGCCCACATCCCTGGGCTCACACCTCAGTGTAAGGGTCCGGCAAAACGTCGGAGAAGGAGAGACCACTGGAGACTAGCTCCATGCAATGGCAAGGGGGATTTATTAGGGATCCATTCCAGCGCGCTGGGGCTCCGTGCTCACTCAAGAAGGGAGAGCAGCCCAGAGCCCAGAGCAGAGGTCAAGCAGAGCTTAAGTACACTTTTTGGAGAGGGTGGGGGGCTTTGTATACATCAGAACAAATCATCATGAGACGCGGGAAAATTGAACAATAACTCTGATACATGATTAGTCCATTCATTGGCGGGAACAGGCTGGGCAGGGGTGATTGGTCACTTCTAAACTGGGTACACATTCAAACTGATTGGTTCGGGCCCTGTGACAAACTGCATAGGGCCCTAGGCTGAATGGCCAGTAGGGCGTTGTCTTAACTATCTCAGGAATCTGGGTGTAACAGAGGAACTTAATAATACCTAATCTTTTACATTTTAATTCAAGCTTTCCAGCTTAGAAACTTTACCCTTTCATCAGTACCTCAAACACACACACACATATACACATACCCACACAGTAATAAATGCATTACA
Organism: Spermophilus citellus; assembly: GCF_964194105.1. Taxonomy (NCBI): domain Eukaryota; kingdom Metazoa; phylum Chordata; class Mammalia; order Rodentia; family Sciuridae; genus Spermophilus; species Spermophilus citellus. The sequence continues at coordinate 60,897 of NC_138198.1, read as the reverse complement.
AGTAAATATAAAATTGTTATAAATAATAATCAAAAAAGTGAGAAGAGCAGTATTGTTTTACTCTTTTGCAAATATTTTAAAGTCTAGCCTGATTAAATGCCAGATTCTTGAAATTTTCTTCTGCATTCAGTTTCTTGGGTTAATGTAAGTCTGGTAGTTTCTGGCCAAATTCTGCTATACAAATATGAAATGATGATAATAAAAAGGCAAATAATGTATTATACCATGAAAAGTTTTAATTTTATGGACCCTCTGAAAGAGCCTCTTGTTCCATAGGGGCTTCTGGATTATACTTTTGATGGTTATGTTTTGAGTTTGTCTGAGATACAAGGTGTATGAGTGGATGATGACCTTGGAACTATTGTTGTCATATTGATCTCCCACTGTTACCACTGTTTACCAGTGAAGAGTCCTTGCTTCCCCAATGTTGAAGTATAACACCAGAGAAGCACGCCTAGGCAAGATCAGAGTGGAAAGTAGAGGCTTTATTAAAGGACAGCAGAAAAGACTTCTCCCAGAGGAAGAAGGGGACCCAAGAGATGGAATAGTGGAGGGGCGGTTGTCCCTCCTATTTATAGCTAAGGTCTTCTTTAGCTTTCCTGCATTCCTGTCCTTTGTTCTGTCAAGGGTGGGGCACAAGTGGGCCAAAGGAGTAGGAAAGGACTTTTGAGTCAGCATCTTCAAGTTTGCTGGTAGCTGTTTCATTAACATTTCTTTGGGATGGGCTCTGGGCCTTGGGGACATTAACATTCCATGAGTTGTTATGCTTCCCCCCCCCCCCCACTTCATTTCCAACATGGCCTCCATTTTGGATTTTACTCGATATTAGACCCGATTTACCTAACTACACTGACTACCTATCTTGAAATCTGGCTTCACCACCTATGGTGGCCACTGAGTCATTAAATGTCTGTAAGTTATACTGACATCAATAGAGGCTTTATGAATTGGAAAAGATGTCACTATGTTGTTTTTTATTTTATTTTTTAGTTGTAGATGGACACACTATCTTTATTTATTTACTTATTTTTATGTGCTGCTGAGATTCAAACTCAGTTCCTCATGCATGCAAAGCAAGTGATCTACCACTGAGCTACAACCCCATTCCACTATGTTGATTTTATATTATTATTTTTGCAGTACTGGGGATTGAAACTAGGGGCTCTTGCATGTTTGGCAAGTGCTCTGCCACTAGTCAAGATCTCTATCTCTCCTTGCCCTTTACTTTATTGTTATTTTGAGACACAAGGGATGGCTAGGTTGCCCAGGTTGGCCTTGAACTTTCCAGGGCTCCTCCTGCCTCAGCTTCCCAAGTAGCTGGGATTATATGTATGCCCTACAGCACTGGCTCACCACATGTTTTATTTATTTATTTATTTGTTTATTTATTTATTTATTACATTTTATTATTATTATTTTTTCAGTTTTAGGTGGACACAACATCTTTACTTTATTTTTAGGTGGTGCTGAGGATCGAATCCAGTGCCTCATGCATGCTAGGCAAGCACTCTACCATTGAGCCACAACCCCAGCCCTTCATCACATGTTTTTAAATGGAGAAAGATATGATTTAAATTTTCAAGTTACTGTAGTAGAATGCTGGTAACATTTTGTGGCAAAAAAGAAAAAACATATAATTTTCACATGGAGGGTGAGAGTAAAAAATTTGTCATAATGAGGAATTAAGAAAGTAATAGTTCAGGGTTGAGCTCTTGAAGCTGAAGAGGTTGCTAAAGATGTTCAGGTGGAAGGTGTGGCTGTGACTGTACAGGGCTATAGGACCAGGTAAGTGCTCTTTGGCATGGAGAGGTTCAAGGATGAGTGTTAGAAAATTCACCACACTCGCATCACTCTGCAAGACAGGGGGCCTGCTAAAATTACCAAACAAAACCGGAGGCTGCTCTGGAGGCCTTTAGGGGATGATATGTGAAACCAAGTATCATATCATTACTAACACAGAACAAAGACCTCCATAATTATCTCACTTCTAAATAATTTTAAAACTTATTTCTCTGTTTTAACAACGAGAATAGTAGCACAGTCAACTACTATAAAATACCACATGGTAATAAGTTACTAGGGAGGACTTGAACTTGGCAAACACCGGTTATTAAGTTCCTGTGACACTGAGATGCGATACTGTTACACTGGAGCCTTAACTCATGCTCAACAGTCAATGGGTTGGACTTTGCTTAAGCTCAGTGAGTGGTTTCTAGTGTGTCTCTGCTTGGGCTCACAGGAGGGCAGCTTCTGCAGCAAGCAGCACCACCCAAAGGAGTCGACTCCATGGTCTACGGACTCACTCAAGTCGATTCCTTTCTATGGAACCTCCCGCTGCAAGGACACCGGGCAGCCTTGGCTTTAGCTTTCCTGGGAGTCCACTTGGGTGAGCAACAGAGGCCTGGGGTCGTTCACCCGGGAACCCCAGCTCCAGCTGTGCGACTGCGCAGATCGCGACCTGGAAAGAGACCCCGCCCTTGAGGCTCAGGGGGCTAGAAGGAGCCCAAGCGCAATGGCAGGCAGCCCTGTTCAGGCTCTGCCCGCACTGCTTCCTTCTCTCTTCCGCTGGTCCTCCCGTGCACACCATTAGCTCACCTGGACACTACTGTGGGTCTGCTGTCCACCGTGATTGCCTCCGCCCAGATGAGCCCAGGCTCCCGACTTGCAGTGGCCTCCGCGAGCAAGAGGGCGGGCGAGGCAGGCGGGATGGGGGCGTGCTGGGGGACGGAGGTTCCTGCCGCTGCTATATGGCGCTGCTGATATAGCGGTGCAGGGGAGAGGGGCGCCCTGGAACGCGCTGTCCACAGCCGCCTTCGGAACTCTGACTAGGCACCAAGGTCCGAAGGTGAAGTTCAGGTGGAGAGCGACAGCTCCCTCTGACCGCGTGGGCAATGGTCGCATCCTTAATGCAGAGGGATCTGCGCTGCTCCAGAGCCTGCGTCTTAGAGGTCAGGGCTGTAATTAGCTGGAGGGACTCTTGGTGGCTGAGAGCACCTCAGAGCTTGTCCTAAACTACAAAGCCAGAGTTGTCCTTGATGGGACTTAAACTCCTGGTACTTTATTGAGGAAGGACAGAATTCACGTCCTTGTGCACATTTCTGAGATTAGCCTAGGGACCTGCATCTCCAGGCACTGGGACAGTGTGCCTGACACTCAGGGAAGCTAGGCACCCAATCTTCTTTTTCTTGTTTTTTTTTTTTCCTTTGTTTCTTGTTAAAATTTTGAGTAACTATAAAAGTAACTTTAAAATTGAAAATAAGAAACCTATTTCCATGGCTTATGATTTTCAGAAAATTGTTTTAGCAGTATATTGTATTGAGGATATATGATCACAACACCCAAGTTTGCTGGGTTCCATGTGGTGATCCAGGAAACTAGGTTTCTATAGTGACAGTACTTCTGGGCCCCTCTGAAATTCAATGTCCGTTCTTTCTATTATGGAAGAACTTCCAGGGTTACTTGACTCTATCTGCAGTGCCAGGATTTCTATCTGGGTTTCTATAGTATGATATATGCAGTGCTGCTGAGCTCTGTGCAAACATCAGGGATCTAGAGCCTATTGTGACACTGGGCTAGTAGACACAGAGAATGAGGTTCTATATTAGTAGGACTCATAGGGATGCTGACTTTTATATGGAGAGAGGGACATAGGTGTCAATGATGGAGGAACTCCCAGTGCTGCTGGGATCTCCTTGGAGTGCCAGGAAAGTGGACTTTTGTGATGGCAGTACTCACAGTATTGTTGACCTCTGTGTGATCATCAGGGAGCTGGACTGTATGCTTACCAGATACACTGGATTGCTGGGCTTTGCATTGAGAGCCAGAGAATGGGGTTCTAGGATGGCAAGTTTTGCAATCCTGAGGATCTTTGTGTGCAGAGAGAAGAAACTGGATGTCTATGATTTCAGGATTCTCAAGTTGCTGGGATTCACATGGAAGACCCAAGGAAATGGTGTTCCATGAATTCAGGACTCACAGATTTTCTTTGCTCCTGGAGAAGAGAAAGGGATTCTAAGATAACTGGATAGGCAGCACTTGTTGGTTCTAGGAAGAGGACCAGGGAACAGTATTTCTTTGGATGGCAGAATTCCCAGGGCAGATGAACTCTATTTAGGGAGCCATGGAAGACAGGTACTTTAAATTTCAGGATTCCTGGGGATGCTGACTGTATGAAAGGTGGGATGTTAATGGTATTTTAAGATGGCAGAATATGGGAAGCCAAGGAACTAACTTGTCTTCTGTAATTGAAGGATTACAAGGGCTACAGTAATCTACATGGAGAATTGGGAAAATGGGATTCTATGATTGCAGAACACTTTAGGGATCCTGATCTTTATGTGCAGTGACAGGGAGCTATGTTTTTCACTAAGGGCTGGTGATCTCTGCATTCCAAGCTGGAAACTGGAGTTCTATGATGGCAGGTCTCAAGGGATTCTGTGTTCCTGATGGAGAGGTGGACAATGTTGATTCTAGTGATGGCAGAATGTGCAAGGATGTTCAGTTCTATGTGGAGTTCCATGAAACCAATGTTGTATGCTTGTAGGATTCACAGGGCTGCTTGGCTCTACATGGTGAACCTGGAAGTTCATTATGGCTTGATGTTCAGGACTGCAGCCTCTTCACAGATTGCCAGAGAACTGGGGATCTATTAAGTCAGAACACCCAAGGCTGCTGGAGTCTGTTCAGAGATCTAAGGAACCCTAGTTCTATGAGAGCAGGACACTGAAAGCTGCTGGACTGTATATGAAGAGTAAGGGAACTGGCTTTATAAAGTTGCAGAACTTGTAGAAATGCTGAGCATTTTGTGGAGAGCCAGAGAACATGATATCTAAATTGGAAGGAAACACAAGATTGGACTCTGTGAAAAAACAGGATATTGGGCTGGGGATGTGGCTCAAGTGGTAGCGCGCTTGCCTGGCATGCGTGTGGCCTGGGTTCGATCCTCAGCACCACATACAAAACAAAGATGTTGTGTCCGCCGATAACTAAAAAATAAATATTAAAGTTCTCTCTCTCTCTCTCTCACCCTCTCTCACTCTCTCTGAAAAAAAAAAAAACCAGGATATTGTTTTTCTACTGAGCTCTTTTTGGAGAGCCAGGATACTGGAGTTCTAGAAAGGCAGCAGTTGTAAAGCTACAGGGCACTTTGTGAGGAGCCAGGAAACCAGGGACCTATTAGGGCAGGATTCTGAGGTCTGCTGAGTGCTAGGTAGAGACCAAGGAAAATGGTGTACTATTATGGTAGGAATCACAGAACATTTAGACAACATATGGAGAGGTGGGAAACAGGGCGTCTATGATGGCACACATTGTGGTACTCCTGGTAATGGGGTTCTATGATGGCAGGGCTTGAAAGGATAATGGACTTGATGGAGAGCCAGGGATACGTAGTTCTATTGATGGCATGATTTGGAGTTCTACTGGACTCTATGTGTTGGACTAGTAATAAAGGATTTATATGGATGACAAGCCTCATAAGGCTGCAGAATTATACAAGGAGTACCAGAGAAGTGTCATTTCTGATGACATGATTTCCAGTGTTGCTGAGCACTGTTTGGATAGCCCAGGACTGGGATTCTAATGATGAAAGGAAACAGGTCTTCTGAATTTTATGTGGAGAGTCAGAGAAGTGGATTTCAGGATTCACAGAATTGCTGGGTTCTATGTGGAGAGTTAAGAATGTGGGGTTCTATGATGGGAAACTATTCAGGACTGCTGGAATCTATGTGGTGAGACATTGATCTCTAATTCTATTGATGTCTAAGTACCAAAGGGCTGTACATGGAGAGCCAGTAACTGGAATTGTATGATGTCAGGACTCATGGTTCACTAGACTCTGCTTAGCTCAAACCATTGTGTTATTTGATGACAATACTCACAGGGCTGGTAGACTCTATTTGAGCACAAGGGAACTGGATTTTTATGATAGCAGGATTATAAGACTGCTGGTCTCTTTGTTCAAAGCCAGGAAACAGATTCTATGATGGCAGGAATATAGGGAATTCTGACTTATTGTGGAAATACTGGAAACTGGGATTTTCTTGATGACATGACTCATTGGAGCTGTTGGGCTCTTGATACTGAGTCAAGAAACTTGTGTTACATTGATAACATTATGTTCATATCTTCTGAGTTCTATGAGGTAATTCAGGGAACTGGAGTCCTATGATGGTGTGTATCATAAGGCTACTTGACTCTCCATGGTGAGTCAGGAAAATCTGGGTCTGTTATGGAAAGACTGTAGGGCTGTTGTGCTATATGTGATGAATCAGGGAAGTGAGATTCTATGATGGTGGTCACTCATGACTTGTTGTCTCTACATGGAATTCCAGGGAGCAGGAGTTCTCTGATGGCTGGTCAAATAGCACTGGTGTGCTCTATGTAGATACCTAGGGACCTGATGTGCTATGATGGTGAAAAACCAGCCTCTACCTCAGAGGAAAGCCTGTCCAAGGAAGGGACATGACCTTTGCCCTTGGAAAGACCCACAGAGCACTCCTAGGCACATTCCCATCCTGCTAAGTTGTTTATCTACAAATAACACGATAGATCTGCTGTGCCAGATGTCCCTGACTCAGTCAGGCTAGGTGGGGATCCATAGCAACCCCCTAGCAGCCACCAATCAGCATGAGACAGGGAAATACCTGGGATGCCAGATGACCCTCCCAGTAGTTTATGGTGGTTGATAACATGTTGGGAAACCATGTAGTTTACCACCACCAACCTTCTTGGCTTAAACCAATCAGTTCAAATGACCCCCCCCCCCTTGTAGTAACCAATCACCCCTACCCAACTTGTTCCCACCAGTGAATGTCCTAATCATGTTTTAGAGTTGTTATTTGATTTTCCCGCGGTGTGTGATGATTTGCTAAGAGATGCTATGATGTATGTGGGGGTCCCTGCCTTCTCCAAAGAATGTATAAAACTGCTGCAAACCCTGGGCTCGGGGCCTCTCAGCGTCACCAGTTGCTGTGTGTGCACGCAGAGGACCGAGCTAGCTCGCAATAAACACCTCTTTGCTGTTTACATTGATCTTGGACTTTGGTGGTCTTTTGGGGGTCCCAAATTTGAGCATAACAATGGTAGGACAGCCCAAACTGTTGGGTTTCATGAGGAGAGTCAAGAAACTGGAATTTTATAGTGGAAGGAGTCTCAGCATTGCTAGGTATATGTGTAGAGCCAGGGAACTGGGGTTTTAGGGGAACAAAAATTGCCAGCTCTGTGCTCTATTTGGAGAACCAGGGAACTAAGATACTATGAAGGAAGAACACACAATGCTGATATTATGTATGTGGAGAGCAAGATTACAGAGTTTCTGTGATGGCCAGACTCTTCATTATACTGGGGTCTATGTTGAATGGCACAGAACTGGAGTCTTTGATGACAGAACTTCCAGGTCTGTAGGGATCTTTTTGTAGTGCCTCAGAACTTATTTTCTATGAGAAGTGCATACTTGACTGCTGAACTCATTGTGTAGCAAAGGGATCTGCAGCCTGTGATGGCAGGATGTTCAGAATTGATGGCTTTGAGTGGTAAGCAATGGAATAGTGAGTCAATGATGTCTGGACTCCCAGAGCTGCTGCTTTTTTATATGGCAAACAAGGAAGCTGATGTTCTGTTGATAAGACTTGAAGTGCTCCAAGATTTATGAGAAACCTCAGTGAAGTGTGGTTCTGTGATGGTAGGACTCACAGTACTGCTGGACTCTGGTAGTATGGGAACGTGGATTCTATTGATGACTGGACAACTAGGACTACTGTCTTCTAGATAGAAAGACATGGAACTGGTGTCTATGACAGCAGTACACACAGGTCTGCTGCAATCCTCATGGAGACACAGAAAGTTGTGTTTCCATGATATCAGAAATCCAAGGCCTGCTGGAGATGCAGGTAACTGGTATTGTAAGATGGCAGAATTCACTGGGTTACTGGGCTGTATGATGGCAGGATTGACAGAGCTGCTGAACTCCATGTGTAAGCAAGGGGAATTTATGGTATGCCTCACAGTCCTGCTGGGATCTTCTTGGAGAGCAAGTTAACTTGGTTGTATGATGGCAGGAATTTCCAGGCTGTTGGTTTTAATGTGGAGAGCAGAGATGGGTTTCTCTAATGACAGGATTCCTGGGGGCTGCTGGTGTGTATGTTCAAGGGGAAACTATTATAATTTTTTACTCAGATCCACATTTTTCTTCCTGGAACTCTTTATGAGCCTGTCCCTCATTTTCATGACTTAAACAGATGGAAAGAACACATACACATTTTGCTTTGAATATCTTCTTCCAGTTCTTTGGTGTAAAAACCTAGGAACAGACTTGAGTACTATGATAATTCTAATAATTCTAATTTTAACTTTTTGATGAAACTGCAATTATTTCACACACAGGTTACACATTTGTCTTCATTCTTACCAATGCTTGCTATTGTAAATTATTTTAACAGGAGTGAGGAAATTTCACTGTGACTTTAACTTACATGACCATAATTAATGAGACCTTAAGCATCTTTTCATATTTGCTAGTGCAGTGTGTATTTAAGTTCTTTTTCAAGTTGAAAAGCATATATATATATATATATATATATATATATATATATGCCTTTTATTTATTTATATGTGTTGGTGAGTCATAATAAGAAATCTGGACAAGGCACAGTGTTGGATGCCTGTTAATCTAGAGCCTTGGGGAGGGTGAGGCAGGGGGAATACAAATTCAAAGCCATCCTGAACAACTTATTGATACCCTAAAGCAACTTAGGAAGACCTTATCTAAAAATAAAATAGTTGAATAAATAAATAAATAAAGGTATGGGGATGGAGCTCAGTAGTTAAGTGTCCCTGGGTTCAATCTCTGGTATCAAAAAAAAAAAAAAAAAAGGTCTTTGACCCAGTTTCCTGGCACTAACCTCCTGATCCTTCAATCTATGAAGCAGTGAAGCAGTGTGTCTATTTGCAGCCAGGGAGGTGAACCATGATCTATGATTTCTGGGTGGCCCTGGATGGCTGGGTGCAGTGGAACCAACTCTGTGATTAGCTCATTGGAACTTGTGCCCTCCCACAAGTTTGGGGAGGATTGAGGATTTGGGAGGATTAGTTCCAATGAGCTAATCACAGAAGTTGATTAAACTTGTGGGAGGGTACAAGTTCCAATGAGCTAATCACAGAAGTTTCAGGTGATCACCATGAGCAATTCTTTAATAAATCATTAAATGAAAAGCAAAAGGACAGGGGTTAAAGACCTTCCATGTTGCTGAAGGTGCTGGGAGGTGGGACCTGGAGAGGGCATGAAGAGACATGCTCTTTATGACTTCTTTTACCTGATTTTTGTCACCTGCCTGTTCAAGTTTATTATTTAAGATATGTTTGAAAGATAGGCTTTGGGGTGAATTGGCAGTACTAAGTACACTCCTTTCTGACTCCTGTGAGCCACATTAGAAAAAAAAGGGGCCTTGAAAGCTCACATTTTTTTTAATATTTATTTTTTAGTTATCGGCGGACACAATATCTTTGTTTGTATGTGGTGCTGAGGATAGAACTGGGGCCGCACACATGCCAGGCAAGCACGCTACCGCTTGAGCCACATCCCCAGCCCTGAAAGCTCACATTTGTGTCCATGAACATGGGAGGTATTTACATCTTCTTGAGTCATCTTCAATTTCTTTATTCTATCTTCTATAGATTTCATTGTAGAGATCTTTCACCTCCTTGGTTAGATTTATTCCCAGGTATTTTATTTTCTTTGAGACTATTGATAATGGAATAGTTTTCTTGATTACTTTCTCTGCAGATTAATTATTGATGTATAGGAAAGCTACTGATTTTTTATGTTGATTCTGTAACTTGCTACTTTGGAAAACTTGCTTATTAGCCCTGATAGTCTTTTGGTGGTGTTTTTTTGATATTCTAAGTATAGGACCAAATTATCTGCCAACAGTGATAATTTGACTCCTTTCTTTCCTACTTTTAATCCCTTTATTTCCTTCTCTTGCCTAATTGTTCTGCCTGGAATTATATTAAACAGGAGTGGTGAGAGTGGACATCTTTGTCTTGTTATTGATTTTAAAGGAAATGCTTTCAGTTTTCTCCTGTTTACTGTGGGGTTGGCTTTAGGTTTTTACATATACACCCTTTAGGGTATTGAGGTAGGTTCCTTCTATCCCTAGTGTCTTCATCACTTTTATTTTGTCAAATTTTGTGCTGAATTTTATCAAAGGCTTTCTCTGTACCTATCAAGATGACTAAATGATATTTGCCCTTAATTCTACTTATGTGATGAATTACATTTATTGATCTGTGTATATTAAACCATCCTTGCATCTCTGGTATAAAACCAAGTTGATCATGATGTACAATATTCTTAGTATGTTGTTGAACATGATTTGCTAATATTTTATTAGGTATATTTTTTAAAAATCTAAGTTCATAAATGATAGTGGTCTGCAGTGTTCTTTACTTGATGTGTCCTTATCTGGTTTTGATATGAGAGTGATACTAGCTTCATAGAATGCATTTGGAAGTGCTCCATTCTTTTCTATTTCATGGATTAATTTGAGGAGTATTGGCTTTAGTTCTTCTTTAAAGGTCTAATAGAATTCAGCTGAGAATCCATCTGGTCCCAGAGTTTTATTTTTTGGAAGGCATTTTTTATGGTTTCTATATATCATTCCTAGTTATTGGTCTGTTTAGGTTTTCTATGTCCTCTTGATTCAGTTTTAGCAGGTTGTATGTGTCTATTTCTTCTAGGTTTTCCAATTTATTGTAATATAAATTTTCAATATAGTCCCTAATGTTCTGCTGAATTTCTGTAATGTCTATGATTTCCCCTTTTTCATCTCTAATTTTATTTATGTAAGTCTTCTGTCTTTTAATTTTGGTTAGTTTGGCTAAATTCTTATTAATCTTGTTTATCTCAGAGTTAGCGACTTTATTGCACAAAGCGTGTCCACTGAAAGCCTATTTCACTGAAAGCCCATTTCTGTGCAAGGGCAAACCTGCATTTACTTCCCCTTGGCCAGCCTTTCACATCCCCCTTTTGCAGCTGCCTGCTCTTTGCAGTAGCATCCATTGGGCTTAGACACTGAAGTTCTGCTGAAATCCAGAAGGCCTTGGTGGAAAACTTTTGTGTCCAAGATGAGGACAACCTGGTGTCTGTAGGACAGGGAACCTCCTGGCAGTAAGGAGGCGGGGCTTATTGCCCCATGAGGAAGTGCCACAGGTCAGAGCAGTGCCCAGAGCCCAGCCAAGTGTAAGATCCCTTCTGCAGTCTTCCTTTCTGCCTTTCTCCTCTGAATTGCTTTCATGTATGCTATGTAGAAGTAGCTCCCATTCCACCTGTTAATTGGTATAATTCAGACTCAGGATCAGAAAGGCAGGGCCTGGGTGTTTTTACTCAGCAGTTCTCAAAACTCCTTACATAGGCTCAGTCACTATTCCTAGACATAACTTTGTCCCAGCCACAATATCATGTGTAAACACCACATCATGCCTATCAGTTTCTGGCCCCACCATATTGCAGGGCCCAGTCTTAAATGAGGGAAAAACCAAACCCACTTGCATCGGACACTGAGAAATCTCAGATCCAAAGCTTGAAAGAAAGGTTTAAGTCTTGAAAGGGGGAATAGCAAATGAGGGCATTTAGTTTTAATTTTTAATTTTTATTTTCTTTTTATGTGGTGCTGAGGATTAAACCCAGGGCCTCACATATATGAAGCAAGCGTTCAGTCAAGTGAGGGCATTTACTGCATGGTTCTCCAAACAATGTGGGGTACATTGAAATATGGGCAAGTACCTATGTGGAATTACGTTATGGATGCAGTGACTTGAAGCGTGAGTACAAGCTGAATACACAGCTATGGAGAGGGGAGCAGGATCCATGCACAGAGGGTGGCGGTGCTAGAGCCCCAGAGTGCTTTCCAACCCTGAAAGCACCAGCTCCTCGCTGCCCATCTGGTGGGAACCAGGACAGCACTGCCACCGCCTGGCGCAGGTGGGAAACTACAGCTCAGAGTTGTTAAGTCACATAGCCAAACCATGCAGGCTTGGGCCAGGGTGCAGCAGAATTAGAACTCAGAAATCATGACCTGAAGTGCAACTCCAGCGCCCTGGATTGACTTTATGGAGCCCAGAGGGCACTAGCCCTTCCCAGGTGTGGCTTCAGGGGTTCCGGGTCTCCACGCTCTGCTGCCAAAAAGGTCCTCTGTTTGTGTCACCCATAGGAGGTACCTGCGGACAGAAGCCAGGTTGTAGGTTTCTGAAAGGTGCTTGGTTTATCCTGCACTGGAAACTGTGGGCCTAGCATCAGCGCACCACGGCTCTGCCCTTTCTCCTCCAGGCTCCCCAGCCCGAGGAGGTGATCACCTGTTCTGCTCCACTTCCACAGAGCTGCCACCAGTCCCCGGGAGGCAGGGACACTCTGCTCACCCAGAGGAGACCTGCAGGATTCCGGTGGGTTGGAGCTACAGTTGCTAACCTCAGGGCCACTATGGCTCAATGAAAAATGAAGGGAAAAGTTAATTGGAACAACAGATGACATCTCTGCAGCCTCTGGACACAGAGAAAGTTGCTCAGATGGCAGAGTGCGCAAACCCCAACAACTGCTAAACCATCCTTTTAGATCAAAACATGGGATGATGGGCTCTATTTTAGCTAAAATATGCAAATGTATGTTGAATAACCAGAACAGTGAATTTCAGAGGTTGTGCATCAGGACTAGGTAGTGGAATAGCTCTCTTTGCAACATTAAACAAGCTAATCAATCAACAGAATCCAAGCTCAGGATGCATTTGCAACCTGGGAAAGAGATGAAATTAAAAGTTGGGATGGAGGTATGAAGCTATAGCATAATGTCCTCTAAGCTAATCAGAGGTGAGACATAGGGGCCCTAATGACAGCCACCTCCAGGTTCTCCCCTAGATGTGGTTCTGTGGGGATCGTGGAGTTGCCTCCATGTTTGTCTGTTGTTCCCCAGGGAGCTCCTATCAACAAAGATGCAGGCCTGGGTTGTTGTGCTTGCATTTTTCTGAGTTTACCACCCACATCCAGAACTTTTTAATCTCTTTCCATAGGCAGCAACTGCATACTGAGCCTGAGTTTATCAGCTGCATATACAGGTGTTTTTATTCAGAATTCACTTTTCCCTCTGTGAGGTATGCAAAGGTAAAGGCAGTCCAGAGTAGAGATCTGGGGGAGCTCAGAGACACCAGGGCCTCCATGGCATGGATTCATAGCAGTTATGCTATTTGTTCACCCATTGAAGCACATCCTGATTGCTTAAGGTATTGGGGCATTGTGAATAGAACTACTATATGTAACGGTGTGCTGTTATCTCGGTATACATTTTTGAGGCAGTTTTCTATATTTTTAGGACCATATGGTGACACCATGTCTAACTTTGGGGAAAATGCCCAGTTTTTTGATAGTGTTGAACTGTTTTGTGCTCTTCCAGCAATGCACAAGAGTGCCTGTGGCTGTTCATCATCCTCATGGTTGATACTACACTTACTAAAGACCTTAGCAGCTCAGTAGGTGTGCAGTGCACTTGGGGTCTTAGTTTGTGCTTTCCTCATGACAGGTGATACTAAGAATCATTTCTATGCTTCTTTACCATCTCATATCTTTCTTGTGAGTTGTCTGTTCATATCTTTACCCACTATGTTGTCTTATTATTGAGTCTTACTATATTTTGTACACAAGTTTGTTTTAGACATATACTTTCCAAAGATTTCCCCAGTCTTTGTCTTTTTATTTCCTTAATATGATTTTTTTTTACAGAGGAATTTAATACAGTCCACATTATCAGGTTTTTCTTTCGTGGATTTCTTGTTGTTATTGTTTGTTTGTTTGATAGCAGGGATTGAACTCAGGGTGCTTAACCACTGAGCCACATCCATAGCTTTTGTGGATTTTGGGGGTGGGTTGTATTTAGAACCTCACCGTGAAACATGTGATCATGCACATCTTCTAGAGTTTTACAGTTTCCCATTTTAAATGCAAATCTAGAGAGTATTTTGATAGGTTCTGGCATCCATATGTGTGGCTTCTTGAAGTGTGTGTCCTTTTGAAGTCAGTGATGTCTAGTCTAGATTTAAAAAGAGTGTGTTGGGAATTTCTGGAATGCACTGAATCTTCAGATCAGGTTTGAGGTAGTTTCATCTTAATTATATTGAGACCTGAACAAAGACTATCTCTGTATTTATTTATATTTCATTTGATTTCTTTATAAACATTTCAAGATTTTCTGAAATATGATTGCACTTTAATACTTACATGTAAGTACTTCAAATTTGGGGTCTCTATTTTAAATATTAATGCTTTAAAATGTTTCTTATTCCAGTTTATAAATTTCACTGTTTCCCCTACATGATGGCTCAAATATAGGAAATCAATGAAATTTTGTCTATGGGCCATGTACTTTGCTGCTTGCTATCTCCATCCATTCTGATCAAGACATAGGAGGTAGGCCCTATTTCTTTTCGATTTCCAAAATCATGACCTGGAATAGTCAGAACTATGAATTTAAGAGCTTCATTGTGCCTAGCACAAGGGGGTGCGGCTCTGAACAGTGAACACCCAGCATCCTTCACTGCCCACAGTGGCCAGCAGGGGGCACTCAGAACAACTTTCTCTGATCAACTGCTTTTGGGGTTTGTGTTCTGTGCCCTAATCAAACTTCCTTCTCCTGGCGACCCACCTGAGAGATGCCACATCTAGGGACTCCTAGAGGCTCTATCTAAGGTGTAGACCAGAGGGGTTTTTTTTCTTTTTTTTTTTTTTTTCATCCTGGGGAGACACCTGGAAAGATACCATGGACTGGGGATGCCTGGTGGATATGTCTACGGTGAGGACCAGAGCTTCCTTCTCCTTGGCACCTACCCATGGAGGCTCCACTGTGGATTCAGGATGACTGAGGTCCATGTGAGGAAAACATGAGGAAGAAGCTTCCTGTGCATTGCCTGGTGGGCTGAGAAGTAAGTTCTGCCATGTTCTTTACTTTCTCAGGTAATATTTTAGCAGAACTTATTTTACAACAGTATTTCTTACTGAGGCTTTGGCTGCTCATTATCATGGTATGTCAATGTATTTTGTGTGGCTTGAGTGTCTGAAGACACAAATGCCCCCTCAAGATGGTGCAGGGAGGGCCCAGTGCCTGGAGTCTCATTGGGGCCTGAGGGTAAGGGCTCATGAAAATGCAGTAAGAAGCTCTCAGGAGCCTCCAGGTTGAGAGATGCAAAAATTATGATGGATCGTACTACCCAGAATCCTGGGTAACTGTAGAATCCTCATTGCAGTTACCAGAGCCTTCTGCAGGGAGGGCAGCATGGTCAAATGACAGACTGTGCTACCCATAATTCTTGGGGACCTGCAACTTGCAGAGACCTCTGCAGAGAGGGCTGTATTGACAAAAAATCAAACTATGCTGCCAATTACTTTTGGGTGCCTGCTCTGCCCAGGAGCCTCTGGGGGTGAGAATTGTAAGGGCAGAATACCAGACTTCAATGCTCAGAACTTCTGGGGATGCCTACATACCCTGTAACCCTGTAAGTCCCAGAGGATTTGGTGGTGATGGTTTTGTTGGTAGAGCTCACTTTCTAGAATCTCCAGGGTCCCAGGGAAAGCATGGGGTCTTCAGCTCCTGTGATCCTCAGCAGGACTGTGCAGAGCAAACACTAGACTGCATTATCCAGAACCCTCAGGGACTGCAGCTTCCAGAATCCTCTGTGGTGAGTGGGCAAACCACTGAACTGCATTACCCACAATCCTATGGGGGAACTTTAGTTTCAGAATTTTCTGCAGTGAGTAGGAAAAACACAGGACTATATTACCCACAAATCTTGGTGCCAGTAGCTCTCAGGATCCTCTGTTGTGAGGACTGTTGGGCTGAGAGCTTAACTACAGTATCCAGAATCCTTGGTTGGGTGTGTTGCCCGATAGAATGCAGCCTGCAACTCCCAGAGGCCTCCCAAGTGAGAGCTGTGCATTATGCATGTCAGACTACACTACCTACAATTCCTGGGGACACACTGGTGAATGTGCTGCCTATAATTCCAGGAGGCTTCCACAGTGAGGTCTTCAGTACCAAGACAAGCATGTGGCCTTCAGTTCTCATGGCCCTTGCAGTAGGGGCATGTAGGCAAAACACTGGACTACCTTATCCAGAATCCTCAGCGGGGATCACAATTCCCAGGATCTGCAATAGTGAGGACTGTAGGGTAGGGAGCTGAACTACACTACCTAGAATTCTTGGAGGTGCCCCGTGTCCATGTGGCCTGGAACTCTCAGAGGCTTCCACAGTGAGGGCTATGGAGGTAGAGGGCAATACTATACTACCCAGAATCCCTGGGGACCTGCAACTCCCAGACACCTTCCTTTTGAGTACCGCAGGGGCAAACTTTATATTGCACTACATAGACTCCTCAGGGGTGTCTAGGTAGGCTTGTGCTACACAGATCCCAGAGCCGTGATGGGGGTGAAATCCACTTAGGTAGGATGGATTGCACTACTCAGAATAATCATGGCCTACAGCTCTCAGTGACCTCTGCGGTCAGAGCTGGCTGAATAGAACTGACTACAATACTCAGAATTCCTGGAGGCTCCGAGCTCTAAGTAGTCACTGTACAGTTGAACATAGCACCAGGCTATAATACCCATGATCCTTGGGGGCTTGCAGCTCCCAGAATCCACTGTACTGATGCTGCATGAGCAGAACACCAGAATACACTGTCTAGAATCCCTAGGGATGCCTGAGTGACTGTGTAGCCTGCAATTTCTAGAGACCTCTGCAATGGGGGCTGCATTGTAGAAGACTGGATTACACTACCCAGAATCCTGGGTGGGGGTATGAGGTTGAATGTGCTACTTGAAGCCCCCATAGACCTCTGAAGTGAGGGCTGAGTGGGCAGAATGCCAGGCTACACTGTTCAGAATCACTAGGGGTGCCTGAGTAGCCTGCAGCTCACAGAGACCTCTGCAGCTGGCCTGCAATGTGGAATACAAAACTTCACTACCCAGAATCCTGATGGTATGAGGGCGAATGTGCTACTTGCAACCCCTAGGCTTCTGGGGTGAGGGCTGCATGGGTAGAACACCAGAGTCCACTGCCAGGGTGTCTGGGCCAGCACATGGCACACAGCTTCCATGGTCCCGAAGGGCAAAGACTGTGTGAGCAGAGCACCAGACTACACTGTCCAGAAACCCTGAGAACCCTGAATCTGTGTAGCCTGAAGCTCCCAGAGGCATCCATGGTGAGAGCTGGACAGGCAAGACAGACTGAATGATCTAGAATGCTCATAGGCTACTGGGAATTTGGTCTGAGTTCAGGTTCTTCTACCCTCCTACAGTGGTCCCCCTGGGCTGGGAATTAACAGATTTTCTTAAAACCCCTGATTCTGATGGAGCAGTCCCTGGCTAAGTCACTCTGTCTCAAAGACTACACGTCCCAGAAGCCTCTGAGGTGGTCTGTTTCTGTTACCGCTGTTGACCGGTGACGAGTCCTTGCTTCCCCGATGTTGAAGAATAACACCAAAGAAGCACGCCGAGGCAAGGTCAGAGTAGAAAGTAGAAGTTTATTAGAGGACAGCAGAAAAGACTTCTCCCGGAGGAAGAAGGGGACCCAATAGGTGGAATCCGCGGAAGTGCGGTTGTTTCCCCTTCTTATAGTTTTGGTGATGGAATGTAGGTGGGAGGGGTTGGGACACCGGTGGGCCAGGCAGGAAGGACTTCTTTATCACTTCTTTGGGATGGGGTATCTTTAAGTTTGCTGGGGGCTGTTTATTAACACTTCTTTGTGAAGGGCTATCTTCAAATCTGTTGGGGGCTGTTTCCTGGGCTCCATTAACATTCCATTGTCCTGTGTTTTTCCTGAGTCATTTCCAGCATGGCCTCCATTTTAGATTTCACTCGGTATTAGACCCGATTTACCTAACTACACTGACTACCTGACTTTAAATCTGGCTTCATTCCCCCCTCTAATTTGGGAACTCCTTACTGCTGTAAGGAAAGGGGGCGAAGAAGATCTTTCTGGCTTCTTCAGGCTGACAAAAGGGGCGATGTTGGGGCAAGCAGTTTGGAGTCCCCTTTTAAAAATCGGGTCTATTGAGTGGTCCATGATAGAAGTCCAATTGAGAAGTAATAGGCTGGAGGGCCATCTGAGTGATGGGTGGTCTATAAGAGAAACAAGAATTCATTAGTACTGGAACCATATTGTCCCACAGCACAGGAATATGCCAATGAGTATGATGGCAAAGACAAAGACTAACAATGTTTTCCACCAGGAAGTACCAAGAACCAGGAGCTAAGATATTGTCTCCATGACAAGGTTGCTGAGGACATGGCTTCTATCTGAGCATGTAAATCTTTAAGGATATTTGTCACATTGCCAGAAATGTCAGGGATGTAAACACAACATTTAACTTTTAGGGTTACAGTTGTCCTTCCCTTAAGATATAGTTTAATAATTTAATGCCATCTGATCCTGCAAAATCCTTTTACTAGTATGACCTGTGTCTAATAGAAATCTTTAATTCTGTTACCTAGGGCTGGATACTCATACTAGCAAACACCAAGCCTACCTGTGTAGGTTAGGAGTATCTGTGGGCCTTAAACTAAAAACTACTCTGGCAGTTTCTTTTGATAGTTATCAGGCATTCCTGTCTGAGAATCTCTTTTGTAGCCTCCAGTTTACTTATTTATGGAAGTTTCATTTAACTATTATTATTATTTAAGATGTCCAGGAACAACTGTGCTTTGGCTTTGACTGTCTTTGCTAAGTGTTTAAGATGAAGCAAGTCAAACTGACTTTTGTTTCAATCTATTGTTAACAGTCAGCTGAGTTACTCTGGGTGGGAGTCCTCGGGAACTTCACAGCAGCTTCTCAGTTCTGCTAGTGCCATTTGCGCTAGGATGGGTCCAGGCCTTGCTTGACCATGTGGCTTCCCTCGGAAGCATCAGGGATGTCTCCCTTTTTGATGACCCTCCTCTTCACAGCAAATGCACTGACTGGCTTCCTGTCCTCCACTGGTCTCATTAATCTCCCTGATCAGGAGGTTATGTGGCCTAGAGTTGCAGAGCCCTTTGGAGAAGTCCCCTATTCCCTGATTCAGACTGACTCAGAGGGCAAGAGCCAAATATTGGTTTTCTTGGCCCTTTTAATTTAACTTTAATTTTAAAACTTAATCTTAAACATCCAGCAAATAAGTTTCAACAGCCTTATACTAAGAGTACTGGACTTTAATGTCTATCTCTCTATCCTGTAGGTGACAACTTCTTGTAACACATTATCTTAAATTAACCCAGGTAGTGAGCTCTTAAATCAGTACCTCTGCAAAACATTAACAGGCAATCTTAAATCATAAGAAAACTACAAGATAAAATTATCAAGAGTAAAAACATTTAGTTCATATAATAGCTACCTTGAATTTTGGCAGAGTACATCCCGTTTGATATCCTGGCAATCGTGACAAAAACCAACTTTTGGGCACAACTTTAAATGCACTAAAATCTAGCCTACTTCTTTCATAGTCATTTTCACATGATATGGGACATAGAGCCTTATCTCAAGTAAGGTGGGGCTCTTCATAAATCTTAAATACTATAGTTCTGAAGCTGATCTTTGTTTTTTTTTTTTTAAACATCATTTTACAAAGCCTACATAAATTGTTGCTCAAGTTTACATGAATATTAGCTAACACAACATAATATCACATCTAAAACATGAATTAAAGAAAGGCTGGAAGCTTCTAACCTCTTGTTGGAAATTAGCAAAGTATTTCTGTGTCTCACAATAAAACCTTCACCCAGATTAGGCTCTCATTGACTTAAAAATACATTTAAATTGTATCTCAGTGTAAAAAGTAACATGGAACTTTACATAACTTATTGATAATAAGTACAGTTATAGAACACAAAAGATATAAATAAATTTCCAACATGTTTTTCTTTTAAGCCTAAAATTACCATACACTTTTAGAATACCAGCTTGATATGATGTTCTTTCTAAAGCTTCTACCTTACAGACTTGTATACCTGGAAGATATGAACACATTAATGGCACCAATTACATTGATGTTTTTATATTAACCAAGTTTAGCTTTTAAAGAAATAACAGCACAATTCTCTAAAACGACAACACTTGTTTAATCAGCTGTTTAATGTCTTTAAGATTACTTGCTCAAAAACTTACACAGACCTTCTTTATATCATTTATTTAAACCCTCTTAATTACTTCATCATATAGACTCTTATCCAGAAATCTAGAACCTTTTAGTTTCTCTTTTTATCTGTTAACCTCCTTTTTTTCACATTGAAACAATACTTGTAAACTTTTGAATTTAAGCAGATTTAACATTTTATTAAGGCCTTTTTGAACACCTAGAAAAACTTATAAGCTTAATTTTAAAGGCATCTTTACTTTCATCTGTTTACCCAATTTAAATTGAGCCATTTGAATCACGTGAATCAAAGATATTTGGATCCATTTTTAATTTTTCATGAGCGCTCCTCATCTGTCAATTGTCATATCACTGCATGACATATGGACATACACACATACGTACATACAACACGTAACACAAGTGTAACACATAACACAAAAGGCCTTTGCAGCTTTCTCAGGTGAAATCTCATTGCAATGTTTAAAAAACTCCAGTTGATCAAAAATAGAACTTATCAGAAAAACATTAGCTTGTCTGTAGAATAAAAATCATGAGCTCAAAAAAAAACATAGAATCTAAGAAAAGGCAAAAGTCCTAGAAAAATTGACTGGCCAGTAATTAGTAAATGCCATACAATTTACTCTTTGGTTTAATCTAGTTTGAGTTCAGGTAAGACACCTTTACTTTTTTTTTTCCTTGGGCCTCAGATCTGTCGCCTACTGAGTGCTCCAGGCTTCTTCTATTTGCATATCAATTTAAGTCCTGGCTGAGGTCTGGAAGGAACTGGGAAAACTGGAATTTTGAGCAGAAACTTCATGTCTAAGGCATTTTAACCATAAGTCACAATTTTCAGGTTTGGAAGTTGAAAATATGGTAAAAGTTTAAGATACAGTTTACAAGATTCCACATCTTTATATCTTCCTACACTAGAAAAACTTGTTCACACAAAACTGAAAATAGGATCTTTCTTGATAGTATAAAAGCCACCATTAGAAGAAGTTCCTTCAGGATCATTAAGCTACTTTCTTTGTTCTGAAGTTCCTAAAGTGGTATTAAGTTACATTAAATCACCTGGAAAAAAATCCACACACTACCATGTATATCTAAAATTAAGCTTTGAAAATTCCCAAGACTGTTGCTAATTAATGTCATTTCAATAAGCCAGACCAACGTTTTAATTCAACACTTTTTCCTAAATCTTACACACTGAGAGAAACAGATACCAAATCATAATTTACTATCCTTGTCCAAATCAATGTACTGTATACCTAGTGAAATTTCCTTAGGCTACCCAGTTCAAAAATTGATGAAAAAATAAAACTGAATGATTGGGAGTTACTTGCCAACTTGGAAGTATTTAATTTCTCCTGCATGAATTATCTGAAATCAAACTAATCAATTACCTAACCCTAACTTTTAACTGCAAGATTACGCAATGCTTCAAACTCATTTAGATACCAGATGTTACAATGAAACATCTTTTAGACACACATTTAGCCTAGATTATCTCCAAGAAACAATCTATAATAACCTTTAAAACAGACCAGATAAGAAAAACTCTCTCCAGGTTTTGAACTTCCATTTAATTATGACTCCTATCAGTGGCACCTTAGATTTCCCCATGAGTGGACCAGATGTTCTCACATAAGGGCAACTATAGGTGTAAAATTAAGGGTCTCAGTGTGACTGACTTTACTGCATTTAGGTGGAGTAATCCTTACAGTGAAGGAAATTATGAGGAAACTTCCCCAAAGCGAAAATGGCTCTGGCAGCTGCTGGGAATTCCTCAGTTTCCCTTTCACTTGCAAGATTAGCTCCTTTGGATAGATCCAATCCTAGGCAATCTGGCATATCTCCTAACTTTCCAGTAGAGTCAGTTTTTACTCTGCTTTAGGTCTTGAAGGGGGAAGGGGGTATGTACTTTGATCGGCCCAAATTTTTCTCTTGATTCTTTTTCCTCAGTGAGTTCAAGATTTTCTCTCTCTTCATGGCAGATATCATAGCTAAGTCTACTTCACATTGTTGACATAATTTAGGATTTTCCGTTAGAGCAAAGAACATACGGCACCTCACACCATTTCCTTTTTTTTGTAAATTTTATCAAACTGTAAAATTGTATTAAAATTGATATTTCCCTCTGGTGGCCAGGTTTCTCGTATTTGAGGCCAGGCCAAGAAAATGAGGCGCTTTTCTTGAGTGTCTGAGGTTCAAATTTATCCCAATTTTTCAATACGCAGGCTAGTGGTCCACCTGGCGTATTGGAGAGAGAGAAGCTCCCTTCTGAGTGAGAAGAAAACAGGATTCAGGCGCCCACGCTGCGCCAGAGAAAACTGTTCTCATGAGGGACGTCTCCCTAAGTTTGAGCTTCCTAAACGGTCCAGAAAACCCGTCTCTCACCTTGCTTTGCCAAGGGGTTTCTGGTCCCCTTTAGCAAATTGCTAGGGTCTCAGTTTGCCCTGTGCCAGAGACCCTGGGAGGATTCAGACTTAAGGGCCTTACTGCTTTCCTCCCGACCACTAAAAACACATTGCAAAAGAGAATCCTGTGCTCTTTTGTTGTCTTTGCTCTGTAGACTAAAGGAGCCGCCTGAGTGTTAAGGGATATCTACTGGTTGTAAGGTAGCAGATTACCTTAGAGTTGATAAGATTAAGGAGTTGATTCTAAAAATGCCTCTCTTAGCAGCTTAAGGAACACAGCACATTTTAAACATTGGGGCAGTAAAACAGACTTGTAAAAGTTACCTATGCATCTTAGGGAACCTGGGCTGATTTTACTAATTATCTCATGCCTTTCTCAGTCCTGCAACCTGAATTGCTAACATTTCTGACCTGCGAAGGAAGGGAAGCATCCAGGAGGAATGGATGCGGGGTTGGGAGTGTTGCGCGTAGCCCATACGGAGGCAAATGTGATTGGGGCTTTCCCTCAGTGCCATTCATCTACCGATCACCCTAGATACCCCTGAGGGCTGTCGGAAGGGGGCTCAAGAGAAAGGAACCTTTGGAAACGTCTGAGAGTAGCCCAGACCGGAATTCCGCAGTTGTTCCAAACTCCTTCCTCCACCTCCACGCATCCGAGGCAGATCGGGATTAGGGACACTGTGTACTCACACCAATTGCTCTCCGGGCCCAGACAGAAAAGTTGGAATCGGCTTTGGCAGAACCCAATATGCCTGCTCTGTATTGAACAGGTGATTGAGAGCTGCTTAGGCCGGGAAACCTCTCACCCGAGTCTTGTAGAGTGGCGGCTGCACTAATTGCGTTTAAGTAGCCGTCGGGTGCCCACCTTATCCTCCAGAAAGAAAGAGAGAAAAAGATGCACCTCAAACAGACATGGGGTGCATGCACTTACCCCGGTGTAGATCTCGGTATGGGACCTCCAATATATGTTACCGCTGTTGACCGGTGACGAGTCCTTGCTTCCCCGATGTTGAAGAATAACACCAAAGAAGCACGCCGAGGCAAGGTCAGAGTAGAAAGTAGAAGTTTATTAGAGGACAGCAGAAAAGACTTCTCCCGGAGGAAGAAGGGGACCCAATAGGTGGAATCCGCGGAAGTGCGGTTGTTTCCCCTTCTTATAGTTTTGGTGATGGAATGTAGGTGGGAGGGGTTGGGACACCGGTGGGCCAGGCAGGAAGGACTTCTTTATCACTTCTTTGGGATGGGGTATCTTTAAGTTTGCTGGGGGCTGTTTATTAACACTTCTTTGTGAAGGGCTATCTTCAAATCTGTTGGGGGCTGTTTCCTGGGCTCCATTAACATTCCATTGTCCTGTGTTTTTCCTGAGTCATTTCCAGCATGGCCTCCATTTTAGATTTCACTCGGTATTAGACCCGATTTACCTAACTACACTGACTACCTGACTTTAAATCTGGCTTCATTTCTGGCCTCTGCCCTTGGGCTGAGGGTCTAGACTCCCTGTAGCTGCCTCCCTTTGTGCCTCTGCCTGCCTGTCTCAGGCTGCTGCAGCACTTGGCCTGGTGGAGTGCAGCGAGGGGGTCTCTTGGACTCCATTTCTCCTCTTCTGAGATTCCACTCCTCTGGTGCCACAGCCAGACCTAATTAGAGCAGTGGGAACATATTTTATTCATTAACTGCTGAGGGTGGAAGAAGGTGCTGACATTCACCAGGGAGCCAGGAGAGGCCCCGCCTCTGAGCTGGGAGGAGCTCCTGCACAGCGCATGGCCAAAGGGGTGTGGTCAATAAGGGGCAGGGCCTTGCCACCATCTTTAATGCTGCCTCCTTGAGAGTGAGGAGCTGACTTCCCCCTCAGGACCAACCTGGGAGAGCACCAGTCCTCAGAGTGTTGGGTCACTCCACAGGGAGTGGCAGAGCTCCCTTCTCAGAGCAGATTGAGAGAGACACCCAGGTTGCAGACTCTCGTGGGTCATGCCTCCAGGGGCTCACGGAGCTCCCTTCTCCTCAGAGCAGCCTCAGTGTTGATTCTTGGCTTAGGGGTTCCCTTCTCCTCAGCAGCCTGAGAGAGACACTTGGTGTGGGGACCCTCGTGGGCCATGTCTCTAGGGGTGCCTGGGGTTCCCTTTAACTCAGAGTGGCCTGAGGGAGACGCCTGGTGCGGGCACCCTCTTGGGTCATGTCTCTAGGGACGCCTGGGGTTCTGTTCTCCTCAGAGCAGCCTGAGGTAGGTGCCTGGTGTGGGGACCATTTTGGGTCACATTCTAGGGACACTGGGGGGCTCCCTCATCCTTACAGCAGCCTGAGGGAGATGCCAGGCCTGGGGAGCCTCGTGGGTCATGTCTCTAATTAGGCTGGGGGTTCCCTTCTCCTCAGAGAGGCCTGGGGCAGACGCCCGGGTTGCTGTGTGCAGCGGAAGGGGGCGTGGCCAACCAGGGGCGGGGCCTCAGCGCCATCTTTAAGGCCGCCTCCTTGAGAGTGAGGGGCTGGCTTCCCCCTCAGGACCAATCCAGAAGAGCCCCAGTCCTTGGTCACTCCACAGGGAGGGCCAGAGCTCCCTTCTCAGAGCGGATTGAGTTCCCAGGTTGGGGACTCTCATGGGTCATGCCTCCAGGGACTCACGGAACTCCCTTCTCTTCAGAGCAGTCTCAGTGGACTCTTGGCTTAGGTACTTTTGTGAGTCGTGTCTCTAGGGATGCCTGGGGTTCCATTCTCCTCAGAGCAGCCTGAAGGAGACGCTTGGTTTGGGGACCCTCGTGGGTCACATTCTAGGGACACTGCGGGACAACCTCATCCTTACTGCAGCCTGAGGGATATGCCAGGCCTGGGGAGCCTCGTGGGTCAAGTCTCTAAGTAGCCCTAGGTTCCCGTCTCCTCAGAGCTGCCTGGGGCGGTTGCCAGGGTTGCTGTGCTTGGCCAAAGGAGGCATAGTCAATCAGGGGTGGGGCCTCGCCGCCATCTTTAATGCCGCCTTTTTGAAAGTGAGGAGACTGCTTCCCCCTCAGGACCAACCCGGGAGAGCCCCATTCCTGGGAGTGTTGGGTCACTCCACATGGACGGACAGAGCTCCCTTCTCAGAGCAGATTGAGAGAGACCCAGGTTGGGGTCATGCCTCCAGGGGCTCACGGAGCTCCCTTCTCCTCAGAGCAGCCTCAGCTCGGACTCTTGGCTTAGGGACTTTTGTGAGTCATGTCTCTAGGGATGCCTGGGGCTTCCTTCTCCTCACATTGGCCTGAGGCAGATGCCAGATGTGGGGAGCCTTGTGGGTCGCAACTCTATGTAGGCCCTGGGTTTTCTTCTCCTCAGAGTGGCCTGAGGGAGATGCCTGGTGTGTGGACCCTCTGGTTTATGTCTCTTTGGATGCCTGGGGTTCCCTTCTCCTCTGAGTAGCCTGGGGGAGATGCCTGGCTTGGGGCCCTCATGGGTTATATTTTTAGAGAAGCCTGGCGTTTTCTGCTCAGAGCAGCCTGAGGAGATGTATAGCATGGGGACCCTCATGGTCATGTCTCTAGGGACACCTGTGATTCCCTTTTCCTCAGAGCAGCCTCAGAGAGATGGCTCAGAAGCTTCTGGCAGCTCTGGCAGCTGGTGAGGAGATGGTGGGAAGCATGAGGAGCAAACCCTGTCCTGGACCTGAGAGCTGAGGACAGCCTTGACTGTCAGCCCCACTCTGTCCGTCACAATTTCATCCTGGCTCCCTGTGCAGCAGTGACTCTTCCTTAGGCTGTGACCCTCATCATCTTAACATAGTGACCCAGGGTGGTTTCTAGGGAACCTGGCAGGGAGAAAGGAGGAATGTACAGCTTAAGGGAAGGGGACCCCAGTCCACTTCCTTGTTTTCCTTAGTGTTTAAATGGTTTGCTTTTTCTTGCAGTGTTAAAATAGTAGAAAAAAATATTGAAAAGTACATATGTTAACAACCCACTATGTTATTTTTTTAAAAAATTTAATTTTTATTTTTGAGTACTGAGGATTGAACTTAGTACTTATCTTTTTTTTTTGTTGTTGTTGTTGTTGTTGTTGCACGTGACCACTGAGCCATATCTCCAGCCCTATTTTGTATTATAGAGACAGGGTTTTACTGAGGTGCTTCATGCCTTGCTTTTGCTGAGGCTGGTTTTGAAGTTGAGATCCTTCTGCCTCAGCCTTTTGAGCTGCTTAAGTTTAAATATATTACTTCTAACCAAGCCAGAATTTATTAAAAATACATCTCATGTTTTTTGTGGAATCAAACTCATGAACCACATTTTTCTTTTTCTTTAATCTCTGCTTAGTTTTTTTTTCAATTTTTTTTAGTTGTAGAAGGGCACAATATATTTATTTTATTTATTTCTTTTTATGTGGTGGTGAGGATCAAAACCAGTGCCTCACACATCTAGGCAAGCGCTCTACCACTGAGCTACCACAGCCACACGTTTTTCTTTTGGTGGAGAGTTTAATTAGCAAGAAGCCACCCCTCCAGGACCCTCTTGCTAAGGCCTTCCCCTCCAGACCCTGCCTCTCCTCTAGACCCCACCTATATTCTATGGCCCTGCTTGTCCTCCTGATCCACCCTTCCCCCTCCTTCCTACCCTGCCTCTCCTCTAGGTCCTACTCATGTTCCAGGGCCTGTCCCTTCCTCAGGTCCCACCCCTCTGTGAAGCCCTGCCCCCTTGTGACTCATTCTCCCCCTCCTTCAGACCCTGTCTCTCCTCCAGATCTTTCCCTTCTTCCTGTCCTGTCCCTCCTCCAGACCTCACCCCTCCTCTTTTAAATTTTTTTTTTGTTGCACATGGACACAATGCCTTTATTTTGTTTATTTATTTTTATGTGGTGCTTAGGTTTGAACCCAGTGCCTCACACATGCTAGGCAAGTGCTCTACCACTGAGCCATAACCCCAGCCCAACCCTCCTCTTAAGACCCTGCCTCTTCTCCAGACCCCACTTATCTTCCAGCCCCCCCTCCTGACCTTCCATCCCCCTCCTCCAGACTCTGCCCCTGTTAGTCTAGGATGAGCAGCTCCCTGGCTGCTGTGCTAATTGGCAATATATTCATAATGGTGCACAAATAACGTCCGTTGTATAAACACTGACATCCTGCATTGGATGAATTATCTTGACTGTATCAGAATTTTATATACCATAAAATAACTTTAGAAGAGTCACCTTTCTCTCTTTATTTTCTCTATAGATCATGAACATTTGAAATAAAATCAGAATTTGTTAAAGGGCAGATGACAGCCAGCCTTGAGCCCTGATGATCCCAGGATCCCATCCAGTGGGAGAACTCTAAGTATCAGTCCAAGCTTTTGTATGCTAATTGATTCATTATTTTTTTCTTATTTTAGAGTTATTTTGCTATGTAATTCCCCATGGCCTTCAGTTCTGTGTAATAGGTTTTTCCTATTTAATTTTTAATTAATATTCTTTCAATTTTCTACAGAATTTTTAAAATATTTTTTTAGTTGTCAGTAGATCTTTTTATTTTATTTATTTATATGTGGTGCTGAGGATTGAACCCAGGGCCTAACACATTCCAGGCAAATGCTCTGCCTTTGTGCCACAACTCTAGTCCTGTATAGGATTTTTAATTCTGTGAACTTCTATTTTTTTATTCATTTTCTATTTGATTACACCAATAAGGAATATTTTAAAAATTTAGTTTACTTTGTTTTTGATTGAGACAATTGTTTTGTTTGAGAGAATTGTCTTGTTTGGAAATGCTCATAATCAAATGATTTTAATTAATTTCCATTTATTAAGACATGTTTGAGACTGGGTGTGCAGCTCAGTGGCAGAGCACTTGCCTGGCATGTGAGAGGCCATGGAGTCCATCCCAGCACCACACACTCAGAAGATGTCTTTGACAGGACTCAAGCATGAGAGGTATAGTTTCAAAAGATTATGTATCGGGGCTGGGGTTGTGACTCAGCAGTAGGGCATTCGACTAGCACGTGCGAGGCCATGGGTTTGATCCTTGGCACCACATAAAAATAAGTAAATAAAACAAAGGTATTGTGTTGAACTACAACTAAAAGTAAAGAAAAAATTTTAAAAAAGATCATGTATTTACACATATACACATATACCAAAGTGCCTCTTCCAAATTCATGTGAAATTATTCTACGAAAATTTCAAATCAGTTTTAAAAGAGAAGAGGGATGATGATATTTTTAATGTTAACCATTGATATTTCATGATATTTAAAACCACTATAGATGAAATCTCCTGAGATGCAAATCATTACAAAATGTAAGAGACAAGTCAGTAGCTGCTTTTTTGTAATTCAGATACATTTACTCAAAATAAGCTTTTAAAAAACATATTTTCTGCTTTTCAAATTTAGAAAGCATTTTCATATGTCCATCAGAAAGTTCTCTTATTCCTTGCATAAAAAGGGATGGGCCTTCTAATGAGCATGATACTTTATGTTGTCAGGAATTCTTGTGGGAGAACTCTTTAAGTGTTTTGCCTCTGTTCAAAGTATCATTTAAAATGTATCAATTTGCTTTTGATTTCAGAAATTTGTCTTTCTTTTGAAATTATGTATTTATTAGTATATAGGGTTATTCATGTAGGAAATGCCATGATTACATTTTATCCTAATGTTGGTGCCCCTATGTGCTTATAAGGTGGCTTTCAGAATGCAGTTTAGTATCTCTCTCATATTTGTTGGATTCATTAGAAAAGTACATGCACTTTTGATCATATTTAAATGGTTGCATTTGAATTATTAGAAGCAGAAATCAGACATGTTAGAAGTTTATGTGTATTCTAATCTTTTCATACCCCCTAGTTATAACTATGTTTATGTGGAACCATCTGTGAATATATTAAGCAAAATGTGAGTTTATACTGATCTGCAGTCAATGGATTCTGACCCATTATGACATAGATCCCTCTGCCTTCATCCCTTGTTTATCATAAATTCTCACCCCATCAGTGGGAAATCTAGCTCCCAGTTTCTGCCATATAATTAATTCATTGTTCCATTATGAGCAATGAATTCATTATTGTTCCAGATTATGGGCTGTGACATAATAAGAAATACACATTCAGCCTCTGCACCCAGTTCCTGGTGCAGCACTCCTAAAATCTTTATATTTGCTGAGTGACAGAGGTGTTAGGAGCATTTTTTTGTCCTAATATTGATTCTTTTACCTTGGTTATTTGCACAGAGCTCCTAAATCCTGCAGAATCTCCTGGGGGCCTAGGAGGGGCTTGTGCTTTAATAAGGACTTTTGGTGGGCTCTAGGGAAGCTTCAGGATGGAGGATGGTCATGAGAAAAACCACAGGAAGGGTGGTGCACCACAACTCCATGTAGATGGAGACTCCTGTGCTGGGAGGCACCTGGGCCTCATCCTGCACAACTCTTCCTCTGTAATTTTGTCTTTTCTAGAATGTCATAAAAGGTAAACCATACAGCATGTAGCCTCTTCAGCCTGGCTTATTTCACACCAGGTAGAACTTATCTATTTCTCTGTGTAGGGTGGTAGTTCATTCCTTTATATTCTGTGTTGGTTATGCATTCAGGTATCAGAGGACATTCTTTTTTTTTTGAATTTTAATATTTATTTTTTAGTTTTCAGCGGACACAACATCTTTGTATGTGGTGCTGAGGACTGAACCCGGGCCGCATGTATGCCAGGCGAGCACGCTACCACTTGAGCCACATCCCCAGCCCTGGGAGGACATTCTTATTTGTGATCTGATCAGCATCATAGAGCTGCTATTCATAATTATATGCTAGTTTTGTTTTGACATACTTTTTCAAAGAATTTCTCTAAAAGAAGGTGATTTATAGGGACACTGTTGGGTTATAGATTGGACTTTTTTGCTTTGGGAAGAACTGGCACATCATCTTCCAAAATGGCCATGCCACATGTTCTCCTAGTAATGCCTGAGACTGCTGGTATCTCACATCCTGCAGCTGTTGGTGCACTGCTGTTTCTTAGAGATCAGCAGTTCTAATAGCTGTGCCATACTACCTCACTATTGTTTTAATTTATGATTCCCTGATGATATGGGATGCTGAGCATCGTTTTGTATAACTATGTGCCATCTTTTACAGAGTAGGAAAAAAGTGTGTGTGTGTGTGTGTGTGTGTGTGTGTGTGTGTGTGTTTGTGTTTGCATGTGTGCATATGTGAGTTGTGTGTGTGTGGTGCTGGGGATTGTACCACAGGGCTCACATAATCTAGGCAAGTGCTCTACCACTGAGCTAATCCCATCCTTTAAAAATTTCCTAGGCTGGGCTCAAGTTTGCAATCTTCTTGCCTCAACCTTTTCAGTAATTGGGGTTGTTGGCATGCAACAGTGCACTTCGTAAAAAATTGAACTTTATAAAGTCCATGTTATTGGTATTTTTTTTTCAGTCAATTGGTATTTGGTATTGTGAGTTAAAACTCATCTGCAAGGACTGGCGAAGTAGCTCAGTATTTGAAAGTTTGTACAGCATGTGTGAGGCCCTACATTCAAAACCCCCCAAAACAAATATACACTACCATTACTAAATCTAAGATTACATAGATTTTCTTATTTCTTTCCAGATTTTTTTTTTAGTTTTATCACATTTTAGTTGTGGACTATTATGAGTTAATTTTTGTAGGAGTTTCTGTTTGTGTCTACATTCATTTCACTTAATAAGGTTTGAATAATTTGTTCAATCACCATTTCTTTTTCTTTTTTTTTTTTTTAAAGAGAGTGAGAGAGGAGAGAGTTAGGAGAGAGAGAGAGAATTTTTAATATTTATTTTTTTTTAGTTCTTGGCAGACACAACATCTTTGTTGGTATGTGGTGCTGAGGATCGAACCCGGGCCGCACGCATGCCAGGCGAGCGCACTACAGCTTGAGCCACATCCCCAGCCCTCAATCACCATTTCTTAAAAAAACAAGGATACTGGGTTTCATTTTAGTTTGAATTTCCAAAATCATGGCCTTGAGTAATCTAGATACAGTACTGAATTTCATCCATTTCTCAGGAATGTCATGGGGTGCCCATACACCACTGAATTGAAGCATTCTGTGCTGGGTCCTAATGACCACCAGAGGGTATGTGCCACTTTCATGGATATGGCAGTGTCATAATACTGTTACGGTGGAGTGATAATGCTAACATGTTGTCTGTGTGCAGCCTATAATGCTAATGTATTATCCATAGTAGCCTTTGATGCTATTGTGACCATATGTGGCCTCTAATACAAATATAGTGTCCACAGAGTAGCCTTGAACACTAATATAACAGCTTCCATATTAATATAATGTCCACATCATGGCCTCTAATACTAAAATAATATTCATAACATGACATCAAAAACTAATATAATAGCTACCCTGTGGTCTCTAATCCAAATATAATATACATACTATAACATCTAAAGCAAAATAGTATCTCCCTGTGATCTTTAATACTAATATGATATCCATAGTGTAGCACCTAAGGCTAATATAATAGCTGCCCTGTGTCCTTTCATGTTTTTATGGTATCCATAGCTATTGTGGTTTAGATATGAGTTATCCTTTAAAAAACTCATGTGAGTCAATGAGATAAAATTTAAATGTGTAATGACTGGATCCTGAGAGCATTAACCTACATCAGTGCACCAACTTAATGAAAGCATTAACCTAATTATCCACTGATAGGGATTAACTGGGTGGTAACTGGACAAGGTGGGTAAATGGTGGCATTCCCTTGAGGTTAATATTTTGTCCCTGGGGAGAAGAGCGCTCGTGCCCCCCCTCCCTCTCCTTCTTGTTTGCCAGCTTTTCTTCTCTACAGTTTTGGCAATGATGTTCTGCTTCAATTTGGACCAAGAGCTCAGAGGTAGAGTGCTTGCCTAGCATGTGTGAGGCACTGGGCTCAATTCTCAGCACTGCATATAAATAAATAAAAGTCCATTGATTACTAAAATTTTTTTTTAAAATGAGCAATTGAATTGTGTGTCTTTGGAGTGAGACCTCTGAAACCACGAGCAGCAAATAAGCTTTTCCTTTTTAAATTTTTTCTTGTCAGATCTTTTGGTCACAGTGGTGAAAAAGCTGACTAAATCAGTGAGTGGGTTTTTGCTATGAATAATCTATACGATTCAGTAGTCTTTAGAGATGGTTTGTTGGGGGAGAAAGTTTGAAATATTTAGAGATAAAGCTGGGAAAGGTTTAGTAAGTTGCAGGTGGAGCTTAATGAGGGATTCTGGTGGGTTCTCAGAAGTCTAAAATGCCAATAGGATTGTAAAAAACAAAGAATGGAGTTGTAAGGTTCCAGAGGAAGAGGACTGTATTGAAATATGACTAGAGGGCATTCATATTACACTCTTGCTAGGAAGTTGTCTACATTTTGCCTGTGTCCTGAGACATTCTATGAGGTTGAATTAAAAGGCGATGAACTAATTAATCTGGCAAAGGAAATTTCAAGGCAACACAGCATTCAGGTAGTGAGATGGATATTGCTGGTGACCTTTAGTCAAATTTACTGTGGATCAGATCAGAAAGCAGAGCAGAAAGATTTTAACAATTTCCAGTTTGCCCAGAAAAATGTAAAACTGGGATGAAGGAAGTTGTTATTGTTCAGGACATTACCACCACTGCAGAGATGCTAAATTACTTTACCCAGAGACAATATAAAAGATGGCTTGTGGGCATCTTAGGAATTGAAAAGATTTCACCTATCTCTGGCTCAAGGTTATAAAAGTAAAAATTCTTTGAGACCATTTGTGCACCTGCTTGAACAAGAGGGTTGGGAAGTTGTTTCACCATGCCAGGCACTCAGAGGATACTACAGCCATAGTCATAGAAATCTTGCCTACTGGTTGAGATGGTAAAAGAACTTGGCATCAACCACATGGTGCTTTTTCTATTATCTTCTTTTTTTTTTTTTTTTTTGATTGGGGGACATTGGAGTTAGGGAGTTAGGGAGGCTTTCACTGAGATTTCAAAGGAAAACCTGTGAGGCCAGGAAAATGGTTAGTTGCTGTGGGTAGCCTCTGAGAATGTGATGTATGAAGTGAGAAGGCAGCTGGAACTGTAGTGGAGACCCCCAAGATTAAGAGATTCCAGTACCATGGAGAGTCTGCCAAGGAAAGCTGTGGGAATCAAACAGATGTATAAGCTGAGAGAGTCTTGTGGGTTGCAACCAGCAAAGCCATAGGGCAGAGCTGCACAAGCCCTTTTGGAGAGAACATCACCATGCCATGTGCCTCAGATGCTGGTTGTGGAACTATAGGTTTTGTGTGCCCAGTTGAGTGTTAGTGTTTGTTTGGTCCCACTGATACCAGTCTTGGAGATCAAGAACAGGTCCTTATTTCCCTGATGTTGAAGATTAAACACCCATGAAATGCTTAGGTAAGCATAGAAACCAAGTTTTATTTAAGAAAGAAATGAAGATAGACTTCTCCAAAGAGAAGGGAGCTCAGAGTTGAATGTCTGTGGGGATGGGTGTGTCTTGCTCTTTTATATACCCCAGACCCCCCACATATGTGCCTAAGGGCAGGAAGAAGCAGGAATGTGACATATCCGGTCCCCCCAGGCTAGGCAGTGTTGCATGCAGATTGCTTTTTTGGCAAAGAAAGCATGTGGGGAGTCAGTACAGTGGGCTTATTTTATATAATTATTCTCTTAACCTTATGTTTCCACCATCCTCATCTATCTCTCCTTGACACCACCCCTTCTTTAAAAGACCCTGTGCTGTTATTTGTTGATTTTTATGTAATTTGCTTTTGATTTTTATGGGAGCTCATTGCAGAGAATTTGCCTTGAATCTCAGAAGAGACTTTGGACTTGGCCTTTTGAGTATGTTGTTAAGAATATATGGACTCTTGGGCTGGGATGTAGCTCAGTGGCAAAGCATCTGCCTTGCATCCACAAAGCCCTGGGTTTGACCCCTGGTAATAAAAGGAGAGAGAGAGAGGGAGGGAGGGAGGGAGAGAGAGAGAGAGAGAGAGAGAGAGAGAGAGAGAGAGAGAGAAGGGAGGAGGGAGGAGGGAGGGAGAGAATGAGAATATGAGAATATTTTGTCTCTTGGAAATGGACTCAAAATATTTTGCCTTGTGAGTGGTGGACCTGAGCTTTTCTGGGCCAGGGTCAGAATAATATGGTTTAGATATGAAAACTCATGTGAGAGAAAATGCAAGAAAGTTTGCAGGTGAAATGATTGGATAGTGACAGCCTTAAACTGATCAACATGTTAATTCACCCATAAGGAAAACTTAATAATTGTAGGTAGGTAAAGTGTGGTTGGAGGAGCACTGGAGGCATTCCTTTGGGAATATATTTTTTCCCTGGTCTCTCCTTCCTGTTTGGCATGTTCTGACCCACTTTCCTTCTCCACACCCTTGGGTGAGGTGATGGTATTATGTCTCACTTCAGGCCCAGAGACATGAATCCACTTTCTGTGAATGGAGACTTTGGAAACTGTGAGTGCCAAATCAAAATTTTTATTCTCTAAAATTGTTCTTGTCACAAATTTTAGACACAGTGGAAAAAAAAGCTTACTAAAACAATACTGCCTAGAAATAATATAATAGTGGCCCTTTGACTTTTTATGCTAATGTAATATCCATAAATAGCATCTAGAATTAATTTAATAGCTACCATATAACATTTAATAGCATTATGATATCAATACTATAGTATCCAAAACTAATATAAGCTTGCACTCTGGTCTTTAATACTGTTTCCATAACTCAGTTCTTATGCTCAATGTCAATCCTATAATGAGTGCACAGTTTTGAGAAAAAGGAAAAAGAAGGTTTATTGCTTTGATAGCAAAGGAGAAACACAGGGGACTCCTGTCCCAAAGTCCATGATTCTGCCCATCAGGAACAGAGGCCTTTTAAAGAGATTATTCAAAAGCTACATTGCATGTGTTCTCTGTCTGGAATTGTAATCTACTTGTTAATTTCAGAGATAGTAATTTCTGAGATCTTCTTGTACCATCCCCAAATTCTGTATGACTTAATTCCTAAGGTGGATGTATACTTAAGGACAGAGAAATCTTCCTAAATGGGAAAGGTAATCCTGTTTCCCCTGAGATTAGGGAGGGGAGAGATTAGGGAGGAGCATAGAGAGAAATAAAGAAATATATATATATCAAGTTCTCTACCATTGAGCCACAACCTCAGCCCCAAGAAATATGTCCTTCTAAAAAATAAGTTGGTGGGGGAGGTGGTAGTTTTGGCTCAGTGGTAGAATACTTTCCTAACACATAAATTAAATAAGATAACAGGTATTGTATCCATCTACAACCCAAACCAAAAAATTTTTTAAAAAGACAACTGTTTTCAATTTCAATATTCTACTATATTAGTCATTTATTTTTAAAAAATCAATAAAAATATTCTACTATATTAAAAGATAGTTACAGCGGATGAAGGGAAAGCAAGGAACAAGAGATGGGTAATCGAGAAATGAAAGACGGAGACCAGGCAGAGATACACCCCAGAGTTTGTCAGAGCTGACAAATAATGGCCATCTCTCTGTAGGAAAGAGAGGCAAAACAGGCTTGAATTCTGGGATTTTTATAGGGCAGGTACAGGATTCAGAGCCCAGAGGATTCTAATACTAAAGGTTAAGGTTTGGGTTGGTATGAGGGAGTGATGAGCCTTTCTCAGAAAGGGCCTTGGGTGGGAAAGTGAAACTTTTTCCTTAAAATGGCAGCTGTCATTTAAGATGGCCATCCAGATGCTAAGCAAGGACCTTATAGTGGCAGAGCAGAAAGGGCTATATTCAAAGTATAAAGTGGACCACTGTAATAATACTACTATAATATCCATAATACAGCAACTAAAACTAATATAGTAGCTGTCATGTTGCCTTTAATATTAATGTAATATCATAATGTGGTCACAGGGCAGCTTTTATATTAGTTTTATAGGCCATTGCATGGATATTAATATTAAAGGCCAAAAGGCAGTGATCATATCAGTTTTGTATGCCATAGTGTGCACATAATATTAGTGTTAAAACTGAAATAAGAGCTGCCTTGTGCCTTTTTATTTATTTATTTTATTTTATTTTTTTAAAGAGAGTGAGAGAGAGAGAGAGAGAGAGAGAGAGAGAGAGAGAGAGAGAGAGAGAATTTTTAATATTTATTTTTTAGTTCTCGGTGGACACAACATCTTTGTTGGTATGTGGTGCTGAGGATCGAACCCGGGCCGCACGCATGCCAGGCGAGCGCGCTACCGCTTGAGCCACATCCCCAGCCCCCCTTGTGCCCTTTTAATACTAATATGTCATCCATACTATGGAATTATAACTGATATAATAGCTCCTCTGTGAACTTTATAACTAATATGATATCCATATTATGGCATCTAAAACTGATATATTAGCTGAAATGTGGAATTTAATGTTAAGATTATATCTATCCTGTAAACCTAAAAGTAATATAATAACTGCCCTGTAGCCTTTAATATTAATACAATATTCATATTATAGCATCTAAAACTAATATAATAACTACCCTGTGGCTCTGAGTATTAATAGTATATCTATATTATAACATCTAAAACTAATATATGTGCCCAGTGCTCTTAGTACTAATATGATATTCATTAAATAACATCTAAAAAACTGATGTAATATATCTTGTGGCTTTAAAAAATTTTTTTTTAGTTATAGATGGACCCAATGCCTTCATTTTATTTATTTATTTATTTATTTATTTTTATGTGATGCTGAGGTTCAAACCCAGTGCCTCACATAGGCAGGTGTTTTACTACCGAGTCACAACAACAGCCCCTCTTGCAGCTTTTAATAATAATACGATATCCATATATAGCATCTAAAAGCAATATATTATCTTTCATGTGGCCTTAAATATTAATATACTATTCATACTATGATATTTATAACTAACATAGTAGCTGCCCTTGGTCTTTAATATTAGTATAATATTCATATAGTGACCTATAAACCCAATATAATAGCTGCCCTGTGACTTTAAAAAATTTTTGTTATAGTTGTTTTTATTTACTTTTGTATATGGACACAATACCTTTATTTTATCTGTTTATTTTTATGTGGTGTTGAGTATCGAACCCAGTGCCTCACATGTGCTAGGCAAGCACTCTACCACTGAGCTACAACCCCAGCCCTATCCTGTGTCTTTTAATACTTTTAATGTAGCATCAAAAATTGATAAATTACCTCCCTGTGACTTTTAATATAAATATAATATCCTTACTATAGCAACTGAAACTGATAGCACAGCTGCCCTGTGGCCTTTAATACTAATATAATTCTATAACATTTAAAAGTGACATAATATTTGCTTTGTGGCCTATAATATTAATATGATATCTATAAGAGCTTTTAAAACTGATATAAGAGCTGTCCTATGTGGTGTTTAATGATGATAGTATTTTAAAGCTGATATTATATCTTTCCTATTCCCTTTAATCTTGATAACTTATCCATATTAATATATTTAACACTGACAAAATGACTGTACTATGGCATTTTTTTACGTCTTTTTTTTTTTTAGTTTTGATGGACCTTTTAAAATTTCATTTATTTATATGCAATGCTGAGATTTGAACCTAGTGCCTCACACATGCTAGCCAAGTGCTCTACCACCAAGCTACAACCCCAGCCCATACTGTGGCCTTTAATACATTTATAATGTCCATATTATAGCATGTAAAACTGATATAATAGCTGCCTGTTGCCTTTAACATTAATAGCTATACAATGTGTATAAAACTAATAGTTTCCCATGACCTTTAATACTTACATATTATCCATATAATAGCATCAAAAATTGATATTACTTGCCCTGGAATTTAATATTATAGCCTCAATGTAGCATCTCTAACTAATGTAATAGCTTCCCTATGGCCTTATATAATCATTCTCCTGTGGCTTTTAATATTAATACAATATTCATATTATATCATCTAATACTAATATAATAGCTGGCAATGTGCCTAAGGTATTAATATGATATCCACATATAGCATCTAAAACTAATAAAATAGCTGAATTTTTTGTCCCTAATACTTATAAGAGATCCATAGTATAGAATCTAAAATTAATAGAGTAGCTGCTCTGTGGCCTTAAACACCAATATGACATCTATTTGTAGCTTCCAAAAGTGACATAATATCTTCCCTGTGGCTTTATTGTTAATAAGATAACCATACTATAGCATTAAAAACTAAAATAATATCTTACCTTGCAGCCTTAATATTAATATGATATGCATACTATGGCATTAAAAATTAATGTATAGGTACCATGTGGCTTTTTTTTTTAAAGAGAGAGAGAGAGGAGAGAGGGGGGGAGAGAGAGAGAGAGAGAATTTTTAATATTTATTTTTTAGTTCTCGGCGGACACAACATCTTTGTTGGTATGTGGTGCTGAGGATCGAACCCGGGCCGCACGCATGCCAGGCGAGCGCGCTACCACTTGAGCCACATCCCCAGCCCACCATGTGGCTTTTAATATTAAAATGCTGTGTATTTTACAGCATCTAAAATGAATACTACACACACACACACACACACACACACACACACACACACACACACAAACTATAGCTTCTAAAACTGACAAGGTGGTTGCTCTGTGGCCTTTAATATTAATATGATACCCATAAAGTAGCATCTAAAACTATTATGATAGCTGCCCTGTAGGGTTTAATATTAATATTATATCAATAATAATAATATTCATACTATAGCATCTAAAATCAATATACACACTGCAGCATCTACAACAGATATATTAGCTGCACTGTAGCTTCTAACATTAAAATAATTTCTGTAGTATAGCATCCAACACTAATATAATAGCTGTATGATGGACTTTCTTACACCCTTTCCAAAAAACAAAAACCAAAAATTAATAAAATACCTGCCACCTGACTCTTAATGTTTTATCCTTACTATAACACAGTAAACTAATAAAATAGCTGTAGATAGTAAAGACTGAGCTCATGAGGTTTCAGAGGAAAAGGCCTCTGTTGGAAATTGGATGAGAGGCCATTCTTGTTATATTCTAAAAAGTTGTCTACAGTTTGCCTATGTTCTGAGATGTTCTGTGAGGCTAAATTTAAAGGTGATAGAGTAATTAATCTGGCAGAAGAAATTTCAAGGCAACACAGAATTCAGGCAGTGACATGAATATTGCTGGCAGCTTTTAGCCAAATTTGGTATAATAATCAAAGATCATAAAGCAGAGCAGAAAGAACACCTTTTAATTTGGTCAGAGTTAAACTAAATGTGTGAGTCAAACTGGAGCTTAGGAAGTTGTAATTGTTAAAGCATTCTGACCACTAAAGAGATGCTAAATACTTTGCCCAGAGACAATAGGAAATAAGCCTTGAGTGCATCTCAGGAATTGGCAAAACCACGCCAATTTCAGGCTCAAAGTTTTAATTTATCTTATTTTTTGTACCAGGAATTGAACCCAGAGGTACTTAACCACTGAGTCACATCCTCAGCCTTTTTAAGTATTTTATTTAGAGACATGATGTCACAGAGTTGCTTAGGGCCTTGCTAAATTGCTGAGGCTGACTTTGAACTTGCAATCTTCTTGCCTCAGCCTCCTAAGCTGCTGGGACTAGAGTCAGGCACCAACCTGCAGCTGACCCTTGACTAGGACAGGACCTCCTGGGAAGGGGTACCTGTGCAGTGTCCAGAGGTCATCTGGATGGAGGCAGGAAGCCCCTCCTTATTTTCTGTGCTCAGCCCCTATGGAGAAAGATGTCTACTCTCAGTATACTGACTGCCAGGCCCCCTTCCCTTCCACCTATCTGACTTTGTCTTGGATTACTCCAAGCTTGTTGTATGCTCACTCTGTCAAAGGGCCAGCTGGGCCCAGTGGGCATAGGTGAGACACCATGACCAAGTAGAGTATCATCTTCTGTACATTCCTGAGGGACTCTCCCTGCTGAGATTAAAAGAGATATTTTGGCTGTTCCAAGGTGTGGATGGCAAGAGGGGAGCTGAAAGAGAATATGAGGGGTGGTTTGTTCAGCCCTGGACTTTCTGGGATCCAGGGCTTTGGGGACATAAAATATGGGTGGAAAATATTCAAACCATAGCACCATCCTTTTATATCAAAACATGGGATGATGGGCTCTATTTTAGCTAAAATATGCAAATGTATGTTGAATAACCAGAACAGTGAATTTCAGAGGTTGTGCATCAGGACTAGGTAGTGGCACAGCTCTCTCTACAACACTAAACAAGCTAATCAATCAACAGAATCCAAGCTCGGGATGCATTTGCTACCTGTGGAAAAGAGATGAAATTAAAAGTTGGCATGGGGGTATGAAGCTGTATCATAATGTCCTCTAAGCTAATCAGAAGTGGGTCATAGGGACCCTAATGGCAGTCACCTCCAGGTTCTCCCCTAGATATGGTTCTTTGGGGATCCTGGAGTTGCCTCCATGTTTGTCTGTTGTATCCTTGGAAGCTCCTATGGATGGACAAAGATGCAGGCCTGGGTTGTTGTGCTTGCATTTTTCTGAGTTTACCACCCACATCCATAACTTTGAAATCTCTTTCCATAGGCAGCAACTGCACACTGAGCCTGAGTTTATCAGCTGCATATACAGGTTTTTCTATTCAGAATTCACTTTTCCCTCTGTGAGGTATGCAAAGGTAAGGGCAGTCCAGTTTCCAGACCAGAGTAGAGACCTGGGGGAGCTCAGAGACACCAGGGCCTCCATGGCATAGATTCATAGCAGTTATGCTGTTTGTTTACCCATTGAAGCACATCCTGATTGCTTAGGCTATTGGGGCATTGTGAATAGAACTACTATATGTAATTGCATGCTGTTATCTAGATATACATTTTTTTAAAGAGAGAGAGAGATAATTTTTTAATATTTATTTTTTAGTTATTGGTGGACACAACATCTTTGCTTGTATGTGGTGCTGAGGATTGAACCCAGGCTGCACGCATGCCAGGTGAGCGCGCTACCGCTTGAGCCACATCCCCAGCCCTAGATATACATTTTTGAGGAAGTTTTCTATATTTTTAGGATTGTGTGGTGACACCATGTCTAACTTTAGGGAAAATGCCTAGTTTTTTTTGATAGTGTTGAACTGTTGTGTGCTCTTACAGCAATGCACAAGAGTGCCTGTGGCTGCTCATCATCCTCATGGTTGATACTACACTTAGTAAAGACCTTAGCAGCTTGGTAGGTGTGCAGTGCACCTTGGGGTCTTAGTTTGTGCTTTCCTCATGACAGGTGATACTAAGAATCATTTCTATGCTTCTTTTCCATGTCGTATATTTCTTGTGAGTTGTCTGTTCATGTCTTTACCAATTATGTTGTCTTATTGTTGAATATCTCACTACATTTTTTTACACAGTTTGTTTTAGACATATATCTTCCAAAGATTCCCCCAGTGTTTGACTTGTCTTTTCATTATCTTTATATGATTTTTTTTACAGAGAAATTTACTACAGTCCACATCAGGTTTTCTTTCATGGATTTCTTGTTGTTATTGTTTGTTTGCTTGGTAGCTGGTATTGAACCCAGAGGAGCTTAACCACTGAGCCACATCCCCAGCTTTTATGGATTTTTTTGTGGGGGCTACATATAAAACCTTATCATGAAACATGTGGTCATGCACATCTTCTGGAGTTTTACAGTTTCCCATTTTAAATTCAAGTCTAGGTAGTATTTTGTTAGGTTCTGGCATCCATATGTGTGGCTTCTTGAAGTGTGTTCTTTTGCAGTCAGTGCTGTCTAGTCTAGGTTTATAAACAGCTTCTTGGGAATTTCTGGAATGCACTGAATCTTCAGATAAGGTTTGAGATAATTTCATCTTAATTATATTGTTGAGACCTGAGCAAAGACTATCTCTGCATTTATTTATATTTCATTTGATATCTTTATAAACATTTCAAGATTTTCTGAAAGTATGTTTGTACTTTAAGACTTACATGTAAGTACTTCAAATTTGGGGTCTCTATTTTAAATATCAATGCTTTAAAATGTTTCTTATTCCAGTTTATAAATTTCACTGTTTCCCCTACATGATGGCTGAAATATAGGAAATCAATGAAATTTTGTCTATGGGCCGAGTACTTTGCTGCTTGCTATCTCCATCCATTCTGATCAAGACATAGGAGGTAGGCTCTATTTCTTTTCAATCCAAAATCATGACCTGGAGTAGTCAGAACTATGAATTTAAGAGCTTCATTGTGCCTAGCACAAGGGGGTGTAGCTCTGAACAGTGAACACCCAGCACCCAGCATCCTGCACTGCCCACAGTGGCCAGTGGGGACACTCAGAACAACCTTCTCTGATCAACTGTTTTGGGGGCTGTGTTCTGTGCCCTAATCAAACTTCCTTCTCCTGGGGACCCATATAAGAGATGCCACATCTAGGGACTCCTAGGGGCTTTATATAAGGTGTAGACCAGAATTTTTTTTTTTATCCTGGGAACACACCTAGAAAGATACCATGGCCTGGGGATGCCTGGTGCATATGTCTATGGTGAGGACTAGAGCTTCCTTCTCCCTGACACCTACCCATGGAGACTCCACTGTGGAATCAGGATGACTGAGATCCATGCAAGGAAAACATGAGGAAGAAGCTTCTTGTGTACTGCCTGGTGTGCTGAGAAGGAGGTTCTGCCATGTTCTTTACTTTCTCAGGTAATATTTTAGCAGAACTTATTTTACAACAGTATTTCTTACTGAGGCTTTTGCTGCTCATTATCATGGTATGTCAATGTATTTTGTGTGGCTTGAGTGTCTGAGGACACAAATGCCCCCTCAAGATGGTGCAGGGAGGGCCCAGTGCCTGGAGTCTCATTGGGGCCTGAGGGTAAGGGCTCATGAAAATGCAGTAAGAAGCTCTCAGGAGCCTCCAGGTTGAGAGATGCAAAAATTATGATGGATCGTACTACCCAGAATCCTGGATAACTGCAGAATCCTCATTGCAGTTATCAGAGCCTTCTGCAGTGAAGGCAGCATGGGTCAAATGACAGACTGTGCTACCCATAATTCTTGGGGACCTGCAACTTGCAGAGACCTCTGCAGAGAGGGCTGTATTGACAAAAAATCAAACTATGCTGCCAATTACTTTTGGGTGCCTGCTCTGCCCAGGAGCCTCTGGGGGTGAGAATTGTAAGGGCAGAATACCAGACTTCAATGCTCAGAATCTCTGGGGATGCATACATATCCTGTAACCCTGTAAGTCCCATAGGATTTGGTGGTGATGGTTTTGTTGGTAGAGCTCACTTCCTAGAATCTCCAGGGTCCCAGCGAAAGCATGGGGTCTTCAGCTCCTGTGATCCTCAGCAGGAATGTGCAGGCCAAACACTAGACTGCATTATCCAGAACCCTCAGGGACTGCAGCTCCAAGAATCCTCTGTGATGAGTGGGCAAACCATTGAACTGCATTGCCCACAATCCTAAGGGGGAACTTTAGTTTCAGAATTTTCTGCAGTGAGTAGGAAAAACACAGGATGATATTACCCACAAATCTT
Organism: Spermophilus citellus; assembly: GCF_964194105.1. Classification (NCBI taxonomy): domain Eukaryota; kingdom Metazoa; phylum Chordata; class Mammalia; order Rodentia; family Sciuridae; genus Spermophilus; species Spermophilus citellus. The sequence continues at coordinate 16,917 of NC_138198.1, read as the reverse complement.
GGTGCCAGCAGCTCTCAGGATCCTCTGTTGTGAGGACTGTTGGACTGAGAGCTTAACTACAGTATCCATAATCCTTGGTGCGGTGTGTTTCCCAGGTGAGTATGCAGCCTGCAACTCCCAGAGGCCTCCGAAGTGAGAGCTGTGCACTATGCAGGTCAGACTACACTACCTACAATTCCTGGGGATACACTTGTGAATGTGCTGCCTGCAATTCCAGGAGGCTTCCACAGTGAGGTCTATCAGTACCAAGGCAAGCATGTGGCCTTCAGTTCTCATGGCACTTGCAGTAGGGAAATGCAGGCAAAACACTAGACTACCTTATCCAGAATCCTCAGGGGGAATTGCAGTTCCCAGGATCTGCTATAGTGAGGGCTGCAGGGTAGGGAGGTAAACTACACTACCTAGAATTCTTGGAGGTGCCCCGTGTCCATGTGGCCTGGAACTCTCAGAGGCTTCCACAGTGAGGGCTATGGAGGTAGAGGGCAATACTATACTACCCAGAATCCCTGGGGGCCTGCAGCTCCCAGACACCTACCTTTTGAGTACTGCAGGGGCAAACTTTGTATTGCACTACACAGACTCCTCAGGGGTGTCTAGGTAGGCTTGTGCTACACAGATCCCAGAGTTTTGATGGTGAAGTCCACTTAGGTAGGATGGACTGCACAACCCAGAATAATCAATGGCCCACAGCTCTCAGAGACCTCTGTGGTCAGGGCTGACTGAGTAGAACTGACTACAATACTCAGAATTCCTGGGGGCTCTGAGCTCTAAGTAGTCACTTTACAGTTGAACATAGCACCAGGCTATAATACCCATGATCCTTGGGGGCTTGCAGCTCCCAGAATCCACTGTAGTGATGGCTGCATGGGCAGAACACCAGACTACTCTGTCCAGAATCCCTAGGGATGCCTGAGTGACTGTGTAGCCTGCAATTTCTAGAGACCTCTGGAGGGGGGGCGGCATTGTAGAGGACTAGATTACACTGCCCAGAATCCTGGGTTGGTGTATGAGGGTTAAAGTGCTACCTGAAGCCCCCATAGGCTTCTGGAGTGAGGGCTGAATGGTCAGAATGCCAGACTACACTGTTCAGAATCACTAGGGGTTCCTGAGTAGCCTGCAGCTCACAGAGGCCTGTGCAGCTGGGCTGCATCGTAGAATACAAGACTGGACTACCCAGAATCCTGGGGTTATGAGGGTAAATGTGCTACTTGTAGCCTCTGGCTTCTGGGGTGAGGGCTGCATGGGTAGAACAGCAGAGTCCACTGCCAGGGTCCTCCAGGTTGCCTGGGCCCACACATGGCACACAGCTTCCATGGTCCTGAAGGGCAAAGATGGTGTGGGCAGAGCACAGGACAGACTGAATGACCTAGAATGCTCTCAGGGGCTACTGGGAATTTGGTCTGAGCTCAGGTTCTTCTACCCTCCTACAGTGGTCACCCTGGGCTGGGAATTAACAGATTTTCTTAAAATTCCTGATTCTAAAATGGGGCAGACCCTGGCTAAGTCACTCTGTCTCAAAGACTACATGTCCCAGAAGCCTTTGAAGTGGTCTCTGCCCTTGGGCGCCTGAGTGAGGGTCTAGACTCCCTGTGGAAGCCTCCCTCTGTGCCTCTGCCCACCTGGCTCAGGCTGCTGCAGCCCTTGGCCTGGTGGAGTGCAGGGAGGGGGTCTCCTGGACTCCATTTCTCCTCTCCTGAGATTCCACTACTCATGGTGCCACAGCCAGACCTAGTTACAGAAGTGGGAACAGATTTTATTCAATAACTGCTGAGGGTGGAAGAAGGCACTGACATTCACCAGGTAGCTGGGAGAGGCCCCGCCTCTGAGCCCTGAGCAGCTCGCTGCACGTGCACGTGGCCAAAGGGGCGTGGTCAAGAAGGGGCAGGGCCTCACCGCCATCTTTAATGCTGCCTCCCTGAGAGTGAGGAGAGCTGGTTTCCCACTCAGGACCAGCTTGGGAGAACCCCAGTTCACTGGAGTGTTGGGTCACTCCACAGAGAGGGGCAGAGCTCCCTTCTCAGAGCAGATTGAGAGAGACACCCAGGTTGGGGACCCTCGTGGGCCATGCCTCCAGGGACTCCTGGAGGTCCCTTCTCCTCAGAGCAGCCTCAGCGGACTCTTCGCTTAGAGACTTCGTGAGTCATGGCTCTAGGAATGCCTGGAGTTTCTTTGTCCTCAGAGCAGCCTGAGGGCGACGCCTGTCTTGGGGACCCTCATGTGGCATGTTTCTGGGGTTTCCAGGGTTTCCTGAGGGAGATGCCAGGGTTTGGGACCCTCACAGGTCATGACTCTAAGTAGGCCTGGGGTTCCCTTCTCCTCAGAGCGGTCTGGAGGAGACGCCAGTGTGGGGACTCTCTTGGGTCACCTCTCTAGTGATGCCTGGGGTTTCCTTATCTTCAGAGTTGTCTGAGGAAGACTCCTGGTGTGGGGAGCCTTGTGGGTCGTGTCTCTAGGGACACCCAGGGTTCAGTTCTCCTCAGAGCAGCCTGAGGGAGATGCCTGGTGTGGGGCAGCCCTATTTTGTATTATAGAGACAGGGTTTCACTGAGTTGCTTGGTGCCTTGCTTTTGTTGACACTGGTTTTGAACTCAAGATCCTTCTGCCTCAGCCTTCTGAGCCACTTAGGTTTAAATATATTACTTCTAACAAAGCCAGAATTTATTAAAAATATATCCCCTGTATTTTGAATAATGAACCACCTTTTTTCTTTAATATTTGCTTAGTTTTGTTCAAAAAATTTATTTTTAGTTGTAGAAGGGCACAATACATTTACTTTATTTATTTTTATGTGGTGCTGAGGATCAAACCCAGTGCCTCACACATGCTAGTCAAGCACTCTACCACTGAGCTACCACTGCCACACATTTTTCTTTTGGTGGAGAGTTTAATTAGCAAGAAGCCACCCCTCCAGGACTCTCTTGCTAAGGTCTCCCCCTCCAGACCCTGCCTCTTCTCCAGACCCCACCCATATTCTTTGGCCCTGCCTGTCCTCCTGAACCACCTTCCCCCTCCTTCCTACCCTGCTTCTCTATGTCCTACTCATGTTCTAGGGCCTGTCTCTCCCTCAGGTCTCACCAGTCTGCCAGGCCCTGCCCCCTTGTGGCTCATTATCCCTCTCCTTCAGACCCTGTTTCTCCTCCAGATCTTTCCCTTCTTCCTGTCCTGCCCCTCCTCCAGACCTCACCCTCCTCCTCTTTTTAATTTTTTTAATTGCACATGGACACAATGCCTTTATTTTGTTTATTTATTTTCATGTGGTGCTAAGGTTTGAACCCAGTGCCTCACACATGCTAGGCAAGCCTTCTACCAGGGAGCCATAACTCCAGCCCAATCCTCCTCCTCTTTAAGACCCTGCCTCTTCTCCAGACCCCACCCATCTTCCAGGCCCCCTCCTCCTCCTGACATTCCCTCCACCTCCTCCAGAATCTGTCCCTGCTAGTCTAGGATGAGCAGCTCCCTGGCTGCTGTGCTAATTGGCAGTATATTTTTAATGGTGCACAAATAACGTCCGTTGTATAAACACTGACATCCTGCATTGGATGAATTATCTTGACTGTATCAGAATTTTATATACCATAAAATAACTTTAGAAAAGTCACCTTTCTCTCTTTTTATTTTCTCTATAGATCATGAACATTTGAAATAAAATCAGAATTTGTAAAAGGGCAGATGATAGTCAGCCTTGAGCCCTGATGATCCCAGCATCTCACCCAGTGGGGGAACTCTAAGGTTTTGGTTTCTAATTGATTCATTTTCTTATTTTAGAGTTATTTTGTATTGTAATTCCCCATGGCCTCCAGGTCTCCAGTTCTGTGCAGTAGGTTTTTCCAATTCAATTTTTGATTAATATTCTTTCAGTTTTCTACAGAATTTTTTAAATATATTTTTTTAGTTGTCAGTGGATCTTTTTATTTTATTTATTTATTTTGTTTATTTATATGTGGTGCTGAGGATTGAACCCAGGGCCTGACACATGCCAGGCAAAAGCTCTGCCTTTGCACCACATTCTAGCCCTTTATAGAATTTTTAATTCTGTGGACTTCTATTTTTTTTATAAGGAATATTTTAAAAATTACTTTTAGCTTACTTTGTTTTTGATTGAGAGAATTGGCTTGTTTGAGAGAATTGTATTGTTTTGAAATGCTCATAATCAAATGATTTTAATTAATTTCCACTTATTAAGGTATCTTTGGAGAGTGGATGTGCAGCTCAGTAGCAGAGCACTTGCCTGGCATGTGAGAGGCCATAGAGTCCATCCCAGCACCACACACACACAGAAGATGTCTTTGACAGGACTCAAGCATGAGAGGTATGCTTTAAAAAGATCATGTATTGGGGCTGGGGTTGTGGCTCAGTAGTAGAGCACTCACCTAGCACATGCAAGGACCTGGGTTCGATCCTCAGCACCACATAAAAATAAGTAAATAAAACAAAGGTATTGTGTCCAACTACAACTAAAATAAAGATTTTTTTAAAAAAGGTCATGTATTCCCACATACATACATATACCACAGTGCCTCTTCCAAATTCATATGAAATTATTCTAAGAAAATTTCAAATCAGTTTTAAAAGAGAAGAGGGATGATATTTTTTATGTTAACTATTGATATTTCATATTTAAAACCACTACAGATGAAATTTCCTGAGATGCAAATCATTACCAAATGTAAGAGACAAGTCAGTAGCTGCTTTTTTGCAATTCAGATACATTTACTAAAAATAAGCTTTTTTTTTTTTAAAAAAAAAGATATTTTTTCTTCTTTAAAATTTAGAAAGCATGTCCATATGTCCTATTAAAGTTCTATATTCATCAGAAAGTTCTCTTATTCCTTGCATACAAAGGGATGGGCCTTCTAATGAGTATGATACTTTATATTGTCAGGAATTCTTGTGGGAGAACTCTTTGTTTTGCCTCTGTTCAAAATATTATTTAAAAATGTATCAGTTTGCATTTGATTTTAGAAATTTGACTTTCTTTTGAAATTATGTATTTATTAGTATTTAGAGTTATTACATGTGGGAAATGCCATGATTACATTTTATCCGAATGTTATCCTAATGTTGTGTTAATAATTTCCTAAGCTAGATTATGTTCATTTTTCTTATCAACAGTCAATAAAGCCTTTTTTGTTGTTTTGATGGTATGCTTAATGTGAACATGCTTTATGATGTGACACCACTGTTCATGATGGTCTAGGTATGCAATACACTATAAGGAGAGTGTTTTGATTCTGAGAGTCTCAAGTGTTTTCGGTCCAACATGTTTCCTTAAGAGGAATGATTATTCATTTTCTACTTGATTACACAAATAAGACACAAATTCTTTTTTTTTTCCTTTTGTGGTTCTGGGGGTTGGTCCTAGGGCTTCTTGCATGCTAGGACATCTTTCTAACACTGAGCTACATCCCCAGCCCCATAGATCCTTTAGTTGTCATTAGCTTCAAGCTGAGCTAGTGACAATAAAATTACTTAGAATTTCAACTAGATTTAGACTCATGCAAGAGTTTGGGCATCCATAGCTCCTTGTGATTTCTAAAAGGTAGAGTTTCCTACAACAAAGCAGCATCTAATATCACTCCTGGACTGATCTGACACCTCTGCTTCTCTTGGCTCACCACTTCCTGTAGAGGTCTTGGAGGAAATGGATGTTCTTTGACTATTTGTCCCAGTGCAAATATTTGATTATATTGCTGCTAAAGTGTATTCATAGAAATAAAATAGAGACAAGGATTTTTTGGGATAAGTGATTCAGTCACAGTGAGTCAGTTTGCCATTAGAACATTTTTTTTTTATGAAGTCACTCTTTCAGGAAAGTTAACCAGGAGTTAAAATAAAATCTCCAAAATGTCATATTTTTCCTCTGTAGTGATCACGTTTTAAGAAGGAAAACCTAGAACCTAGTGACAACATAAAAATATAATAAGTTAACATATGTTATTATTTCAACATGGAATATGTAAAAGAGGCATATACTTTGAATTTTTAAAAAAAATTTTAGTTGTAGTTGGACACAATGCCTTCATTTTCATTTATTTCTTTTTATGTGGTGCTGAGGCTCAAACCTAGCACCTCACACATGCTAGGTGAGTTCTGTATCACTGAGCTACAACCCCAGCTCACATACTTTGAAATTTATATTAGTTTGAACTATTTGATTTTTGTGTTATAAATGTTCATAATAAAATACAGAACTAGCTAAGAGTGTCAGTTACTAGTAATTAACTGTATGAATAATTAAACAAGTAGGTGTTTGAGAAAATATAACCATGTCCTAAGGTTTTACTTTAGAGTAGTTTAATCTTTTTTGGGGGAGGGTACTGGGCATTGAATCCATGGGTGCTAACCCTAATCCTTTGGCCTTTAATATTAATATTTACCCATATTATTGCATCAAAAAGTGATATAATAACTGCCCTGTGGACTTTAATACTAGTATAAAATCAATACTATAAAATGTAAGTGATATAAATGCTACCTTGTGACTTTAAGTACTTACACTATATCCAAGTATTATAAAATTGATAAAATAGCTTCCCTGTGTCAATTAATACTAATGTAATATCCTCATTCTAGAATCTAAAGCTAATATTGTAGCAGGAAAGTGACATTTAACATCAATGTGGTATCAATACTATAGCATGACAAACTAATGTAATAGATTCCCTGTGGAATTTAATACTAATATAATATCCTAATACACCATGTAAAATAAATATGATAGCTCTACTGTAGCCTTTAATACTGATGTTATATCCATTCTAAAGTATTTTATACTAATATATTAGCTGTCCTGTGAACTTCATGCCAACATGATATCCATATTGTAGCATCTAATGCTAATATAATAATATCTTCCCTGTAACCTTTAATATTTACCCATACTATTGATACTATAATGTAATATCCAGATTATAGCATCTAAGACTAATATACTATCTTCCCAGTGAATTCCAGTAATAATAAAATCTCCACAGAGAAGCACATAAACTTAATATAAGAGCTGTTTTGTGTCTTTTCATGATCATATGATATCTATAATATGCAATCTAAAAGTAACAGTAGCTGACTTTGGTTTTTAATATTAATGTAATATGCATACTATAGCATCCTAAAGTACTATAGGAGCTTTGGTATGGATATGGTATATCCATACCAAAGCTTGTAAAACTAGAATAATAGTGCCCTGTGGCCTTTAATGCTAATAGGTATTCATACTACAGTATTTAAAGCTGATACAATAGCTGAATTGTGGTCTTCCATATCAATGCAATGTCAATATTATAGCATATTGAACTAATGTAGTAGCTTCCCTATGACATTTATATGCCAATATAGTATCTAACCTGTTCACTTTAATACTAACATGATATTTGTACTGTAGCCTCTGAAACTGATATAATAGCTAATTTATCATCTAAAAGTAATATAGTAGCTGCCCTGTAACTTTAAAACTATTACAATTTTTATAGTATAGCATCAAAATTAATATAATAGCTTCCCAGTGGCTTTTATATTAATATGATATCTGTGCTACAGTATATCCAATACTAATAAAATAGTGTCACTGTGCCTTTAAATACTAATATGATATCCATGCTACTGCAACTCAAGCTAACATAATAGATGATTTGTGTCCTTTAATCTTACTATAATATCTATATAATAGCATATATTACATAATAGATGATTTCTGGCTTTAAATATTAATATTATATCCATAATATAGCATCTTAAATTAATATTACATATGTCCTGTCTCTTTAGGACAAATATTATATCCATACTGTTGGATTTAAAACTAGCATAATAGATACCTTGTGGACTTTAATACTAATACGCTACCCATACTGTAGCTCCTAAACGTAATATAGTAGCTGCCTGGGCCCTTTAATATGATATGTAATATGATAAACATATTGTGCTCTTTAAAACTAAAGTAATAACTGCTCTGTGGCCTTTAGTGCTAATATAATATTTATAATATACCATGTAAAACTAATGTAATAACTTCCTTGTGTCCTTTAATATTGATAGTGTAGCATCCAAAACTAATATGATAGCTGCCCTCTAGACTTTAATATCATAATATTCATACTGTGACCTCTAAATTTAATACAATAGCTGTCTTGTGGCCTTTATTATTGGTATGTTATTCATACTCTAGCATGGAAAACTGATTAAATAACTGTTCTGTGGCCTTTAATATTAATATGATTTCCATATTATAGCAAAAAAACTGATATCAGAGGTCTTTATTACTAATAGATGCAAACTATAATATCTAAAACAAGTAAGTAGCTGTGCAATAGAATTTAATACTAAGTGACATCCATGCTAAAGCATGTTAAACTAATAGCTCCCCTGTAGCTTTTGATACTAATATTATAGTCTCCAAAACTGATGTAACAGATGTCCTGTGGCCTTTAATATTAATGTTACATCATTCCTATAACCTGTGAAACCAATTTAATAAGTATCTTATGAAATTTAATATTCATTTAATATCCATAATATAAATCTAAAACTGATAAACAGGTGCTCCATATAAAACTGGTAAATAGGTCCTATAGTATTAATATGATATTGTATCACCTTAAACTAATGTAATGTCAGCTTTGTGGCCATTAAACTAATATGATATTTATAGGATAGTATTAAAACCAATAAACTTCCATGTTGACTTTAATGCTAACATGATATCCATACTTGAGAATCTAATAGTACATAATTATTGACTTGGAGTGTTTAATTCTAATATGATATTCATATTGGAACATCTGAAACTGATGCAATAGTTGCCCTGTGGCCTTTGATATTTATATGATATCCATCCTATAGTATCCAAAGCTAATAAAATATATTAGCTACCCTGTGGCCTTTAATATTAATATAATATCCATACTGCAGCATTTAAAATAATAGATGGGGCTGGGGATGTGGCTCAAGCGGTAGCGCGCTCGCCTGGCATGCGTGCGGCCCGGGTTTGATCCTCAGCACCACATACCAACAAAGATGTTGTGTCCGCCGAGAACTAGAAAATAAATATTAAAAATTCTCTCTCTCTCTCTCTCTCTCTCTCTCTCTCTCTCTCTCCTCTCACTCTCTCTTTAAAAAAAATAAAAAATATAAAATAAATAAAATAAAATAATAGATGCACTGTGGCCTTAATATCATATAATTGGTTTGGATATGCTCATGTGTGAGACAATGTAAGAAAGTTTAAAGGTGAAATGATGGGTTATGAGAGCCTTAACCCAAAATTAGTAATCCTCTGACAGGAATTAACTGAGTGGAAACTGCAGGCTAATAGTGTGTAGCTGGAGGAGGTGGGTCATTGAGGCTGTGCCTTTGGGGTACTTATTTGGTGAGCTATGCCTAGGTTCTCTGCTTCCTGATCACCACTTTCCTTCACCACACTCTTCTGACCCACCTTAAGCCCCAAGGAATGGAGTTGGTCATCTATTGGGTGAGTTCTCTGAAACTGTGAGCCCCTAAATGAACTTTTCCTCCTTTAAAATTGTTCTTGTCAGATCCTTTGGTTAAAGCAGTGAAAAAGATGACTGAAACAATAACATACATGACATAGATCTAAAACAAATACAATAGTTGCCCTGATGCCTTTAATACTAATATGCTATTAAGAGTGTAACATCTAAAACTGATATATAATAGTTTCCCTGTGACATTTAATGTTAATATAATATTCATGCCATAACATCCCAAACTAACATTATAGGCTCCCTATAGCCTTTTATACTAAAGTAATATCCGTACTATAGCATTTCAAGCTAATATAATATCTTCCCTGTGGCCCATAAAGCTAATGTAATACATACTATTGCATCTAAAATTGATATAATAGCTGCTCTGTATCCTTTAATATCAATGGACATCCTTATTATAGCATCTTAACTTGATATAATAGTTGCTCTTTGGCCTTAATATTTATATGATACCCATAATAGCATCTAAAACTGATAAAATATTAGCCCTGTGGCCCTTATAGGTAATATAATACCCAAACTATATCTCCTAGAACTAATATAATAGCTAGACTGTGGCATTTAATATTAATATTTTATCCATATTATGCCCTCTGAAACTAATAAAATAGCCCCCTTGTCATTTTAAGTAAAATATCCATATGATAGCAATAAACCCTATAATATAGCATATCCATATGATAGCATATAAAGTTATCATAATAGCAGACCTCTGGCATTTAATAGTAATCTGTTGGGCTGGCGATGTGGCTCAAGCAGTAATGCACTCGCCTGGCATGCTTGATATGGAACTACAGATCTTGTTTGCCCAGCTGGATTTTGGTCTTGTTTTGGTCCCATCTCTTCTTTCTACACCCCTATTTATCACTTGTAGAATGGAAATGTTTAATCTATGCCATTATATATTGGATTATGTAGTTTGCTGTGATTTTTATGGGGTCTCATGCTGACTTTTCCTTAAGTTTCAGAAGAGGTTTTGGACTTTGACTTTTGGGGAATACTGGAACTGTTAAGAACATGTGGACTCCTGGATATGAATGCAATGTATTTTGCATCATGAGATGGACATGAACTTTTGGGGGGCCAAGGGCACAATGTTATGGTTTAGATATGAAGTGTTACTCTAAAGCTCATGTATGAGAAAAGGTAAGAAAGATTTAAAGGTGAAATTATTTGGTTATGAGAGCCTTAACCTAGTGAGTGCATTAATCCACTGATAGTGTTTAACTGGATGGTAACTGTAGGAAGGTAGTGTGTAGCTGGCGAAGGTGGGTCACTGCTGGCATTTCTTTGGAGTGTATATTTGTCTCTGGTGAGCAGAACTCTCTATCTGCTTCCTCTTTGCCATGTCTTGATTTGCTTCCTACCTCTGTACCATTTGGGCAAGAGCCATGGAGTTGGTCTTCTATGGACTGAGATCTGGAAAATATAAGTGTCAAAATTTTCATTCTCTAAAAATTGTTCTTGTCAGGAATTTTAGACACAATGACAAAAATGCTTACTAAAACAATACTGTACTATCTAGAAATAATAGTGGCCCTTTGGCCTCTTATATCAATAATATAGCATCTAAAATTAATAGTTACCCTGCAGTGTTTAATCAAATTATGATATAAATATTATAGCATCCAAAACTAATACCTTCAATGGCTTTTAATACTACTATGATATCCATGATATTACAACTAAAACTAATATTATAGCTTCCCTGTGGCCTTTAATATTAATGTAATATCAATAATGTGCTATTATATTAGCTTTATAGATAACTGTATGGATATTAATATTAAATATTAATATTAAATGTAAGGAAAATAAAAAGAGACAGAGAGAGAAGATGCAGAGTCAGAATGACAGAATGGCAGAATGGTCAAGCTGCCAGCTTTATTTATATCAATAGGTTGCATTTGGTCATTGGCATCAGTGATATACTATTGTTTCTTGTGTCATTTGGAAGGTTATAGAGTTAGCAACGTTATGCAGCTTATTCCTCAGTTACATTATACAGTTACAATATGCAATGTTAGAAGCTTTGTGTAGCTATCAAGAAAGTTTATTGTTTATAGTTACTATTAGGTGGGCAGGTCCATGAGCATGGGAGCTTGGTGAAACATTTTTATTGTATAACAAGAGTGTTTCTTTATTCCCAGGAGCTGTGTGCCTGCGATCAAGGTCAAAGCCGATAAGACTCTAGCAGAAAGCCTTCTAATGCAGGGCATTGCTACAGCAGGTAGGCATCCCATGTCTTTGCACAGAAGTTTTCCTAGCATCCAGGCATTCCTCGTCTTGGCACAGAAACTTCCTAGCCACCAAGCATGCCACATTCATGAAGCCATCAGAGACCCCAGTCCCAAACACAGAACCCTTGTGGGCCAAAGGGAAGCTTTAAGGCCAAAGGAAAGCTGTTATATCAGTTTTACATGCTATAATGTGGATATAATATTAGTTTTAAAACTGAAGAGCTGCCTGTGACCTTTTAATACAAACAAGTCATCCATACTATGAAATTGTAATGGATATAATAGCTTCCCCGTGAACTTTATAACTAATATGGTATCCATATTATGGCATCAAAAACTGACATAGTAGCTGAAATGTGTAATTTACTATTATATCCATGCTGTGGAACTAAAACTAATAACATACCTTTCCTGTGGCCTTTCATATTAATGCAATGTCCATATTATAGCATCTAAAATTAATATAATAGCTGTCCTATGGCTTTTAGTACTAATATGATATCCATATCATAACATTTGCAAAGGTCCCTTAATATTAATATGATATTGATAAACTAGCACCTAAAACTAATAAAATATTTTCCTGTGGGCTTTAATACTTTTTAAAATTTAATATATTTAAATATATATATTAAATATATATATATATTCATTCATAGATACCATCTAAAAACAATATATTAGCTTCCCTATGGTCTTAAATATTAATATAATATTCATACTGTGACATATAAAACTAATATAATAGCTACACTGAATTTTTTTAAAATATTGTTTTAGTTGTATATGGAAATAATACCTTTTTTTTTTTTTTTTTTAAATGTGGTGCTGAGGATTGAACTCAGTGCCTCACATGTGCTAGGCAGGCACTCTACAAATGAGCCACAACCCCAGCCCAACTACCCTGTGACTTTTAATAATAATATAACATCCATAGAGTAACCCATAAAACTAATATTGTAAATTCCATGTATATTATATTAATATAATCATTATATTATTATTAATTATTAATATGACATCCTTGTTATAGTATCTAAAACTGAAGATCTCTTCTATGGCCTTTACTATAGCTATTAAAAGTGGAATAATAGTTTTCTTGCAGCCTTTAATACTATACTAACATGATATCCATACTCTACCATCTAAATATAACAAAATAGCTTCCTTGGAGTCTTTAATAATAATGTAATATAGTACTACAGCATCTAAAACAAATAGAATAGCTGCCACGTGGCCTTAAATACTATCTTATTCATATTATTAGATAATGCTGACAAAATGGTTGCACAGAATAGATGCTATAACAGAAACATGATAGCCTCATTATGGCATGTAAAACTGATACAACAGCTGCCCTGTGACCTTTAATACTAACATTATCCATATGATAGCTTTGAAAATTTATAAATTATCTGCCTGTGGTAGGTAATTTATCCTTACTATAGCATCCTTATTATAGCACCTAAAACCAATATAATAGGTTCCCTGTGGATTTTAGTACTAATATAATATTCATATTATAGAACCTTAATCTAATATAATATCTGCCTTGTGATCTTTAATACTAATAAGATATCCATACAATAGAACCTAAAAGTAATATTATAGCTGTCCTGTGGGCTTAAATACTGACATGATATTCACATTATAGCTTCAAAATTGAATATAGTAACTGTCTGTGTTTTTTAATTCTAATATGATATGCATATTATTGTATCAAAACCTAAGATAATGTATGCCATGAAGCTTTTAATAATAAGATATTCATATTATAGTATGTAAAATGAATAGCTGCACTGCCTCATTTATTACTAATATAATACTCATCCCATAGCATCTAAATCTGATATAATAATTGTCTTGTGGCCTTTACTCCTAATATAATATATAATAATATCTAATTACTACTAATATCATATCCATAAAATAGTGTATAACTGTAATGTAAGAGCTGCAAAGTGGCTTTTATTATTAACTCAAACTCCATTCTATAACTCCTTAAACTTAGCTTGTAACTCCTTAAAAATAGCTTGTTGTGGCATTAATATTAATAAAATAAGTATCCTGTGGCTTCTAGTATGAATATAATAGGTAGCCTTCAATATTAATATAACATCCATATTATGAACTATAAAACAAATATACTAGCTGCCCTGTGACCTTCAATATTAATATATAATCTGTACTATAGCATATAAAACGAATATAATAGCTGCTTTGTGGTCTTTAACTAAGAAGATATCCAAACGATAGCATTTGAAGCTTACATAATTGTTGCCCTGTGCCATTTAATATTAATAGGATATCCATACCAGAACATCTAGAACTAATATATGCCCTCTTACCTTTAATACTAATACAATATTCCATTGGTATTAAAGATCACATTATGTGTGTTATAGTAATATTGAAGGCCACAGTTCAGCTATTCCATTGGTATTAAATGTGACTGGGTGGGTATGTATATACTAATATTTATGACCTGTATTACTAACTTAAAATCCAAAATATAGCATCGGAAATGGACATAATAGTTTCCCTATGGCCTTTAATACTAATATAATGTACATATCAGAATATGTGAAACTGATATAATAACTACCCTATGCCTTTACTATTAATATATATACACTATATCATTTAAAGATAATGTAATAGCTGCTCTGTGTTTTCTAATACTAACATTATATTCACATCATATTATCTGAAACTGACACAACCACTGCCTTGTGCCTTGAATACTAATGCAGTATTCATACTTTAGCCGATAAAATAATAGCTACCCTTCAGCTTTTAATAATCATATGATGTGAGTATACTAGCATCTAAAATTGATAATAGCTGCACCATGGCCTTTAATATTGATATAACATCCATACTTGGCTTATGAATCTGAAATAATAGCTGTCCTTTGTTCTTTTAATACAATTACAGAATCCATACTGTAGTATCTAAAACTGATATAATAGCTGCTCTGTGGCCTTATAACTAATATGATTTCCATACTATAGTATCTAAAATTAATATAATTGCTGCTCTGAAGAATTTAAGATTAACACAATGTGCAAACTGTAGCACCTAAAACTATTTGCTGTCCTGTGTACTTTAACACCAATATGGTATCCATATTATAGAATCAGATATTAATACATTAAGTGTACTGTGATTTTAATAGTTATATATTCATACTGTAGCAACTAAAGCTGATATAATATCTGCCCTGTGATCTTGAATAATTATGCAATACCCATACTATCCATACTAAAGTCTCTTAAACTAATATAATGGTGAGTCTCTGGTGTTTACTACTTGTAAAACATTTATTTCAGCATGTTAAACTGTTCTAATAGCTGCCCTGTGGCCTTTCATGATAATGTAATATCCATATTACAGCATCTATTGCAAATTTAGATGAACTTTAATCTTTTGTGAAATATATATTTTATATATTAACATATAATTAATATAGTAATATATTGATATATTTATTAATATAGAAAAATATATTAATATATTTTATATATTAATTAAAGGTTAATATAATATTCACCTTTTAATGTGAAATATATATATTTCAGCCTCTGAAACAAATGTAATACCTTCTCTGAGTCCTTTATACTAATATCCACAGTGTAGCATCTGACATCTGATATATTAATCGAACTATAGCCATTAATATTAATATGATATCCATGCTACAGTATCAAAAGTTTTAAAAATGTTGACTTTTGGCCTTCAATACTAACATAATATGTATACTATGGAATCTTAAACTACAATGAGAGCCATCCTGTGGCCTTTACTACTATGTCCATAATCTGGCTTCTAAAACTGATGTAATAGCTGCCCTGTGTCCTTTAGTATTAATGTAACATCTTTCCTACCTCAAACTGGAAGAATAGCCACCCTGAAACTTCAGTATTACTATAATATCCACACTATTGCATCTAAAACCCTATCTGCCCTGTGCACTGTACTATAGCATCTAAAACTGATGTAACATTTGTTCAATTGCCTTTGGTATTAATATAACATCCATACTAGTGCATCTAAACTAAACTTAGTAGCTGTCCTGTCTTTTAATAGTATTGTATTCATACTACAGTATCAGTCTGATATTAGAGCTGCTCTGTGGTCTTTCATATTAATGTGATAATCATACACTTGCACTGAAAACCAATACAATAACAATCCTTTAGCTTTTCATCTAATGTGATAGATATCATTTAAAATGAAATCTATCACACTGCGATTCTCGCTCATCAGCTGCTCTTCATGTACACGACATGACGTCACAAGGATGCTATCCATCTTGAGCACCTACAAGAAGGTGAGTGCAGGCTTCTAACTTACTGGGTTAGGGGTTAAGGTTAGGGTTGGGGTAAGGGTTAGGGTTACGGTTAGGGTTACGGTTTAGGGTTAGGGTTAGGGTTGTTAGGGTTGTTAGGGGTTGTTAGGGTTGTTAGGGTGGTTAGGGTGGTTAGGGTGGTTAGGGTGGTTAGGGTGGTTAGGGTTAGGGTTAGGGTTAGGGTTTAGGGTTAGGGATAGGGGTTAGGGGTTAGGGTTAGGGTTAGGGTTAGGGTTTAGGGTTTAGGGTTTAGGGTTAGGGTTAGGGTTAGGGGTTAGGGGTTAGGGGTTAGGGGTTAGGGTTAGGGTTAGGGTTAGGGTTAGGGGGTTAGGGGTTAGGGGTTAGGGGTTAGGGGTTTTAGGGTTTAGGGTTTTAGGGTTTTAGGGTGTTAGGGTGTTAGGGTGTTAGGGTGTTAGGGTGTTAGGGTGTTAGGGTGTTGTTAGGGTTAGGGTGTTGTTAGGGTTTAGGGTGTTAGGGTTAGGGTTAGGGGGTTAGGGTTAGGGGTAGGGGTTAGGGTTAGGGTTAGGGTTAGGGTTAGGGGTTAGGGTTAGGGTTAGGGTTAGGGTTAGGGTTAGGGTTAGGGTTAGGGGTTAGGGTTAGGGTTAGGGTTTTGGGTTACGGGTTAGTTAGGTGAATCTGGTTTAGGGTTTAGGGTTTAGGGTTTAGGGTTTAGGGTTTAAGGGTATAGGGTTAAGGGTTTTTTATTTAGGTTTAGGTTTAGGGTTTAGGGTTTAGGGTTTAGGGGTAGGGGTTAGGGGGTTAGGGGTTTAGGGGTTAGGGGTTAGGGTATGGTCAGTTAGGGTTAGGGTTAGGGTTAGGGTTA